>NW_011888839.1:6622497-6661416 GCF_000151845.1 Pteropus vampyrus | reverse complement strand
TAATTAGTGGTGACATTAGAAAGTACACAGGATCCTGTTAGTGAACTTACTAATTGTTATTCAGAAATGCTGAATTCAATTTTTAGTTGTGACATAAGCTGAATATTTTTACTGTTTTGTTCCTATTACTATCATAATGACCACCTAATGAACTTATATCACTCACAGGTTGTCCTATGGGCTATAAAGGTATCTGCCAGGACAGCTTCCTCCAGTTATGCACCACTTTCTAAAGAGTTGAAAAGTGAGTCATAGGTTAAAGGAAAATTCTATGCCTTATGATTTACAAGTTCTTTCTTCATGATGTGGGCCAGCGTGAGGAGGATTTTGGTTCATTGAAGAATTAAAAGAAAAAGTATTTGACTCATAGCTTTCCACTGAGACTTGTCCCTCTGTCATATGGTCATCCTTTATAGTTGGAGAATCCACCTTCCTCAGACAGGGAAGGGAGGTGTCCCCAGAGATACTGAGTTTGGGAGCCTAATTTTGAGTAGAAATTTCTTACAAAAATCACTGGCTATTATATCATCTCCGGATCCACACATCTCTTTCCTTTTCTTTTCTCTCTCTTTTTTTTTTCCTTGCCCCCCATGCAGATTAAAAAAAAATAAATCTCAGAAATAACTTTTAATTGGAAATACATTCTTATAGTACCAAATCCAAAATGACACCAAGAAAGACACAATGAGACATCTCCGCTTATCCTGAGCTTAGATACCCAGGTCTCCTATCCTCCAGGGAACCTATGTTTCCAAGTATATTTAAACAAATTAAGAAACAAACAAGGAAATCCAGATAATTTTGAAACAATCTGCTTTCCCCCCTCACTATTCTTTTGTTCAGTGTTCATCTGTTATTTTTGGCTTCTCTGCTTCTCAGGTGCTAAAAGAGGCTGTCACTGTTCTCTGCTTAGACAACTGTCCCAGCCTCAGTTCTGGGATGATTTTTCAGCTTTTAAAAGACCTTGTCACCTTCACCTGTCACTTCGGGGTGGAGATTTACAAGAGACTGTCTACATACAAAGTCTGAATGTATAAAAATACTTTATGCTTGTATTTTAACATAGTGTGTTTATATCTTACACACACACACATACATCAGGAAAGATTTTCATTGACTTATTTGGTTATGAAGTTCCCTTTAACATACAAAAGAAGATACTTTTGTTTCTTTTGACTCCCCTTCCCTCCTCCCCATTCAAATACCAAATTGTTCTGATGCCTCAAGAGAGGGTATGTTCTTTGGGGGTTGGGATGGGAGGCAGAGATAAAGAGAAAGAAAGCCGAGCTCGTCAAGGGGAAGGGAGGGAAAAAAGGAAAGAGAAAAAAAAAACCGTCTGGGAATCTCAAGAACATCTTTATTTCGCCTTTTTAACTCTCCGCCTTTCTGATTAAAGAGTTCAGACCCGCTCCCCCTCCCGAGTTCAATTATACCCCAGCATCTTTTCTCTGAAGCTGTCACCACCACTTGCTGAACCGCAGCCCCATCGTGAGCCATTAGCCCGGTTCTTTTCCATTTTGCTTTTCTTTCCTCAGTTTCTCCCTGCAAGCTTTATAAATCCCCCTTGGAGGAGGAGCGTCCAAACGGGTGGAAGTCTGAACACAATGCAACCTGAGAATTTCTGTCACTCTCTGCATATGCTCCTAAGTGCTTTAATCCCAATTAGGGGCGGCTGACACACGGTCCTATTCATTCCCATCAGCTCTTGAATACATTTGCCTAGAAATGAACTTCACAAATAGAGGCTCTCCTAAATGTGCCCAACAGCAAGGAAAATCGAATTGAGTGCGGGCTCATTCGGCAGCGGCCGGCAGAGGAGCGTTGAATGTGGAGGTGCCCCGAGACATTGCAATTCAGCAACACGCTCGCTGACTTTTCTTTGCGCCA
This sequence comes from Pteropus vampyrus, assembly GCF_000151845.1. Lineage (NCBI taxonomy): Eukaryota > Metazoa > Chordata > Mammalia > Chiroptera > Pteropodidae > Pteropus > Pteropus vampyrus. Next base: position 6,659,529 of record NW_011888839.1, on the reverse strand, counting down.
TGTCAACCGAAAGAACCAAGAAATAAGTTGGGGGAACTCCGGTTAAAAGGCAACTTGAGAGGGGCTCTGAATACTTTTATTGAGCCGCTTCCAAGGATAGACTTAAAAAACAACAAAAAAGGCACCACAAAACCCACCAGCGGCGTCCAGGCTGCGTCCTAGCCGCGCGTTGGGAGCCTCCTGGCCGCGGCGCACCCACTGGTCTCGCAATTAAGGGGAAAATGGCCCCGTCGCCGGCGTGTCATCTGGTGGCGTTCCCAGAGCCCATCGCCGCCACCCTATTCAGACTCAGTCTTAATGTCCCACCCGCGCCTCAGGGGCCGCACAGCTGGTCCGCGCTGACCTGGCGGCCCTGCCGGCGCGGACACCCTCGGAGGGCGCGGCCCGGGCCACCTCTGGCCCCAACTCCGCCACGTTTCCAGGCCTCGCCTGCGGTCCCTGACCCCGTGCAGCTACCTCCATCCCGGATTTCGACACTCTATGCACCGCCCTGGGGGAGGCGTTGGTGACTCCGCAACACTCGGGTCCTCAAGCCCTAGGGTCACCAGAGGCAGCCACCTCGGCCCCACTGGGAACCTGAAGCCGAAGGGCTTTGTGCCCAGGAGGCTGGCAGCTTTGGAAAACAGCTCCGAAAGGAGCCGCTGATCGAAGTCCCAAAGTTCCTCTGTGTGTGTGTGTGTGTGTGTGTGTGTGTGTGTGTGTGTGTGTGTGAGCCCAGCCAGGTCACACGTGCGCGGCGCCGGCGGCCCTTGGAACCCCGCGCTGGGACGCAACCCGCAGAGGGCGGGGGCTGCCCCTAACGCAGCCGAGCCTGAAGCAGCGCAGCGCTGGGACTCTGCTCCTGCAGCCCGCTTCTCTGCTGGCTGCGGCTCTCAAGCATCCAGCCTCATTAGGGGCAACCTGTTACAGGGCGGGAGATGTGCCCGCTTGTTCCCGCGGCAGGCAGCGGAGCAGGGTAGCCCCCGAAACTGCCTTGCCCGCACCTCGATGCAGAAAGGATTTCGCTTTAACGGGGCCTCTGGACGCCCATTTTAAGTCCATAAAAAAGCCGAGTGGAATGTTTTGATTGAGTCTCAACATTGTCTTTGAATAAGGCTGAGACCATGTAATTAATGTGTCTTTTTAATAAGAGACAATACGGCCGTTCAAGCTATTTAATTTCATTTAATTTTCCATCCCATTTGCTGCACAGCCCGCTTTTACTTTTAACACCCAGCCTTTCACGGCCCATCTTGCTCCACTGGGCACATTAGATTGGTTTCACCCTTGCTTTTTAGGGGAAGAAAAATAAAAGAAAATGTGTTCCTTTCCTCCTTTGTGGACAATTTATTTCACTTGGGGAACTTCAACTCTGAGCCACAGGACAGAATAAAACTCGCCGAGCTGGTGTGAATGCCTCTGGCGCAGTCCCTTTCTTCTTGCAGGGCTGGGAACCAGCCACAATTGGCTATATTAATAAATAACTTTCCTCACAGTCGGCCTTTACATGGTCCTATTGATAAAATTGTTCGCGTGTCGTTCACGCTTTTTCACTCATTAAGGAGAGCTAGGGAGGAGCCCCAAACCCAGGCCTCACGCTCGCCCCTTCCCGCTCACAGTGCTGGTAATTTAAACTGGGTGTCATCCCGGAGTCGCCAGGCCAGAGGTTAGAGGGACATGTTCATGGCTTAAATTTATTGCCCTCGACTCTTCGGAGCGGCTTCCTTTCCTCCTCCCCTCCCCAGGCTTTTGCCATTCATGGGATGCCGGATCAAAGGCTCCCTTTTCTCCATCGCGCGCAGCCTTTACAGCCCGAAGAAGGGAAATTGGAGAGGTGAGAGGAAAAATCAGCGGCAGGTCTCTCAGAAAGTGGCTCAGGACATCGTGTGGCAGCACAGTCAGAGGAACCCCAGCGTGTGGCCTCTCAGACCAGCGGAGCAGGGGCTCTCTTCTCTGCCCCAGCAGCCTTTAGTCCCATGACCGCCTGTCTACGTGTCATCGCACAGTGTCACTTAAGAAGCTTAGACTTGAGACCCTAGACCTGGCCTAATTCCCCCATTAAACAAACCTCAAGTTTTGTAGTGCCCCAAACTCATTCACTCCATAAATCATTGCTATTGACCTTCACAACAAACTCAAGTGAACTGCGGGGTGGAAGACAAGGGTCTGTTTGCATCATTTCCATTTTAAGGATTAAGAGACTGAAGCTCGGAAGCAATTTACCTAAGTTTCCCCGAGTCTTGAATGACAGAGCACAGACTGAAAGACTCCGAGACTCCTGACCATGTCCAGTATGGTGAATGTAGATCGAGGGGTGCCACACAGAGCTTCTTTGAGGGCCTCGTGGGACAAAGTGCTGAGTTACAGGTGTCGCCACCTTGCGTTCTACCGCCATTGTTAACCAGGGTCACCCTGTCAGTGGCCTAAGAACCGCACCTTCCGTGGGTAGAGCAGAGCCTAGTGGAGAATTCGACGTGGTGGTTGCCGGAAGTCCTCCGCCCGTTTGTACAGCGGTTGGGCTACTAACACCAGGCCAGCAACCCAGAATCGCTGAGGCATCTCCCGGAATTCTGCGTCGGGCTCGAGTCCAAGAACATAGGATAAGCAGAGCGTGGCAGGTGCGGGCAGAACTGTTAAAAATATCTGATGAACTCGATTACTAGGCTATATATTTGGCTATATATTTTGAAAATAAATGTTACCACAGAAATCGGAGGCTTTCCTAAAAGAAAACGAGCAGCACTCTGATTTAACTCCGAAGTACCCGTTCTCTTAGTTCATGAGCTGGGCTAAAACAGGGGTTGCCAACGCCTACCTACATTTTTTAAAGAAAAGTCCAGTTTGTTGGTTCCCAAGAAGTCAGCCTTAAGGACTTCTCAATTTTAAACTTAAAAGTAAATCAGGATTTGGAACGGTTGGTTAGCATGTGGGGGAGACGTGGTTAAAAACCCAGCGGGCAGAACCCGTCTTCTTCCTTAGGCGTGGTCAGGACACAGGATACCCCACAAAGCCGTGGCCCTACAGCCCCTTCCCATTCTCTAGAGAAACTGCGGGCCCCTGGTGTACCCGAGAGCAGTGATGCGCAGCTGACCTCATCTGTCCAAACTGGTCCAGACGCCTCCATATTTCGGGGCGAAACTGGACAGAGGGAACGATAAAGCGGTTCTAAATAGACCACTGGCCTGAACCCAATCCCCTGAAATGGTAATATGGTCGTCATTTAAAAAGTGTAGGTATTTTCTGGTGTTTTCCCATCAAGTACCTGCCTAATTTCTGTATGGCACACGCCAGAAATCAATAGAAGTTAACAAGTCCTCCAAACAGTCCCCATCTCTTTGTTTAATCTCCTTTACAATAAAGCCAAGGGGAGAGAATTAAAAATCTTTGAAGTGGACCAAGGTTCAAAGGAATCAGCCAAGTAGACTTAAAGTAGTCACTTATTTCTCAAAACTGGTTTGTCGGCGAACAATAAAAGGAAGTAAAATTTATGGAGAAATTATACAGTGGATTTGTCACTTAAAATATCGTAACTGTCTCGAGGACAATACCCCATGCTGAGGATTAATGGTCCCGCCGGACCTTTGATTCACCATCGCCTTTTCTTCGCCCTTGACAAATTGGATTTTTAGGAATGGGAAGGTCGCCTGGACCATTGTGCGCCAGCCATTCAGAGGCCTCGATTATGCAGGGGGCTGAGGGAACCACTCCATGTGACCCTCTCGGGTGGGACTCTGCAGCTGCTTCGCAGCGCAACTCTCTCACCAAACTCCGCGCCCTTGCGCTAGCGATGCCAAAAGGCGCCCGCCCTGATTGAAAAGGCGCAGTGCATGCCCGGCCGCGTCACTCCGCGGGCGGAGGACGCACGTCGGGGCGCGGCTCCCTGGCTCGCGCGCGACTCCGGCACTGTCACTCGCGCCCTGCCGAGGACCCGGCGCGCCCAAGCGCCTGCCTGGCGGCGGCGGCAGCAATGCACGGAGCCGCCCGCGCTGCGGCCACCAGCGTGAGTGCCGATTGCTGCATTCCGGCCGGCCTGCGCCTTGGGCCCGTGCCTGGAACCTTCAAGCTGGGCAAGTACCTGTCAGACCGCAGGGAACCTGGGCCCAAGAAAAAGGTATTAGCCATTCCTACCTTCGCCCCCTGTTGTTCGCTTCCCTTTTCCCTGGCCCAAGAAACCAGTAGATAGAGCAAGTAAAGGAATGGGGTGATTGAGTCGTTACCTGCGAACTCTGCCGTTTAAGGGGGCTCCGATTATTTTCTGCAAGTTGCATTAAACAAGAGCTGGACGTGGGCCGGGCTGAGGGAAGAGGACGGGGCTGAGAGGGGACAGCCCCCGGGTGGGGTGCACGGGGCTCTTTTCGTGCCGGGACCACTGGGAACGTGCGGTTTTCCCGCAACTCTGGGGTCTTCGCAGAGGCGCGGGTGGCCCCAGTCTCTCTCCACAAATGCCCCTTTCCTCTCTTTTAAAACGGTCAAGGCGTTGAGGAATTTCCTTATCTTTCCCTTTAATATGCTAATTTGAGCTCAAATTTACCTTAAAATAATTTAATCTCATCTCCTCTGAAAAAATAATCCTTGGGAAACTCTCAATTCCTGGAACCTCCCCAGAATTTTCTTTCTGCGGATGTCTGCTTGTGGGTTTGGGGTAAATGGAGAGAGGGTGAGCCAGGTGGTGGCTCTAACGAGGGCTCCAAGGGCGTGAAGCGCCCACTCGCCTGGGGCACCGGGTCCGGGTGCCTGCAACCGGGCTTTGAGAGCCCAGGGTCGCAACCGCGAGGCGTCAAGCCCAACCCCTCAGCTCCGACTCCCCAAACAACGTCGAGATCCCTGACCATAGAAGGGTTTTCACAGCCCCCGCCCGCCCTCAGGCGTCCCAGCGGGCAAAGGTCGGTAAACAGCCACGGGGAAATGAAGATGGTGGGGTGGGGCGGGAGAGGACCTTAGCTTCGGCTTGCGGCTGTTTAGAGCGTTTTTGGTAAGAAATTGCTCCAGTGCCCAGCCAATGGCACCCGCATCTGGCTGCTCATGCAATCATCATGTCCTTCGCGGTCTAAAGCCAGGTTGGCGGCGCACTACGCCTTCTTCTTTAAATGTGCTTTAATTGCTTTTAAATGGCGGGACAGCTTGTGGCTACTTTGTTCAAACACTTGGGCTGCCTCCGCACCTCCGTGAGGAGCAGCGAGAATGGGGGAACACGAGAAGGGGTGGAGGATACTCTGGAACTCGGGTGGAGGTTCTGGAACTGACTGCGAAACGTCACTGCTCTGGTAATTGGGTTGCTCTCTGAGCCTCAAGAGGGAGAGCTGGGGTGGAAGTGGGGGACGTCTTGGTACGAGATGCGCCCAGGTGCTGCGGGGGTGGGGGGATGCTCTCACCCCTCATATTGCCTAGGCGGGGGGGTGGGGTATAGAGGGGTGGACTGCTATATTAGCTTGCCTACGCTTTTCATTCCTCTCCTAAGCAAGGATCCTAAGGAATTACCCTCCTCCCAGCAGCCCACAGCAGTCTGGCCAAAGCGAACACAACCGTTTTCCTGAGTCGGCTGGGGTGGAGGATAAACTTTCCCTCTGGATTGTGGGCCTGGCTGTGGCGCGGGGGAGAACGACCACTGCTTGTGTTGCAGGTGCGCATGGTGAGAGGGGAGCTGGTGGACGAGTCGGGGGGCTCCCCTCTGGAATGGATAGGGTTAATCCGGGCAGCCAGGAACCCCCAGGAACAGACTCTGGAAGCTATTGCAGACTTACCCGGAGGACAGGTACTGTGGGCCTCTCCCCCACTGCCAATTCTGTCTACCCAACCGTCACTAAGGTGGCCAGCAATATTAAGAGCAAAGCTCTTTAGCTACGAGTCTCATTTAAACATCCCAACAACCCTGTAAGGTAGATACTATTATTTTCCGTTTGAAAAATAGGCAAGTGAGATTCAGAGAGGTCCAATAGCTTTTCCAAGGTCACACAGTATCAGAATGGGGGATTCCAACCTTTCCTCTCAGTTGTGTTCTGACCAATTATCCAGGAAATGACAGCAAGCTGTCCTGTTCCTTGCGTCCCAGATCTTCTACCGAGCGCTGCGAGACGTCCAGCCAGGGGAGGAGTTGACCGTGTGGTATTCCAACTCCTTGGCTCAGTGGTTTGACATCCCCACAATTGCAACTCCGACACACGACGAGAAAGGTACCGCCTCCAAGAGGGCCTCCGGGCCATCGCGGGTGGGCACGATTCCAGCCTTCCTCTCATCTTTGGGCAAGTCCCCAGTCTTGAAAAGCCTTTCTCTTGCGCTGTGTAAAGTTAAATTCAGATTCCCAGTCTGTGTGGGCAGAAAGGCGATGTCACCACTATCTCCTTAAAATCAACAGTCAATGATGAAGTGGCAATAATAGTCTGGCTCAAAGTGGCAGGCAAGAACTACTCTTTATAAACTTCATGAAGGTCATCCTTTCCTATTGCATACCCAAAGACACATGTATTCAATTAAGTATTAATAAAGACTTACCATTTTATTAGAATAATCACATTATGAGCTCCAGAAACCATAACAAGCCTGGAATGCTTTTAGGTGGAGGGGCATCTCTTTTCCATTGGTTTGAAGGATAGTAATGTGTTTCTACGACATTTTAGAAGCATTACGGTACTTACAGCTGGTCAGTTGGCAGGTACTGAGGCGCTTCCATTTAAATGGTATTTATTCACTTCCCCCTCCCTACTTAAATTGAATTTGGGATGTATCCCAGTTTCTTCAGATTTATTTGATCCCTTCCAAAGCCAAGAGCGGATTTATGCAAATTAAGGTGCAGTAACTAAAGAGAAAAACATTTTCAAACCTTCCCTAGAACACTGAAGAACAATTCCCATGGAAAAAAGCTGGGAGGTGCTAAAGTAAAGATCTTGAGACTCACTTTTAGTGCACAAAGCTTCCATGATTTTTTTCCCCTTGCCGATTGTTTATCTGTAATTTCTCCTAAAGACACAGTTAATAATAAAATCAACATAATAAAATGCTGCGAAATATTTTAGCATGATCTCCTCCTAAATTGTCTGCTCAATCTCACCCCTTTACAAATAGGGTTAAATTGGTACAAATGTGGGAATCAAACATTTCATGAATAAGGCAGAGTGAAGTTTATTCAGAACAATGAATCACTTCAAAGTATCACTGTCTTCTATAAATCATTTTTATTGATTTTGTGGGTATATTTGTATGTACAGTATTCATAAAAATTATCCTAAAATAGTTTGTTCCTTGTATCACATTATATTAAATTCTCTTGTCAACTTCTTTCAGTAAAAGAGAAACATCAAAAACCCCATAGTGGAGAACTCTCAAATTTTATATTACAGAACAATTTTGAGGGCTGCTGGCCATTAGGGGCCAGACATTTCTGCATAGAACACACTTCCTTAGGCACTCTCAAATAGTATAAAGGCAACTCGTTTGAGTGGTGGCCCTTGTGTTTTCATTTCAGCCAACTGAGCCTATAAACATTATATGGTAACAAATGTCAAAATAGACACCATTTTTCTTTCGGGGAAGGTATGGGTTATTCTGAATCCTGACTTTTGACACGTTTGAAATCTTGACAACCTTAGAGTTACATGAAGGAGAGGAGGTGAAGTCACTTATGAAGTGTTTGATACTTTTGGTATAGGGTAGATTTCAGAGTCCAGAGAACATGTCAGTGGTTAAGATGAACTGAAAAAGAAACATCGAAACTGAAAACATTTATCTACTTAAATCTTGAAACAGGGAAGAAATAGGTAGGGATGGCTGCTATTATTCCAATGTTCACTAACTCCAGTGGATTTCAATTCAATAATAAGGTTAAGGAAAATATTGACCCTTTGTTTTAGGTACAAATCTTACTTGGCTTTGCATTGAGCTGAGTCATTCTGGGGCAACCTCTGAAAACTCCCTCTTAAAAAAGGGATACTGAGAGGGAGGGTCTGAACTCAGGAGAATGGAGGTTATTTAAGATATTAAATCAGCATACACACCAAGAGAACCCAGGAGGTCTCTTCTCTCTTTTTCTTTCCTTCGAGATTTATTTTACATGGCTGTTCAATGTAACAGAAACATTAAAATGATATTATCCAAGCTTTCCATAAACAATTAGGATAGGGTTTCATAGGCAAATCCTCTTCTCTACTTTTTTCTTTCTGCTCTCATGGCTTCAGCTGGAAGAAACTGCTCCTTACTTGAAATTCCATCTTAGTTATCTGCTGGATACTACTTGCTTTACGACAAGCTAGAAGTAAAATACACGAGGGAGGAAGATGTGCATATTTCCCCGCATTGTTGTTCTGTAGTGATGTTTTAGAAGTTTGACCTGCTTGTGTGCAAGGAGAGAAAATTTATCTTTTCCATCAAATTTAATGAGACTGACATATATTTTGGATACTTCCTTGTGGCTCAACTACTTTTTCACAGAAATCCTTCCCTTCAGTATTATCAATAAACCACAACATTTAAAAAGACATCCATTTGCAAATCAATGATCTCTGTACAGATGTAACACGACCTTTTGAGTGAAAATTAACTTTCACCATGTGATCAGAATCTGTTTCGTACATATGTCTCTTGATTGTGTTCACAGGCTCTGACAAAATTAAAAACAACTGATGTTAATATTAAATAAAAAAAGATTTGACAAAAAACACATAGTTCTGGTAGAGAATAGCACACTTATTAAAAGCTGAGTATCTATACCTACATCACTTATATGTATTCATGTAATAAAAATAAACTACATATCTTTTCCAAGGCTACACTTGGATTTGTGCAGCTATCTAGGAATTAATTAATTACCAGTTGGAAAAACTGACAAGATAATGCAACATCATCCTTCGGTTTTTAGAAGATCAGGACACAGGATTTTTTCTTTCTCCCATCAAATTAAATGGGGTTAAAGAGGAAATAAAGATACAAATAATTTTGAAGAATAGCAAATTATAGTCCCTATGTGGTTCTTCAGTTAGTCACGCTCCAGGAAAACCTCAGGCAAAGTATTTAAGGCTGGGAGGGGTGGAAGGGGTGGGTAGTTGACATAAAAGACATTGTTCTATGAAAAGGAATGATTACATATGGCCCATACATACAGGATATTGTCTTGCCTGGTAATGAGGAGCTCACGACCATTAGATTGGCCTTTGTTTAGTTTATCCAAACTCCTTGACATACGCCACCTATTCTACAAACGCCAACAGATGGGCCCGTGCACAGCACAGCCTCAGCACTTGATTTAGAGCAACAGCTGCTCTCTGCTCTCATCTCTTCCCTGGCCAGTCTGCCTGAGCTCTGCCCTCCCAACGAAGATTTGCTCGGATGGCCCAGAGGAAGTCTTCGTTGGAGAGGCCCAGATCTTACCCCCTCTTGGCCTCTAAGTAGTCCTTGAGGATGGAGATAGTGACAAAGTGGGCCATTTGGGGACTTCTCCCGGTTCTTGCTACAGTGTGGCTACTGAACTCAATTATTGGCCGGGACCTAAGAATACTGCTTCTCTCCATACCGCTAGTCAAAACCTCGGTTTTGCCTTGGGTGCGCTGGCGCTTTCTTTCTTTCTTGCGTGTTTGCCTCTCATGGGGTCGCTTTTCTATTCTTTCTCGCTCAGGGGAGGAACGCTACATTTGCTGGTACTGCTGGAGGACATTTAGATACCCTAACAGCCTTAAGGCGCACCTACGTTTCCACTGTGTGCTCAGCAGCGGCGCGGGCCGCGCATACCTGCACCAGGAGCACGCGGCTCGCCCAGGAGCTGCTGGGGCTGCGGATGGCCTTTGCCTCTCTCCAAAACCACCGGTGCCGGACTTCGCCGCGGCCACCCCGGCGGGCACTCTGCGGCCTCACCTTCAGGCCCTGCCGCCTGTCCAGGCCAGCGGAGCGAGGGAGAGCATCAAGCGCGAGGCCTCCTCGACACCCTCGGCCACCTCGCCACCCCCAGCCAAGTGGGGGCCGTCCAAGAAGGGCAAGGAGCAGCCGGACCGCACCCTGGACATGAGCGGGTCCGCCCGGGGACACGGCCACTTCCTCGGCATCGTGGGTGGCTCCCCAACCGGGGGCGGCGGCTTGGCCTTCTATCCCGGCGTGCGCTCGGCTTTCAAGCCCGCCAGTTTGGCCCGGGCGGCCGCGGCCGCTCATGGCGACCCCTACCGGGAGGAGGGCGGCGGTAAACCAGGGACCGGCCTGGTCTTAGGGAGGCTCCTGGGCGGGGGTCGGCCGGGAGGGCGTCCTGGAAGCAGGGAGAATCCGGCGGCGGGCGGCGCTGGCCACCACCATCACCACCACGGGCACCACCACCACCACCCCAAGTGCTTGCTCACTGGGGACCCGCCGCCGCCGCCTCCTCCTGGCCTGCCCTGCTCGGGGGCCCTGCGCGGCTTCCCTTTGCTCTCTAGTCCCCCGGAAGAGGTGTCTGCCTTTAAGCACGTGGAGCGGGCCCCACCCGCTGTCGCCTCCGCCGCTGGCGCCGCTGCCACCACGCTGCCGGGCGCGCGTTACACGCAGCTGCCCGGGGTGACAGGGCTGCCCCTCGAGCGCTGCGCACTGCCAGCCCTCGACGCGGGCGGGCTGAAAGCCTACCCGGGTGGCGAGTGCAGTCATCTGCCCGCAGTCATGCCAGCCTTTACCGTCTACAACGGGGAGCTACTTTACGGCTCACCGGCCGCCGCCGCTTATTACCCGCTTAAACTGCACTTCGGCGGGCTGCTCAAGTATCCGGAGTCCATCTCCTACTTCAGCGGGCCCGCGGCGGCGGCGGCGGCGGCAGCGGCTGCGGCCGCTCTAAGTCCAGCGGAGCTGGGATCCTTGGCTAGCATCGACCGAGAGATTGCCATGCACACGCAGCAGCTCTCCGAGATGGCGGCCGGGAAAGGACGCGGCCGCCTGGACGCGGGGACGCTGCCACCCGCCATCGTGCCGTCGGGTGGCGCGGGTGGTGGTGGCAGCGGGGGCGGCGGCGCGGGCAGGCCCAAGACAGGTCACCTGTGCCTCTACTGCGGCAAGCTGTACTCGCGCAAGTACGGGCTCAAGATCCACATGCGGACTCACACTGGCTACAAGCCGCTCAAGTGCAAAGTGTGCCTGCGGCCCTTTGGAGACCCTAGCAATCTCAACAAGCACATCCGGCTGCATGCCGAGGGCAACACACCGTACCGCTGCGAGTTCTGCGGCAAGGTGCTGGTGCGCCGCAGAGACCTGGAGCGCCACGTCAAGTCCCGCCACCCCGGCCAGAACCTGCTCGCCAAGACAAGCGATGGCCCTGGCGCTGAGCCCGACTACCCCCCGGAGCCTGGGGAGCCCAAGAGCGACAACGACAGCGACGTGGACGTCTGCTTCACGGACGATCAGAGTGACCTTGAGGCCGGGTGCGGCGGCGAGCGCGACTCATAATGAGTCTTCCCTGGAAGGGGTGTGTTGGGGGACGTGGACAGAGAAAAGTAGGGATTATGTTCTGGGAGAATAGGAGCTCCTGGTGGTGAGAAGGACCCGGTTGACAAAACAGTTTAATATGGCGGGGCGCCAGATTTTGGAACAGCGAGAGGAACCAGGTCCGATGCTGAAACTCATAGCACAGGTTTAGAGGTGGCTTAAAGAAACCTGGCCTCCTGGGCAGCCTGCGGGACTAGGTCCCGGCGCGCTCCAGGCCTCTGGACTCTGAGGATAGACTTCCCTTCAACCGCCTAGGCGGTCTGCTCTTGAGGTTCAAGATCATACAATTGTGAACTTCGCAGCGCCCTTGAGGGCACCGATTTTAACTGCCACGTATTTTTAAATTGTTCTTTTCTGTGGAGGAAATTGTGCCTTTTGAAATAACGTTTTGTGTGTGTATTTTACATTAGCATTTCACTGCATAGGCAAAACAGTAGTCGCAATTGGGTAGATGTGGCATTCATACACTTGTTTCCATTTCATCTGTTCTCCCATCAAAGCCTATGCATTGCTGCATTGAATATATAGTGGTAGCAGGTGTACAAATTGGTCAAGTCGCAATTATTTATAAGAGAATAATGACAAATGTAAAATATCTAAAGCATGAATTTAAAAGCACGCAATATATAATTTTAAAGAAAACGTCCTATTTGGTAGAGTACAAATGTGATGTATGTTGTTTTATAACGAATGATGTACAGCGGATTCAGTATTTTGATCTTGGTTCCATTCTGTGCAATCTTTAATAAAAGTAAAGATACTTATGAAAGTTGTTCACTTAATTTCAGCAGATTCTTTAAAGAAACAGTTTAATTTGAAAATGATTTTTGAGGAGACTCCATAATAAAATAAATCATAGGAAACTTGAATACTTTGATTATTCATAAGATAAATGTTAAGTAGTGTTGTGATAGGGAAATATACCATTTTCAATGTGTGCATTTCACAAGCTCCCAGGTAGCAGGCAGAACAATAGTTTTCTGAAACTGTTGCTAATCATGCTAAGTGTCTTCATGTTTATAGAAAGAAGCTAATGACATTCAAGAAAAACACATCGTATTTCTTTTCAAAAATAATTCCGGAACTGTAGAATTATTATTTCCTGTTAATATACCAAAAATAAAAAAAAGGAAACTCGCTCAGTACCTTTAATGCTGCATACACTTTAATATTCATTCAACAAACACTAAAGGAGGATCTATTTTTATTGGAGGTGCTGATCTATTTGCTCTATGTTGGTTTCTTTTTTCCATGTCTTCCTTCCAACAATCTCGTACTGTCAGTATGAGTCCTATTTTACAGAAGAGAAAATATACTCTTCAAGATCACTGGGAGGGCCATAATTAGAACAGCAAAGTTGGAAGTAGTGAATTTATTTAAAGGTATAAAAAAATTAATGCTAGCCGATGGAAGGATATCATAAAGAATATAATTTTGGGGCTAAAATTGGAAAGCACTCTTTCCCCTTTCACTCTCCCCTCACTGCACACACATTCTGGGGAGGATTTTACTTCAGTTATATAAGAAGTAGGGGATAAGTGATCCGCTCAGCTAAGGGTAGGTACCCTAAGAGCCCAGGTCTGCAGTGCTCTTCTCAGAGGTTGGTGGAAGACAATAGGTCACCAAAAGGTCTGGATGTGCCCTCTGATGATTTAGTTCAGTTAAAAATGCCCTTCATTTTCAGAAATCCTGATTATTGCAGCAGTCTTCACCCTGTTATCTCCCATGGCCTCAGTCATTGGGTGGCTGGCAAGGACTTTTTCTGATCTATCACAGCAGGAGGCATGGGGGGCATCTGACTTGGTGGTGATCAGTAAAAAGATTTCTTCTACAATAAAACTATTGCTGGAAATTATAGGGTTTTTTTTTTTTAAGTGTCAGCTGATCAGAAAATGCTCTGTAAAAGAAAGCCCAAAGAGAAACAAAAATAACGTGTGGATTAACATGTATGTATGGTGATAATGATACTACATTTATCGAGGACCTATTCTATGCCAGATCCTAATGCTATTTGCAGTTCTTCTCCACAGATGAGACTGTGGGCTTGCCCCACCAGAGTCAGTGATGGCTCTGCTACACAGAACTGGAAGTGAACCCAAGCACCTACCTATTCAACCTGGGCTCCAGAGGCCCAAGGCTTCTCACTGCCTGCTTAGTGTCATGGTCCTGCCCTTTGAAGCAATTGTTACTTGAAAACAAATCCACCCTTGTAGAGAAATATTAGAAAACTTTTCTGAAACCAGATAGTGTAAGTCCCCAGGGAAAGTGAGAAAGGCTGCCCAGATTTGAAACATAGGAATGTTTTATCAACTTTAATAATCTTGTTTCCTTCTCTCATTTCCTAGCTCAACACTAAGTCCTAAAACTCTTGTTGTTTTGTGTGAAAATAGCCTTTAAAGAGATAAATTAAAAATAGTTTGGTCAAAGAAAACACATTCAGAATTGATAAAGATTTAATAAAATGAACAACCCCCGTAGCTTTCTGTTTTCCCCTTCATAAACTGATATCTGTATGTTATAAAGAATGAAAATTGAACATAGATTTAAAAGGCTATTAATCACAGGTTGTTTGTAATTCTTTATAAATTACCTCAGGTAATCTGTAGATGTGTCCATGGATGTGCATATTCTCAAACGAAATTAATGCAATGATTTATTTTAATGTTGAAGTAAGATTACTGATATACAATCAGTAACAATAATATTACTTATTTTAAATGGCTCAGTTGAAGTAGTGTTTCTCAGATTATTTCTTTCAGTTTCCTATCCCTTTTTCTTTACTCCCACCCTGACCCTCGATCCTTCTCATTCTGATGACCTAAGTTTGATGGTTATGCTAAAGCCACTGGAAGTCTCTGCGATTTTAACTGAATATTTTGTACCAAAAGATTTTTAAAAAGATAGGAGGATTCATGCCTTTTAGAAAGGAAGGACTCTAGATCGTTTGGGCCTAGTTAATTTGGATGCTAAAATGTTTGCTAACCTAAATAAATCAGAAAGACATGGTTCTAGGCTTGCTTCCACTATGTACTTGCTTGGCATCTTGGGCCAATCTCTCTACTGCTTCAATTTCCTCATCTATTAAATAGGTTGAAATAAGCAACAGGGTAGTTGTGAAGACTGAATGAGTTAATACAGGTAAACTTCTTAGAATCAAGCCTAACAAATAGTAAGCTGTCAAAGAATACAGTCATGCACTGCTTAACTTCTGGAGATACTTTTGGAGAAATGCATTGTTAGATGATTTTATCATTGTGAGGACAACATCAAGTGTACTTACACAAACCTAGATGATATAGCCTACTATACACCTAGGCTATATGGTACAGCCTGTTGCTACTAGGCTACAAGTCTATACAGCATGTTACTATACTGAATATTGTAGGCAATTGTAACACAATGATAAATATTTGTGTATTAAACATATCTAAACATAGAAAAGGTACAGGTAAAAGATAAAGGGTGTTTGTGCCCATCCATCTGTGGGCACTTTGGTGGGGAGGCGGGGTGCGGGGGGGCGGGGGGAGGCCTGCAGAGGGAGGCATCCTCTGAGGGAGAGTAGACATCAGGAGGAGGGAGGGAAGAAAGGAGAGAGAGAAGAGAACCAAAGAGATAAAGGTCATGATGGGAACTAGTAAAAAGGAGAGGGGGTTGGTGTGGGGGGGCGGGGAGAGAGAGAGAGAGAGAGAAAGAGAGAGAGAGAGGAGAGAGGGAGAGATTGGAAGATTGGAACTGGGCTGGGAGGGAAGAAAAAAGGAAGGGAAGAGAAGTGAGTTTGTGCATATGAGTGTATGTGCCTGTGTGCAGGGTCTGGTGGGGGGTGGGGATGGGCTCTTTGGCTTCTCTCCTTCCCAGCCTGCTTCTCCCTTCCTCACCAACTGTTGGTCCTAGTCTCAGCCACTGGGTAGACAGCTTGCTGAGCCTTCTCCTCTATTTAAACCACTCCGAGCTAGCAGTAAATTCAACACCTGGAAGGTAGGGGCCAATCTTTTCTTTCAAACTTTTTGATTATAATCCATTATATTACGGACCACAGAGGCATATGCTACATGCGGTCTGTCGGTGACTGAAACTTCTTATACTTGCAAGACTGTATTAAAATAACTCTAGCAACTCTTCATGGTTTCATCTTGAAGATATCAACGAATAAGATAAGGGTTGCCACCCTTTTATAAGCATAGCGTCTTTTTCCAGGCTACTCGCTCCCTCCTTGGTTCACTTCTAGCCCCGGACAAACTTGTACCAACTTCAGTAAATAAAGGCCTTTCTCCATTTTACTAAAGAGAGACTTCTTCAGACTCCTTATCAAGCCATCTTTCCATTTTGAGCTCAGACACCGGGTTCAAACGGTTCTTAGCGGTTAAGTGAACCGGGAGAATAATGCCATTCGTCTCTTTTCACTCATTTCTTTAAATGCTAGGCTGTACGATGAGTGGAGAGTTTAAGCAGAAGAATGCTACAGCGGTGAACGCCCGTATGTCTCCCCTCCGGATCCCAGCAGAGAGGGGAGCATTTGGCAAGAGCTGCCATTCCTCAAGGTTACTCTGGGGAAAGTTTGTTTACCGTCTTGACTCTGAGGCAAGGAGGAGAGTGGCGGCAGGGCCCTAGGTTAGAACTGCTGTTCAGGGTAGCTGCAGGAGCCGCGGTGGTGCTTGTGCTGGTGGGTGCCAGAGCCGAGAGTGCGGTGATTGGCTGTGCCTCTTTAATCCGAGCTCTTTCGTTGGCTCCTCTTTTGGAGGCAGGATTGCTATTGGTGGCGGGCTCGCCGCGCGCGAAGATCTGGGCAGGTGCTGCCTCGTGGGAACCCCTGCCCAGTGGCGGTGTCGCTGGTTGGGCGGGTGCTGCGGCGTCAGCCAGCGCGTGTGGTGCCCTTGAGACTCACGGCTTCGCTCTCTCTGGGAACGGAAGTTTACCGATTCTGGGTTGCGGCAGAGGTGTGGAAGCCTCCCAGCGTTTAGGCGTACAGTCCCTCCGCGAGCCCTGGACGGGAGGGAGACGCAGGAACCACTCTCCTCTGGTCCCGGGCACCAGGGGAAGCCGAAGGAGTTCCAGGCGCCCAACTAGTCTTTATTTAAGTGCTCCTGCCCTGCTCTGGTCGGGAGCTGAGGCACCAGAGCATCGCCCCTCGCCATCTGCCGCTTCCTCAACGGGAACGGAGCAGAGGCGCTGGCGTCATCGGGAGGTCAGACTTGACCCTTGGCCACCCAGGTGTGAGTTGTGAAGGGGAGGACTCAACAGACGGCGGGCCAAAGTGTTTAATTCCAGAAGGAGCGTAGCGCTCGCTCTGGGCTGGGTGACCTTCGTACAAAAGATAAAGCAGCGCTTCTGTCTTCTGCGACTGTAGTTTAATTCAAATTAGGTGTAACAGGTTGTAGACAGACAACTTGTTAATGCCTTGGTTTGTTAACCATCCGAAGTCCCTTCAAAAAGGGATAGATGTTGGATGGACTGTACATATGTATGTAAACCCTTTGAAGACACTGATTTTATTTCAAGTACGATGTATTTTGTTTAAATTTTAGCTTTTTATGTAAATAGATAAAAACTAAAGCACAGGTTATTAAAGAATATAAAAGTGATAGCATAAAGACAGATTTTTGGTAATCAAAATTAGGTAGCTTAAGAAGAACGTTTTCATGTAGAGCAAGGAAACTATTAAAAATAAAATATATTAGACATCCAAATATCATGAGTATTTTCTACCTTTTTTCTATCTAAATATTCTTTTGTATAATTCCATATGGTAGAAAATGGCTGCAGATACACATTTCCTATTCTTAATGTTGGCAGTACAGTAATGTTCCTGAAGTTACTTTAAGTAGAAAATTATTTAAATTCCAATTTTCCATGGCAAGTTGTATTCGAGTGGAAGACACTCAATTCCAGTTATTTGTGTAGAAAGCCTTAGGTAGAAATGTCTTATGTGATAGGAGATATAGTGGAGAGATGGCTTTATATAAGAACAAATTGAAGGTTAAAGATAGTTTTTAATCTTTTTTTTTGTTGTTGTTGTTTTTTTGAATCCCTGACAACTGGCAGAAAGATAAGATACTGGACACTGAGCAGTTGATTCCTGAATTATCACCTGAAGGTAAATGGAAACATGACCTGGTCAGGTTTAAGCTCATTTGAGTGCACTGGACCACAGCAGAACACATCTGTGAGCAACAAAATGCTTTCAGGTATGGTAGAAGTCAATCCAATGAGAAATAAGTCAATGTAGGATGTCACATTTTATAAGCTTATTTATGATTTTCAGAAAGATGGAGAATGAATACTTTGGCAACGAGAAGATGTAGAAAAAAAATACATTGGGGGGTGATATGTATACTTTCTGAAATATTTAAAGCTAACATGCTGAAATGTCTCAGAGTACTGGCTTTGCCATTTATAGGCGTTTGTACATATACTGTGCCCTATGTTTGTTTCCTAAATCAATTTGTTTATTATTGTCTTGAATTAGTAGTTAGGGACTTCATGCTATATTGGACAATATTCTTCTCAAAATAAGAAAGAACAGCGTTGCCTTGAGGTTTCCTTGACAGCCCTCATTTCATCATATCTTCAGTATCTCATTTAATCTTTATAACAACCTATTTTACAAGTAAGGGAAATGAAGTTTATGTTGCACAGCCAACTATAAATATTGTCCTAAAACTGCACTACTGATGGTAGAGCTGAGGGTGATCAGAAAGAGAGAAATACAGAGACAATATCAAAATAAGATGCCAGACACATTATCATCCGGAAAGAGACAGGCTGAGGCAGAATCCCAGTACATACCGGGCAGCAGAATGAAACCAAACCAAACCAAACAAGAAGGTTGGAATAGAATAAAAGAAGGTGGAGAAGGAGTGAGACCTTGAACAGCTAGAGCCTGGAATTTAAAAAAAAATTAATTTTACTTTTTAAATAGGTAATATACTCAAATGTTCAAAGACAATAACTGTATAAATAAGTTTATATTTAGGAATATTAATTCCATCTCATTTCTGTCCACTCTTGTCTAGTTAGAGGTAATTTCCAGAGGTGGATTTATTGTGAAGTTCACTGGCACGAGTTCCTTCCATGACCTATACCTAATTTTGCCTTCTTTTTCTTAAAGTGGTCCCCCCAAATCCTATGACTGTCAGAATCTACAAAATCTGAATCTGTACTTTGTAACCACTTATTTTAGTTTCTATACTTCCAGCGTTTCTTTTTGTAAGTATAAACACCCAAGAATGGATACACACACACACACACACACACACACACACACGCACGTATATGTATATACACAGACATATACATATATGTAATTATATACCCTAGAAGTCTTTCCATAGTAGTCCAAAGAGAGCTTCTTATTCTTATTTTCTTTTACTGCTGTATAGTATTCTATTATGTACATACATAGATTATTTAACCAGTTTCTTTGTTGGTGGACATTTGGTTTGTTTTCTATAAAGAGTACTTCAATGAATAACTTGTGCTAAGGGATTTTGTATGTGGAGTGCAGATATTTTTGGAAGGTATCACTGCTCTGATTATAGTGGAGAGATGGTTGGTGAAAACTCTGAGCTGGCCGGGATAACGTCAGAATCAGATTAACTTCTAGGAGATGGATAATTGGCTGATTGCTCCACTTGCTTTTTCTCTTGTGTTTGCAAAGCTCAGAGTTACCTTCAGCTCTTGACCATATTCTGTATAAAGGAGACAACAATGGGGCCTCCATCCCATTCTTTTGTTCTTTTGGGAATTTGGTGAAGAATCCATGGGAAACCTTAGCTGTAGAACTGTGCTTCTCCAGCCAAGGCAACATAGAAATCCTAATGTTAGGCTAACATGGAAAATGTATTTGTGTGCATATGTATTTGAATTTTTAAAATTCTTTCCTATGAACACTACCATCAAATTTGGATTTTCTTATGATGCATATTACTTAAAAGCACCTTATCTAAACTCATCTTTGGGATTATGATCCAGATCTATAGCTGGATGATTGGGTGTGGGCCTGTGGTAAGTAGCAGGTACAGAGCATAACCCACACCAGCTGTAGCACAGTGGCCAGCACTCCAGTAGGGAAACAAACGAATGCAAATGAGATGCACTTGGCCATGGAACAAAGATGAAAATGACATTCACTTGTAAATGAGTTTTCTGTGTTTGATGTAAATAGAATGACATGTATTTTGTAAGAAGACCTCTATAATCTTAAAATAGTTGTTGAATTTATTACATGGGGCTGCATGTGTTTCTGACATTTTGTCATTATTAATGTATCTCATCATTTAATAATCTCTAGATTTTTAATTCACTTAGAAGCATTTCCATTTTATGCCCTAGGAGATGGTTTGAGAGTTAAGGTGAGATGCTTATCACTGAGATGTTAAATGTCCTGAGATAAAATTTGAATCTGGATCTTTGTACTCAGATAAGGGCACAGCTGATCTGACAGGGCTCAGGATAGAGAGAAGAAACATCAACTTCTCAGCTTTTCCTTTCATTGCTAGCTGTGGTCCCCAGCCTAGATATTTGCTCAAACATTAGACTTAGATGATGGGTACATAGCTTTGCTTTCTGAGCCTTAATCATCTTTTAGCTAGGAATTAGGCAGAGCCAAGTTTGCATCATGGCTCTGATTCTTCCTAGCTGTGGGAATGTAGTCAAATAACAACCTCTATGTACCTCAGTCTACTCATCTGTAGAATGGAAACAACAGCATTTTATTTAAAAAGTTCTTGTGAAGGTCAGTTGAAGTAATGTTTGCAAAGTGCTTAGCACGGGGTAAACATTCAAAGCTGGTTGGCTGATTGTTTTTAAGAGACTGGAGAATTGTGCAGGGGCCAAAAAGGGAGGGCCTCTGGAAGGTTTAAAACTGCACACACAGAGAATTTGCATTGCAAGAGGAACATTTAGAAAGCAGGGAGATCATTTAAGAGGCAGTTGCATTCAGCATTTCGGTTGACAGATGACAAAATAGAAATGGAGAGGAGAGGATAGAGTTAAGTATCTATGAGGTAATTTAATAGGGTTTTGCGATTGGGAGGGGGAGTGTGAGAAAGAGTAAGGATAGGACAGTTATAAAGTGTTCTGTAGTATCACACTAAATGAATGGGCTATTAGCAAATGCACCTTAGGTTAAGATGATCTTAGAGGTGTTCTGTTTTGTTGAGAAATACAGCTTAAGAAAGAGACAAAGAAGACTGATACATTTGAATATAAAAATAACAAAAGGTTATGTTCTCCCTTCACAAAAACAAAATTCAGGTAAATTAAAATAAAGATAACAATTATATATATTTTTCTAAGGAAAATAGTTTTACATTAGTTTTGCTAATAATAGAAGGTAATAGCAATATAAATAGCTTATTACAATTTATGAGAAAGCTTCATGATTTCAGTAACTAAATGGAAAATGATAAGAATTAACTGAGTTTCTGGTAAAGGTATGCAACTGTGTTCTCTTGTCGAAATCAAAGATATGCACATTAAAATATTTTAAATACAAAAATTAGATAAAAATTTAAAGAAATGCTAATAATGTTCTGAAATTGATGTGAGTACATTTTGCTGATGTTACTACAGTCATTTATCCAGCAATGTGAAAAAATGTTGCTCAGAACTTGTATTTCTGAGAGTTTATTCTAGAGAAACAATTTAGCAACTTAACAAAAGCATCTAGCTATATGCACATGGTTTTTCACTGCAGCATTAAATCTTATAGCAAAAAAAAGCAACTTAAGTATTCAGAACTAAGGCATGGTTATTGTTTAGAGAGCATCACTATTATGAAGTTATATTAAAATAATTATTAAGATAAAACAGAAGAAAACTTTAAAAATATTAAGTGAGAGAAGCTGAATAAAAATAATTGTCCATTATGATTTCAGTTACTGAAGCATATGTATTTGTTTAGATAAAGACTGGAAAGTAATATACAAAACATGAAAGTAGTTGTACTGGGCTTATGCATATTCTCATGTATACTACATTGCCTTTTTTGATTTTCCTCTAGCAAGTCTAATTATGTGACATTATTTAGTAATTGTTAACATTTCGCTATTTTTTATTGCTGACATATTTTAAACTACATTATTGTTATCATGACATATGTCCCTTAATAGCTTAAAATCAAGAATATTTTCTTCCATAACCATAGTAACATAATCATATCAAGCGAAGTTAATAATTCCTTATATCTAGTACCCAGTTCACATTCAAATTTTTCTCAGTTTACATTTTCTTTTCAAAAATGAAATAACTTGATAAATCTGCCCAGTCCAGTGGGATTGTTCACTACTGGGTGGAGATTGACTGGTGCCATCGTGGTGAGTGTTCCCGTGCTGGCCAGTGAGTAACGGGCTGTCAGCCCTCCAGGCCTCTTGCATGGAGCCCTAGGAGAAGGAGGACAGCTGGCTCAGAGATGGTCGGCTCCATCTGTAAGTAGAGCTGTCTCTTTTTTCCCCGCCCTCTGCTCCTGGGACCTTGGGGCACAGGCTCTTAGACCCTTGGAGCCAGCTGGCAAGGAGGAGTGGGAAACCAGCCAGCAGGTCTGTGCTCGGGTGAGGAACTTTGGCTCGTTGTCTTTGTCAAGCCAGCTGTAGAAGGTCCCAAGATTTCACACAACCCTCCCTACTCTGTTTGGTGTTGCCAGCTGCTAAATACCTGGCTGAATTGCCCATTTACCTTCTCTACGGTTTGTGCAAAGAATTGTCTCTTCTTTCGATTAGCTGAATCTTCTGAATTAAATCAGGCCCTTAAAAAATCGATGATGAGGGTTATGACTACCTAATATAGTTATCAAGGCTGTCCTGCAACTTTTGTAAAGATCAAACCAAACAACACTTACCATAGAAGTTTTCTAAAATTTCCCAAAGTAGAGGGAATGGTAAAATGAGCCTCCTGATGTTTTATCAATCGTATGTCATTTGCTTTTGCTTAGGTATTTTAAATTTCAAGCATTGTATCAGTTCTCCTCTTAATACTTTACTCCTGAAAGAAATGTGTTATTCCCTAATATCTACTACCCACTTCATGTTGAAATTCTCCAGTTGTCTTAAGAATGTCTTTTTACAGTTAAGTTTCTTTGAATTTGGATCTAAACGAGGTCCGCTGATTGCTTTGATTTATGTTTTAAAGTCCTTTCACATTTATGATGGTTCTCTTCCTTCCACCCTCCCCACCCCACACGTCCATCACTTTTATTTGTTGAAGAAATCAGGTCATTTGTCTTTTATAATTTCCCAAATTCTGTATCTGCCTTCTGTCTGATTGTGTCCTT
Source organism: Pteropus vampyrus (assembly GCF_000151845.1). Classification (NCBI taxonomy): domain Eukaryota; kingdom Metazoa; phylum Chordata; class Mammalia; order Chiroptera; family Pteropodidae; genus Pteropus; species Pteropus vampyrus. The sequence goes on along the minus strand of NW_011888839.1, from coordinate 6,636,866 downwards.
TAACACATTGTATTATTTAACACATTCCTCTACCCCCTCATATTTTATGTAAACTGGTAGTTACATCTAGAAGATTGATTAGATTAGGGGTCAGTGTTTCGATTTGGGGGACAGGGCAAGCATACTTGGTAGGTGATGCTTGTACTTTTTAATGTGTCATATCAGGAGGCATGTAAGGTGTGCATGCTCCACTTTTAGTGATGTTAAGATTATTAGATTCAGGTATAGTCATTATTTTTTCAGCTAATGGTTTTGGCAGCCATTGATGAAAACTTGCTTAGTCCACTCTTTTCATTAAGAGTGCAAAAGAGTGTTCTAATTCCACCATTTCCTCTGCATTTGTTGGTTCTTCTGTTAACTTTTAAACCTCAGGTCTCTGGAGCTGGTTGCATTAGCCAATTCACTCACACTTCCCCTAGGCTTGGGCTATGGCTAAATTTTTGGCACAGCTGTAATTTGGCTTCTTTAATTCTGACTCCGCTTTGAGAAATAGCTTGAAATCAGAATTTCAGAGGGAGATTTCTTCCTTCCTTAGCTGTAAACTTTCGAGGTCATGACAATTATAAACAATGTCAGCTTTATGCCCTGGCATGGTTTTGATGTTTGCGTGGTATGATTTGAGAAGAGCTGAAAGGTCGGCCTGATGAAAATATTTTCCTCTTTTCCAGCTACAGTGTCTGACACCCCCAACAGTGGTATTCTCCCTGAAGGGCCTTGTCTAGACTAGTAAATTGTAACCAGGTTAAGGTATGATGTTATTTGGATGTGAGGATGAGAGGAGCAAAGACCAGCACATTAATGAACATATTAGCAGGAATTTGCTCATCTTATCATTAGCGCTTCCCACCCATTGTCTCCATAGCTAGGTCTGGAACAGGTAGCTGGGAATGGAACATGGGATTATTAGCTTGGATATGAGGGAAAGAGATTTCCATGGGTGCAGGTGATGTATGTACCTTTGGCTTGGTTCAGGTTTTTATGTGGGGATCTCAAAGGATAAGTACTATTGAGGGAGTAAAAGGTAAAGGAAGAAAAATGTTGAAAGAGGTGAGAAAACAAATGACTGCTTTATACTTTTGTTGAGTATGACTCTGCTTAAGCCCTCAAAGTAGCTTAGAAAGTAAAACCAAGACTGTTTCCTATTTTTTTCTTTACTATTATGTTGTCTGGGAAGCATATAACAGTGGGATCTTAGATTCTAGGGGAGTTTTCTTTACAGGTCAGCACTAATAAAGAACAAGAAGTTTGAAGGTAGAATTTAAGCAAGATGAAGGGCTTGAAAGAATATGTGGGAAATTAGAGGAAATTATCATTTTTTTAAAGGTGAAAAATGGCAGATCTATCCCTTTTGTTATACAAGAAAGTTCAGTATGGAATTTGAGAGAAACGAACCATTTTCCCTTTCCACCTACTCAACAACCAGTTCTAATAAGGAAGTTTCAGTATTTTTATCTTTATGATAATTTCAGAAACAGTAGCCCATTTATTTCTAATAATGTTACTGAAAAATACCAGTAATTATATAATGACTGCAGAAATCACATTTTTAAGCGAATGAAGAGGGAAATAATTTTTTCTTATTATTTGCCCCCAATTTATATGTAATTACCAGCTATAAAAGAACCTTCCTGGTATGCCTAATAACCACCTTTTGTCCTTGCATGAAAAGTCGAGTTTTTTTTATTCAAGGTTTTGTTCTGCTTAGCTTATTTCTGGCTGGTTGGGGAGATAGAGGCAGCTGTTTTATGACATGGCCTCTCACAGGCCTTCTTCAGACCAGGGAGTGTATTGCTCTGGAAACCAGCTGGCATGTTCATCACCTGTCAGACCCAGTGCAAGCAAACAGAATTCAGGCAAACCAGTGGAAATCCGCCAGTACAGGGAGAAGTGGTTCTTGATCAAAAAACACGATCACTTTAAACCAACACTTTCTACTTACCTACAATTCTTCTGATTGGTAGATAATAATAAACAATATATATATACATGTATGTTTCTTTCCCATTGATTTTGGCTTTATTGGTTATTTCCTCTTTTATGAACTGTCCTTAGGAAAAAAAAGGCAGGAAATTGAAGAGAACAAAATAAAATAGAACTTTCTTTTCTGTTTTAGTGATAGCATCAGGTGGTTACATGTCTACTGTCTATACATTGCAAGAGCAATAATAGAATAATTTTTCTTTTAATTAAAAATTTTCTTTTAATTAAAAAAGTCTTTTCTCTTTTCTAAAACAATAGATTTATTATCTGTAGCTAAATAGTTGCCATTTTATTTTTGTATTTAATATGTTCAGTTATCATATACTGTAGTATCTTTATTAAATTCTTTCTAATATTTTCTTTTTCACATGAAATAATATCGATATGTGGGGTAATATATAGTATTGTCGCATGTGACAAGAAGAATGAATCTTGAGTACAAATGCTAAATAAAGTAAGCTAGTCACAAAAAGAAAAATACTTTATGATTCCATATATATATATATATATGTGTGTTATGTTAAGTGGTCAAATTCATAGAAAAAAAGTAAAATGGTGGTTACCAATGGCTGGGGGGAGGAAAAATAGAAAGTTGTTGTTTAAAGGGTATAGAGTTTGGTTTGCAAGATGGAAAAGTTCTGGAAATCTATTGAGAATATTTTTAACCCTACTGGTTATATAGTAAATTTCATTTTATATTGTTTTTCAACAAAAAATTAAAAAAAATTTAAAATGTAAAAACTAAACCAACCAAACCAAACAATCTCTATCTCCCTTTGGGAAGTATATTTTTGATATAGAGACCCACCTTGTGCTAAGAGTACCACCTTGAGTAGTGCAGGGAGACCACGTGTAGTTTTTTTCTTAATTTTAAGAAAATATCACCCTTTATTAAGGGAAAAATGTATCTATCTTTGAGATAGAATATATATATATATATATTTTTAAAAGGCCTGATTTCCTTTAGCTTATGTAGAAGTAGAGGAAATGAAGAGATATTGGGGAGTCTGGTTGGATTCAGAGGCTTGGATTAGCAAGTAAAACACAAACAAACAAAAACAGTTATAAAACAATATCAGTTGCTAATGACATCAAGAAAAGAAAGGAAGATATATGAGACATATTTTCATACTCTTAAAAACTTTATAATACAATTTTTATAATTGTCAAAATATCTTTAAAGCTATTAAATAACAGTCATATCTTCCAAAAATATATTTTCTTGATTTATTTAATTGATTCAGTTGATAATTAAAGAGATATTTTTTCTATTATTCACTCTTTGTCTTTGATACAACCCAGTCCAACACATCTTTAAAAAATATTTTTATAAACTTCACCCTTTTAAATCAGAAAAGAAGCACATATTTACTGCAGAAAAATCAGAGAGTTCAAACTAATAAAACGAAGACAATTAAAATATCACCTATCGCCGTATCGCCTACCTGGTGAAAAACAATGTTATTGCTTTATTCTGTTACCTTCCAGACCTCCTTTTCTCATATTAATGGACGTATGTGGTTTTTACATAAATGCAAATGTACCTTACATGATTTTGTAATTTACTTTTTTAAAACAATATATCATTGACAATCTTGAGTCTTGGCAGCTTGTAGAAGCTACGAGCCTTCTTTGCTAAGCAAGTGTAGACGGACACTGTAATTGTGATATTTGGACATCTTAAATTAATCTGTTAACATAATTCATTCACTGAAAACTTGTCCACAGTGATGTTTAATCTTAATAATTTCAAAGGCTTCTGGCAAGAACGAAAAAGGTATTTGTGGTCCTATAAGATCTGGTATTTCTCATTTCTTTTCTATGCTAGGAAGCATTTTAATAATTTGAGCTCTGATATAGAAATTTCTGAGTTGTTGTTGCAGTTTTACTGCTCCACACAATCCATGTATCTCATCAGATCACACTACACAATCTTATTGGGAAAAAGGATGATGGGGAAAGACCAAAAGGGCTAGGCCGAAAGATAAAACCACCAAATAGCTTTACAGAGATGTCAGTTGAGCACACACATAGGAGCATTTAGGCAATGGAAGTGACATTCCAAACATGTCTTTTTTTCCCCCTCTACATACTAAAAATGCTTGTATTAATTGACAGCAAATGAAAGGTGAAAGAATATAATGCATAGTAACTCATGTTAAAGCTTACAGGTAAAAGACTGAATTCTTGTGTGAAATAAATGGCTTTCCACTTAATAAACTGGAGTTGTTCCAAGGACATCTTTTCATTTATGGAGCAGGTGCAGATGAAGTTTTGAGAAACTTGTGCAGTATTTTTTAAAATAAAACATTTAATTAACAAGCTTGAAAACAGTGAAGCACTTGAAGTGGGAATAAAACAATTGTTTTATATCAAACAGTGCAAATCCAATTTGTGAATATAACTGTATTGAAAAGCTTTAAAATATTAATAAATTGCTGTGGGCTTTAAAAAGAAGTTTTAATTTTCTTTCAAGGTTTTCCCTTGAGACAAGTTCTGAACCAGAAAAGATGTTCAAATGAATGCAAAAAAAGTATATTCTTTTTGAAGGTCCAAAGCTTATTTAAAAGAAACAAGATGAAAAGGAATTAGAATATTTATAAGCACTAAAAAATAAATCAAATGCAAACACATCTCTATATGTGGATTTTTTTGTTAAGTTTGTTCGGAATTGCAGTTGCTATCATGACTCTTTAATAACTTGTTCTTAGGGTTTAAACACAATGGAGCTGAAAAAATAATACAATATTAATGGTACATGTTGTTTCCCAAGGGACTAAACCATAAGGAGATCAGTAAAAGTTATGTAATAAAAATAATCTTGAGAAAGACACCATTTCAAGATAAGAAAACTTCAGTTAAAGGTTTGAAGGCCCTTTACATTAAAATTTCCATAAAGTAATCTTTTCTGATTCCAGCCTTTTCTGTCAAAGGCTTTGGTAACAACGTATGCTGTTGGTCATATCAGATCTTGCTTCAAGCCACAGTGTTTGCTGGGGTCTCAGGTATTGGTTCTTCAGTGACACTGGTCAGGTTAGGTGCCCTGCAAAGCAAGCTGGGTAAAACTTCATGATGACAGCCAGGCCTTCAGATGGAGTGTCCAGAATTGACAGGCCTCCAGTGCTCCTTTCCTTTGCATCTCCTGCTTAGAAAAATAGAGCAGATAAAAATCACTAATCAGCTTCTGAGATAGTCTGCCTGCACTGTGAGGACCTAATGAAATTAAAGAAAAACTTGACTCCTTTCTCCATCCTGACAAGGGAGACATGATCCTGAAGTTACCAGAAAAAAAAATTACAGGTACATAGGATGATGTTTCCCAAGGCACCCATAGAAAAAGGCAGAACAGTGGTCACTATCAACAGAATCTTGGGGATTCTATAACCCACAAAGCTTTTTAATAGCTATTCTCACTTCTTTTATTACCAAATAGGTAAAAAACAGAAAATGGTTGAATAAGAGATGATGCTCCAATTTACCTTTTATGAAAACGAAGAATCTCGATTCCATATGTTTAATTTTCTGTCTTGAAATGATAACACCTGGGATCTGAATATATTAATTTGTTCTAAATTATGATAGTTAATACTCACACTTAAAAAAAGTGCTCCATTTTCTCAAACGCATGCTGCTATTACTCCTCTAAACAAATTCTTTATTAAGTTGCTCAGTTTCACTTCCTTTGTATTTCACATGGGGTTTAAGTCTTTGATCTTTTTGTAGCCTTTTGCCTTCTGATCCCTTGATTCTCTTCATTCGACTTGTTTGCTTAATTATTTAGCCTTCTTAATTCTCACCCTGTACCTCTACTCCCAGTCAACCTTTCATCTTTTTAGGTGTCCTAGCAAATCTTATTCTCACTAAACTTTCATCATATGAAACCTCTTATAAATTGAATAAAACTACAGAGATTAAAGATGATTTTTACTTATCTAAAAAAAAAATCGCAGTATTTGTTTTTCCTTTTGATATATCATCATGGGTAATGCAATGCGAAGATTGTCATTGTTCATGGCTTCATGTATTACTGTTAAGTCGTTGCTAGGATATTATTCACCATGTTGAAGAACCATAGAGAATTTTAGAAATTGTAGCAACTTCTAATCAGAAATTAAGAGAGAGACTTTATAAGTCAGTCTCCTCATGGACCCTCCATCAGCAGAACTTTTCCAATATTTGAGAACTTGATAGAGGTCTATATATGACATCTGGTGGAACTTTCATACCCAGGGTTGATCTGGCTAAACTTCTCTAGGCCAAGTCTCCATTAAAGAGGACGATATTCAAAGACAGAGGAGAGCAGCACTTTGGTCAAGCAAGTATATATGTGACTACTGGAAAAGAATTTTGACAGCAATGATAGAATACTGTAGTAAATATATGTAACCTTGATGAATTACTTAACCTCTCTAAGTCCCAGTTTCTTTACTTACGAAATGGGAAAGGCGATGATAGTATCTATGTCTTAAGATTATTGTGGGAATTAAATGAGTTATTAGGTATTAGTGAACTATTTAGATAAATAGAACTTACTGTTAAATAGTAAAACATTTACAAGATTTATCATTATATCTTCTTAAACACAGTAGGCAAAAAAGATTTTTTTCCTTTTTTGTGGTTAAGAGTTTTGTGGTTAATACATAAATAATTGTGATACGTTTAGGTACCTCTGAAATAGGTGGGACTATATACTGATACTACTTTAAATGTTTCCAGGTAACTGCTTTGTTGATTTTTTTAAAAAACCTCTCTCTAGTTGTAGATGTTATTTTTGGTTGCTGTCGGTCAGTATTCTCTTCCTGCTTCTGATACGCTGCTATATGTTGCGTATCATTCACTCACTCTATAGACCAGTCCTAAGAGCCAAACAGATAATTTAAAATCTTCTAGTAGTCACAATAAACAAAGCAAAAAGAATCAGGTGAAATAATCTTTATTTTATTTAACCCCAATGTATTAAAAATATTATCATTTCAACATGTAATCAATATACAAATATTATGATGTATTTTACATTCCTTTTTTTTCATACCGAATCTTTGAAATCTGGTGTGTATTTTACTCTTTAAGCACATCTCAGTCTAATGCTAAATTTTTGAAAGATACTTGTTCTGTACTTAGATTTTATAAAGTTTACAGTAGAAAAAGTAGATTCACATGTGCAAAAGTACAAGTTATTTTAAACATGTTTAAAAGTTTCCCAATGAGAAATTGATTATCAGTTTCAAAATTAAACTGAATTAAAATTAAATAAAATTAAACATTCAATTTTTCAGTTGCACTAGCCACATTTCAAGTGTTCAACAGCCACACGTGGTTGTGACCACTACATTAGTCAATGCTGCTAAGGATGCTTATTGAGCACCTATAATGTATAAAATGTATTAGGCCAGAGACAGGCTATAAGACGTGGTGCCCAAGAGTAGGAGAGTTGAGAGGTGTACAAAAACAGCAAGGATCTGAGAGTAGTTCTTTGATTCTTCCTATAGAGTAATGCGACTTTTTGGCCAAAAGGACTTTTTCTAATCCTTTTTGTGTTAATTTTCATGACCAAGACTTCAGAGGTTCTTGATAGTCTGACGTCTTAGTAATGAGGCTTTATTTTATATTTGTTTGTGTCACATATGCAGGGTTGTGCATGATTGTTATAATTGTATATGTTTTTCATGATGAAATGAAGCGCCTTCCATTTAAACTGTAGCTTTAAACAAATAGCCCAATATTTGCCAATATGCGATCAGATTTTCTAATGTTAAATGTATACGTTTGTCAATTATTCCAGCTCCCTATCCATATTGTTGTTAACTTCAGATTTCTCTCATTTCATCCCTTCGAATGACTAGCTTTTTCTCATTATTTTCTGCTATTGAACCCAATGTTGCACAGAAAAGTTGATTTGTTAATTAGTTTAATCGCCTCTTCTCATAATGGCTGGGTAAGATTGGCGGAGGAAGCTTGCTATCAATTCGTGCTACTGGTAAGCAGTAATTACAGATAATGACGCTTTTGTCTTGTCGCATTCTGAAGATTGTCTTGAAATCCTCCTCGCTGAATTAGCAAATAGAGGGTCATGTTGAATTCTCCTCTGGTTTCTTCCTATAACTTATCCCCTACTCTCCCCCCAATGAAACAAAATTGCAGCTTGTTAGGTGGAAGCTCATTTGAAGTCTCAATTTTCTTTAGCATTCAGCTCTCACAGGGAAGCGCCAGGTGCTCATTCGTGGCCACAGCACTTGCCTTTGGCTTAAGGTTCAGACTCAACTGGCATCCTACAAGTCTTTGATTTTCTTTTTGCTTGAAGAGGCAGCGGTTGTCTTGACAGCGAAGCTAAAGCTCTGTCTTTGTACTTTGATGCATTTTGTGGTACAACCTAATAATCAAAGTCATTTGTCAAGAAACAGAGTGTTCACACTTTTCTCTAAAGAGATTGAAATAAACAGCAGATTTTATGTGGATGTAAGCCAGAAATGGTAGCCACCACCACTTTAGAAATGTGCCTGGAATATAGAGCCTAGAGTAGGTTTTAACCAAGACTTTATACTACTGGTTCTCAACCAGGGACTGGGGATATTTGGCAATGTCTGCTGGTATTTGTGATTTTCATGACTGGAGAGGGAAAGTGCTCCTGGCATCTAGTAGGAAGAGGCCAGGGGTGCTGCTAAACATCCTACGATACATCCTCCACAGTAAAGAATTATCTGGCCCCAAATGTCAGTGGTGCTGAGGTTGAAAAACCCTGCTTTATGTGATTGTGATGGGACTACTGTGGTATATTTGATCCTCTCTCTCCCCAACAACTAATTATTTTTATTTATTATTATTACTTTTTAAACATCTACAGCACCTGGTATTCCTAGGTGGTCTCTCATCCAAGTACTAACCAGGCCCGACCCTGCTTAGCTTCCAAGATCAGATGAAATTGGGCGTGTTCGGGGTGGCATGGCCGTAGACAACAACTAATTATTTCTATGGTTTAGGGAATAGTTGATTCAGTAGTAGGAATTGAAATTGAAATTGCGAAGCAAGTGAATTTTCCATGCCATGCTGTGGGGACTCCTTATGGACGAGAGTTAAGGAATAAAAATGAAAAAAAAAAACCAAACCCTCTCTTTTAATTAAAGTAGAAATTTGTTTATTTTCTGCGGTTGTGGAAGAGTAATGGAAGTGACATGCTATGAACTCTGACATGTTTCAGAGTCCCCAACAGAGTCCTTAGTAGAACCACATTCTTCTTGCAGCAGGAGAAATTATGCAGTCCATATATCTGATGTTGTCATCAGATATAGTTTGGCCAAAGGCTGCTTTTATCTTCCACTTCTTGAGATGAGACTCCATTTCAGGGAAACCCTAATGTAGTCTTGCATGATTCCAAACCCAGTCCAATTCAGAGCAGCCTGGAGAGGTTTGGATATGAGTTTGCCTCATGATGTTAAAGCGTTTGTTTGAACAGACACAATTTCTAGGAGTCTTTTGGACTGAAGTGGGTCTGGAGCCGTGGGTTAGGAGCTCCTTGGAATTGACAGTCACCATCTGATGTATTCTGCTGAGCAGTGCCATAAGCATTAACTTATTCTTGGCACTTACAATCCAACGTGTTAAAGTGGGATGATATATTTAAAAATCTTTATACATCTACACAGATCAGTTTAAGAGAACAATGATAACTTCATAAAGAAGACAGTTCTAACAATTGGAGCTCTCTTCCTCTTGGGAGATGGCAAATTTCCTTTCTCTCACTGGAAATTTTCTGGCAGTAGCTGTATGATCACAATGGATACTGAAAATTTTTTCAGATGATTTGTGAAGTTAATGAAAATCGTGTCTCTCGTGTCTCTGATTCAATGGTCCTGTGAGTTTATCCCTAAGAACTTACAGTTGTGCAGCCTCCTCCCCACTCTTCTATGTACAGTTCTCCTTAATTTGGTTCCATCTATTGTTGTCTCTAAAATCCCCCAAATGATACATCTGCTAATATCTGCTTTGTCTTTTGCAGATGCCACACTCTTTCAGTCTCTCATTCCTGTAATGTCTTTTGCTCTTCCTTCAAGGCTTATCTCCAGTATTACCTTTCATAAAGCTCTTTCTTACTATTCTATCCTAAACTGATTATTTCCTTTTCTTATTTCTCCCACATTTGCAATCTGGATTATAGAATATAGGGAAATATATTAATGTTTTTATAAAAGTGGATGTACCAGCAGAAGATAAGTGAATTTCTACTGTAACTTCTAAGGTTTCTATGTTTGCTTTTTCTGAAGGAATTTCTCACCTCTTCACAATTAATAATGAGGAGACTATTTAGCACTTAATTGTAAGTTCTTTCATAAATTCCTGTCTCTTTAAATAGACTCTAATTTTTCTGGAGCCATGCATTTACTTTGATTCTCCCTTTGTTTCTTTACTGTGCTGAGGTTAGAGTAGGCAGGCAATAAATGAGTGCAAAGTTAAATGAAGGACAGTAGAAACAGGTGACCTGGTAAGCATGATATGTCAGTGATTCTACAGAATAGGGTTTTCTTCTAGAATGGCATATGACAGACTACTTTTGAGATGTTCCATTCCCTTGTATGAATAATTTGGGAGAAGGCAATATTTTAGTTCTCTTTTTTTGTCATTTAAGAACAGAATGGGAACCATAGAGATGAAAGAATAGAAATGGTTTAGAAAGAAAAGATGAGAGGAACAGGACTCCCAATCTTTTCTGAATCATAGTAACTTTTTCCCTCCATTTCTTCCTAAGAAATGAATGGCAACCTCAAAATGTTAACCTCTACCTCATGTTTCTTACCTCTGCCTTTTGATATTCTCAGGGGTAGAACCACTGGTGTCTCAAGCTATGCTGAGTCTTTACCATATGAGCCTGTTCTTCCAGAGGCAAGGAGTATCTATCAACAGTATTGGCCCTGCCATCTTTGGCAGTTTGGAATCTAGCTACCTTCCCGGATTTTGGATTCAGTGACTACTTTGCTGATCATCTTTACCAATTCCAGAGTTAACTTTAGCTAATCTTGCCAGGAACTAGGTGTGTCAGGCACAAACTGTGAGTGCCAATTTTGCCTTTAGATGATGTTCTCTCTTACCCAGTTTTGGTCATGCTCTCTAATGAGTATCATGGTTTTCTTTGTAGAATTGTAACTCAATCCTACACCTTAGCTTGGTGACAGATACCCTGTTCTTTGCTTTGTTCCGTTGAGACCAGTTCTTCAGGCATGGAGGCTTCCTTTGTATCCTGAACTAATTGTTGTCTTATGTGCAAAGAGAATCAACTGAGGTATCAGCTGTCCATTTCTCTTTTCACAAGTGTTACCTAAAGTCTAGATCTCTTTCTACCTCTCAGAGTTAGTATTTCATTGGCCTGTTCATAGCTAAGTCAATTTTCCTGAGTGCCTGGACCTAGTGTACAAATTTTGAGTTAGGTTTATAGTTTTTTTTCGCCCCCTGTCTCTGGTAACTCAATCATTTGTTCTTGCACCTGATTCTACAGGCTTAATTTGGATGGTTGGAATAACCTTTGCCCTTTACTAAAAGAAGGGAGAGAGGATTGTTTTAACCTTATTGTCCAAGATTCCATGGGATCTTGTTAATAGATGTTATTTGAAAAATGTTTCCATGGTCAAATGCTTTGGGAAAGTGATGAGTTAAGCTTAGTTAGAATTTTTAACTGAAGTATGGCTTTCTCAGAGGAAGGCTAGAGTAGCAGAATTTTCCAGTTTTTTTGACTGTGGAGCTATATCTTGCAGGAACATCTCTTAACAACAAAGGGAATACTAATGATTTTTATAACACCCATTTCAGTTTGTACTGTTTCTTTAAAGAACAATAATAAAATTTGGATAATAGCACTACATGGTAATATTAGGTTTTAGAGGCAGAGAGTAAAGCTAGTCCTGTGTAAAAACAATGACAATTAAGAATAAATCACGATTAAGCTTGTTCTATGAAAATAACCTGTGTTAAACAATATACACATTTATATTTTAATAATCTATAATTAAACTAGAGAAGATAATCAATTTTACAGCAAAAATGCAAGAACAAAATTTTGAGCTTAATGTCTTGAAAAAGACCAGAAACTTTCTGGTTTTGATCCTTCATTCCTCTGACATAGAAATGAAAGACCCAAATACTAAGTATTTCTCTGTTACGAGGCCCTCAAACTAATCAGGAGTGCTTCTCTATGGAAGTGATTTTAGTACCCTAAACATCCACCTTTAATCTTTCATTAACATTCATTCAGCACTTTTTTTTGGAGATGTCTGCTCTATACCAGCCCCTCTTGCTTCTATTAGAGGTCTGATAGGTTTGCTATCAACTTAGATTTTTTTTCTTTTTCCTCTTGATAAAGGGACCATTAATGTATTTTCTCTGAGAATCTTTACTATGTAGATAAAAATTATAAAACATATCTACTGATAGTTCAGGACAATAGTTTTCCATGGATAATGATTACCATGGACAAGCAAGAAAAAAATATTAGGAAAATTAAATTCAGTTAGTCAAATATTTGTTATTTGCTTCTTTCAAACATTGTGCTTGCTGGGTGGGACACGGAGATTAACAAAGACAAAGAAAAGTAATTCCTTTTCCCCATCTATTGAAGAAATCTGTAACCAAGTGGGAAGATCCCCTTTCAGAATTAAAAGGAGACATAAATCACAAAAGCTGGGGGGAAAAACCTCACAAAATACATTGTAATTTAAAATAGTTGTCTTTTGTATCTTTATTCGACCTTTATGTCAAAAATAATTCACATAGAAAGAAGAGCTTGATGATAATCTGAGTACCTTAAATGTTATATTTCAAAGATGGAAATCAGTCCCTCTGTGTAATACAAGTGTGTTTATATGAGGGCAGACTTGTTCACAAATGTGTAAAAGATTTTGCTTGGTTAAAGAGAATAAAGTTAAAAAGGCGGTAGCATAGAAAACTCTTCACATTTATTGTAAAGTTAGAGGTTTTAGGAAATTGCAAGAGAGTCTGGCATTAAGCTTTCCAAGTCATGTGTCTCCCACCTCTAGCAGGATGTGAGAGAATGAGGACCTCACATTGTGCTCTTGCAGAAGCTATCTGAGGAGGTTGCTCAGTCAGTGAAAGGGTTGGCCCGCTCCTTTCAGCATTGGAATTTCAGCGAGCTCTTTTCCGTTCTACTCTGTGACAAAATATACGTATTCTTTGTTTCAACAGAATTTTCCACAACTTTTTTGATGAGCTACTTTGATGTTGTCATTTATTTTTTTATGACCTTTGTTTAGAGAACATCTCATTAAGTCTTTGAGTTTTGTGTATAAGGGTCTTGAGATCCAGACAATGTGAATCCCTACTGTTTGCTGGCCACGAGACCTTGTGACAGATTCATAGTTTCTCTGAGACTCGGTTTCCTCATCTGTAGAACTGAGATAAAATTACTTTCCCTACTTACTTTACGGATTGTTGTAAACATCAGTAATGAAGTATATATAAAAATGCTTTGTGAACATATTTGAAGTATAATGATTACATTAGAACTGGAAGAATTATATAGTTTCTCTATTCTATATTCTAAAGATCTCTTTTCTTTGTCTCTCCAGGCATTACTTTAGTCAAGCCTTCATAATTTTTATCCCAGACTGACTCAATTGCTTATTTTGTTTTCAACCTGGTTATACTTAAACCTTTCCTTCAAGTTACTATCAGTGATCTTTCTAAAATGCAAATCTGTAGAGTCCCTTAGTGGCTCGCCAGTGCCTGAAGCATAAAGCTGAAATAGACTAAGTAAGCCTAATAGACTAAGTAAGGTGTTTGTGATTAGCCTAATAGACTAAGTAAGGTGTTTGTGATTAAAAAGAAAAACTTTTACTAGTCATTGTCCCACCCCCCCAGTACTCTTCTCTGCTACAGTCATACATAACTTCTTGCAGCCATGAATAACTACCCATGCCTCTTAGTCTTTTCATTATGCTGTCCCTCTGACCAGATGTCCTTCATCTATCTTATGTCGTCTGTTGGGTTCTAACATATCCTTCAGGTCTCAGCTCAAAGTATGTCTTCTGGATGCTCCCCTGTCCTCACTGTCCTCCAATAAGAGTTGGGTGATGCCACACTTGACCTATCACACCATGAAGTAACATTGTGTTAATGGGATTGATAATAATATTTACCTCATAAGGTGATAATGCATTAATATTTGTAAACCTGTCAATAAATATTAGCCATTATCAAGAATCAGAGCTATCATTTTGGGGGGAGAAGAATGATATGAATATACCAGAATCCTATTTAGAAACCTCTTTCCCAGATTTGTTGCAATTGGAACAGCTTTCTGGAATTTGGTTTTTATCAGATGTCCATTGCCATTGTAGTGAAGCACACACTATATACCAATGGAAGTTAATGCTTGACTCAAATAATAA
>NW_011888839.1:6603194-6622447 GCF_000151845.1 Pteropus vampyrus | reverse complement strand
AGCCTTCATAATTTTTATCCCAGACTGACTCAATTGCTTATTTTGTTTTCAACCTGGTTATACTTAAACCTTTCCTTCAAGTTACTATCAGTGATCTTTCTAAAATGCAAATCTGTAGAGTCCCTTAGTGGCTCGCCAGTGCCTGAAGCATAAAGCTGAAATAGACTAAGTAAGCCTAATAGACTAAGTAAGGTGTTTGTGATTAGCCTAATAGACTAAGTAAGGTGTTTGTGATTAAAAAGAAAAACTTTTACTAGTCATTGTCCCACCCCCCCAGTACTCTTCTCTGCTACAGTCATACATAACTTCTTGCAGCCATGAATAACTACCCATGCCTCGTAGTCTTTTCATTATGCTGTCCCTCTGACCAGATGTCCTTCATCTATCTTATGTCGTCTGTTGGGTTCTAACATATCCTTCAGGTCTCAGCTCAAAGTATGTCTTCTGGATGCTCCCCTGTCCTCACTGTCCTCCAATAAGAGTTGGGTGATGCCACACTTGACCTATCACACCATGAAGTAACATTGTGTTAATGGGATTGATAATAATATTTACCTCATAAGGTGATAATGCATTAATATTTGTAAACCTGTCAATAAATATTAGCCATTATCAAGAATCAGAGCTATCATTTTGGGGGGAGAAGAATGATATGAATATACCAGAATCCTATTTAGAAACCTCTTTCCCAGATTTGTTGCAATTGGAACAGCTTTCTGGAATTTGGTTTTTATCAGATGTCCATTGCCATTGTAGTGAAGCACACACTATATACCAATGGAAGTTAATGCTTGACTCAAATAATAATATATATTTTCAGTAGTCCCCCCAGCCATCTGTGGTTTCCACAGTTTCAGTTACCTGCAGTCAACCATCATCTAAAAATATAAAATGAAAAATTCCAGAAATAGACAATTTATAAGTTTTAAATTGAGCACTGTTATGAGTAGATGAAGTCTCATGCCATCCTGCTTGTGACATGAATCATCCCTTTGTCCAGCCTTTCTACACTGTATACACTACCTGCCCGGTAGTCACTTGGTAGTGGTCTCGGTTACCAGGTGGACAACTGTGGTATCATAGTGCTTGTGTTCAAGTAACTCTTATTTTACTTAATAATGGCCCCAAAGCCATTCATATACTTTTATTACAGTACATTTTTATAATTATTGTATTTTATTATTAGTTATTGTTAATCTCTTATTGTGCCTAATTTATAAATTAAACTTTATCATAGGTATGTATGTATAGGAAAAAACAGTATATTTAGGGTTCGGTACTGTCCATGGTTTCAGGCATCCACTGAGGGTCTTGGAGCATATCCCCCATGGATAAGAGGGGGGGAGTATTGTATTTATATTTTTTTATTTCTTGAATCAATAGTAGAAATATTTCTTCTCAGGTTACTTTGTTTTTCTCTTCTCCTCCTCTTCCTCCTCCTCTACCTCTTCCTCCTCCTCCTCCTCCTTCTTCTTATTTCTTCTTTTTAAAGTCAATATATATCTCTGTTTTAATTTTCCTAAGTCTTATGTGAGGCTTTTTTGATTTATGGTCCACACTACTGGGAATGTCAGGAGAGAAAAACAGAATGGAGAGAGGGAAGCAGCAGGTTTCGTAGATAATTACAACTTTTGTGATGCTATATGGCTAAGTGGTATATCTATTACTGTTTCCCCTAAACTCCCCCTCTGAGTCTACAGGGAGTTATTGTTGTCTGCAGGGAGCTACTAGACTGACCACTTCTTAGTTCTTTCTTCTTCATAAAATATAAGAAGACAGTGAGAGTGATAGATGTGGATGCTTTTAGTATAATGAGAATAAGAAAAGTCAATTATAATGAAAACAGATATGAATATTTTTTAGTTTTGTTTTATGAGAACATGTAGATAATACATCAAAAAGTCAAATATTATATATTTTGAATTGTTGCTATTAGATTAATGTTATTATTTATCAACATTCTATTCTTAAGATTTAAATGTTAATCATAGAAACTCTGGCATATGAACTTTAAAATATTAAGTTTCATATTAATAAATACGGAGCTTGTCGGGGGAACTACATTTGATCTTCTCCCAACTGTTTATTTTTAATGAAAAGAGCACCAATAATAGTGGACGTATGTCTCACTGTCAAATGCACTTGCCCAGAGAGCAAGGATTGTGTCTTTCCGATTTCTATGTACTTGGTACCTAGCACCCTGCTGGACACAATGTGTTTGTTGTATTGATAGTTATAAATGATAACATTTTTCTAATGTTTTTGACAAGATTTCTAATGACATTTTTATTTTTACCTCCTCCTCTTAACAGAGTGGAAGATATTCTCTCTTCATTGTGTTTTAAGTTGATGCAATGAAAATTACCATAGCCTGTTCTTGAAAAGATTTTATTTATTTCATTATTTTCAATTACATAAGCAAAACCAATTCAGCCATTTTTTTCTCCCTGAATTATTATGTGTTTCTTTCCAAATATCACATTTAGGCTGAAATCTTGTCACCTTAGTCTTATATAAAGCCATGCTGGTTTGGTTCTCAGGCCCATAGACATTATTATGTGTTGGTAGCATTAAATCATAAAGCTTTGCTTTGGTTAAATGACATAAATTAAACCTGCTTGAAAAAAATATTTAAAGGCTTTAAAATAAATCTTTCATGCTTGACTATTATTGCTGTATAACCTTCAAAATTATCTTGATTGTTGTGATTGTTTCACAATGTATGCATGTTTTCAAACATCAAGTTGTGTATGTTAAATATATGAATTTTTATTTCTCAATTATACTTCAATAAAACAGGAAAAAAAATCCTAATAAAAAAAAGGATCATGTATGCCACAATTTTAGAGGTAGGATGGCAAAAAAGAAAAAGAAGGAGAAGACTTTCTTCAAACTTAAACATATGCTGAGAACAGATTGAAATTATGCTGAAATGTGTTTGGTATATATTTATGTAATTTAGCGGACACTAGAAAACAGGATGACTTTCTTTGAGACATTGTTTTTGGGCAGAGCTTCTCAGGTGATAGGAGTATAGTGATTTTTGTTTTCTTCCCGTATCACGAATTTTGACTCAAAATCATATTCCTTATACAAACTTAGAAAATTTTTGAAAAGATTCCCCAAATCCTTTTTAAACCTTTCTGAAAGGATAATATAATTTTATTATTCCCTCTTAGGTGTCTGTAGGCAGCTTATGGGAATAATTGTGTTGGGAAGCACATTCTTATTTTAATTAAGCTATTTTCTTAATCTCAGATTAAAAAAATAAATGACCATTATATTATTTATAGCAGAGCTATATTTTGTTTGGGAAACTGGAAAATTATACAAATATAAAGTAATTAAAACCTTTTTATTATAGAAAATTTCAAACCTATACAAAAAAGTTGACAAAATAGCCCCATGCCTCCATCTCTTAGCTTCAACAATGATAAATTCATGACCAATCTTATTTCATCTATTTAAGTTTGAGAAAAATATCTTTTTTTCTGCTACTCATTTTTTTCTCCAATTGTTCAATAGTCACAATGTAACAGTGATTTAAAATAATGCCTTGGTGAAACAGTGATAGAGAATATTTAGAAACTTTTTCTGCCCCTCTTTTCTCATTTCTTTCCAGTGACAGTTAAGTTTTATGACTTGGAAAGATATGGTTCAGCTGCATGGGTGTGGCTGAAACCGTTCCTGTGGCTCTTTCGGTTCTCCTTTGCCTCGTTATTCAGTGGCTGATAGCCAGTTATTTTTCCAAAGAGCATGATTTAAGTCTTTAGGTGGTGCTGAGCTAAGATAGCCATACAAAAGTCCTGACTGTTCTTTACCTAACTGCCAGTCTTTGCTGGAAGAGTGAATGAAGACTGGTACCCATGTGACAAGTCTGACCCTCAGAAACAAATTTACTGACCTTAGAGGTGGAAGCATATAGGAGCATTTTGCATCGATCTTCTTTCCCACTTTTTGATGGAAATAATGAACGGCAGAGGGCTTTGCTCTTAAGGAGACACTTCCTTCCTAAGTACCATCTTTTTGTGTCTTTACTGTCTCTGTTGTGTGTGTTCAATGGAGAAAATAGCTCAGGAGACCCTTTGCCCCAGCCTATTGTGTTGTTATTCCATCTGGCAAACCAGAAAAAAAAAAAACAAACCTTGTTAGGTCTTGCCTTATGGCAAATTCTGATCCACAGTTGCTGTTTTCCCACACTTACTTAAGCTTTTTTGCACATCTACTGGCACAAAGGCCTAAGGGCCTCCTTCTGAGTATGGGATACTTTCATACATCCGGGCCCTCTGGCCTTGCCTCTAGTAGATGCAAACAAACAAACAAAAGGCTGCTTGGAGCTGACTTCCAATAGTGGAAACTGGTTCAAGGCCAGAACAGGAGAAGGCATATTAGAACTGCAAGTGTACACTGTCTCTTGACTAGAGATTGGCAACATTTTTTATTTTCATTTTTTTTGGGGGGGGGGCGAGATCTATCTATTTTATTGAATTAGTAATAAAGAAACAGCCTTGCTGTGAAAAATGATTGATTTTGAGTAGCAGAAAATGAGTAGCAGAAAATGAGTAGCAGAAAAAAAGATATTTTTCTCAAACTTAAATAGATGAAATGAAGGCCTGCTTAAAAATGTAATGTGATTTGAAAATTGATGAATAGTTCCAAAAATTTGGAAGAGATATGTAAAAGAGGAATATTGGCCTGTCTTATTATCATGGTACTGGTAGGATATAAAAAAAATATGTTAATGTCTTACAAACAATATTTTATGTTTTTAAATTACACCGAATCTATTTTTGGCTTCCACTGATGTAGTGTTGTAACCATCTCACCTCATGTATCAGTAATCAGATTGTACTTGGAGAATAACTTCATGGACAATTGAAGTTTTAGGAAAAATGGAGCATGAACATAACTCTAGTATCATCTATGGCTTCTATTTCTTTTGGCTATCCATCTTTCACCCAAACATAGGATGGGCATATTAGCTTCTGTTTCGAAGTTCGATAAAGAATAGAAGAAGATTGAAATCAATGGCTAGATCTGAAAGTTTTGGAAAAACTGAGTTTTAAAAACTTATCTGATTTTAGAATAAATAAGATATCATATGGTATAATAATGTCCTCTACCCCCATAGATAATAGTTAAATGTACCTCTTTCTATAAAATCTCCATTTTAAGATACCAATCTCTTATTAGAGCAAATGATAAAACTGAGAATTCAGTTATAAAAATAGCATTAACTGAATTTTACCGGCATTCTGAATCATATAGATGTGACCGAGAACTTTTAGATTTTGAAGATATATAGAATAGAATAAAATAATTAGGTATATAACTCTCTACATTCACAACTGTATTCTTACAGCTCATGTAGCTTCTCTCAAAGTCAGAGGCATTGCCATAGGAAGATGAGATTTCCATTCTGGAAGGCGAGAAAGCAAAGGGGAGTAAGCTTTCCTAACCTGTCCTCTTCGCTATGTCCAACCTATAGATGGCCTCCCTTGAGTTTAGCTCTATCTCTGGTCGATTTAGCTGTGGCCTGTGTGGTAGGTCACTTGCCCTACAGAGTGAGGCTACTCCTGTGCAATCAGTCACCAGTGGCTGCTCTTCTTACAAGACGGTTCTGTGTGAGGCAGGACTTGGAAAATTGCAGTCCACTGTAATTGGTCTCTCACAGTTTTACCTCCAGCTCCCATCTGCTAACTTTCCAGGGTACATTGCAATTTGTTGTGACTTTTCCAGTGCTGCTGCTTTTCCTTATTTTTCCTTTTCCTCCAGATTAATTTATATGTCCATCATTTTCAGAAGGTTTTCCTTAGTGGACTTTTGATTCATAATTTTAATTTAATACAGTTTGGAATAGAACTATGAACTACTTAAAATTCTGGTGCAGTTTACTTTCCTTTGATATTTCAATTTGGTCAAAAGACAGGTGACCAGATAATAGGTATTTGTTAAGATTTCTTTGGAATTTTCTGACACATCATTGTATTTAAGCTGCACTACTTAATCTCCCATTCCTCCTGCTCAAGAATGCAGGTTGCTTGATTGTAGGCTGATTAGTTTTGGTATCTGCACTTCTTTGTGGGGTTTCTGGGAGGGTGAGAACAGACCACGTCCACAGTTATTGTGTATTGTAAGGGGATGTCTAGCTGTGGAGCTAGCTTATGGTTTCAGGGACTTGTATTTACATCTTCTATCATGGGCTGCTAGCTACTGACCAACTGGTTCAGGATTATCCAGTCACCTTCCAAGAGATTTAGCCTAAGCTTCCCAAAATACGTGCCATGAAAAAGGGCTTTCAAATGTGCTGGTAAAATGCTGCATAGGATATCCATTTAGAGACTTACAATGCATGTGTATGTAATAAAGACTCCAAGAAGTTCTGCAGTCAAGAAGACTGTCAGTCTGTATTTAATTCAGTATTTCTTAAGTTTATTTGACCCCAGAACCCTACAAGTCACTCTTATTTATTAACATTTTCTGAAATTTGTATTCACAAGAATATATATATATTGGAATTATGACAGGTTGTTTTTTTTTATGACATTTAAAAATGACTTGATTTAAAATACATTTTGCAAAGCAATTTTCTCTCTGTTGTTATGATGAATCTCATGTACGGAGTACTAGTTAGTTGGTAAAAAGAGTTCATAGTCCTGGAGGTTCAAGGGAAATGTAAATTGTATGTTATTTCTGATTCAGTTTGTCTTAATGGAGATCTCAATGCTCAATGCTTTGAGCTATTTTCAAACTTTTTTCTGCCCCTTTTATACAGAAAAATGTGACGACGGCAGCAAATAAAGGTGGTGGTGGATAAGCTGAAAATGAGATACTCTCTACTTCTCCTGATAAGCCAGGTCTTTCAAATGGAAAGTCATCCAATTAGTAACAAAAAGTGTCATTACCAGTAAAATGTGCTTCAAGATTCAGATCCCACAGTGTTTTATTGTGGTCTATCCAGCCCAGGTCTCTTACTTCGTGAGACGATGTGTCCTTTTTGACAAGTTCGTTATATAATCTGAGCGAACATTTTGTCCCATAGTAACCTTGCATTATTATTATTTGTATTTTATTATTTTGTTTTTAATGAACTTTACTGGAGTGTCATTGGTTAATAAAATTATATAAGTTTCAAGTGTACAATTCTATAATACATTATCTGTGTATTGCTATGTGTGTTCACCAACTAAAAATCAAGTCTCCTTCCATCACCAAATATTTGACCCCTTTTACTCTTTTCTACCTCCCTCCGCCTATTTTCCTCTGGTAACCACTATACTGTTGTCTGTGTTTATGAGTTTTTGTTTGTGTGTCTTGCTGCTTTCAGTTTTATATTCCACATATGAGTGAAATCATATGGTTTTCGACATTTTTTGCTGACTTAATTCACTTAGCATGATTTTCTCAAGATCCATCTATGTTGTTGCAAATCGCAGTATTTCATTTTTTCTTATGGCTGAGGAATATTCCATTGTATGTATGTACTGCATTTATATCCAATTATCTATAGAAGGACACTTCAGTTGTTCCATGTCTTGGCCGCCGTGAACAATGCTGCAATGAACATTGGGGTGCATACATCTTTATGCATAAATGTTTTCAAATTTTTGGAGTAGATACCCAGAAGAGGAATTGCTGAGCCATGTGGTAATTTTATTCTTATTTTTTTATGGAACCTCCATATTGTTTTCCATCATGACTATACTAATTTGCATTCCCACCAGCAGCGTATGAGCGTAACTTTTTCTCAACCTCTCTGACACTTGAGTAACCTCTTATTATTTATGAATTTCTCTTAATTGGTTTATATTTTCAGTCTGTTTAATTTCTTAATGTGCTGGAGTGAACTCATATTTTCAGTGGATGAAAAGGTCAGGGCCATTGTCTCTTTTCCTCACCCCCTTCAGAATCCCACTGCTCACGCACCTTCAAAACCTTTTGGCCTTGCTCTGCCTCACCAAAATTTCATTGTTACTCACACCCTGTTGCTTCACCAGATGGGTGTATTGTCCGTGGATGTGCCCCTGCCTTACTATCTCTGTCCCTTCCCAAGCAAGAGCTATTGGTTCTGATCAGTTTATTACACATTTAACAAACACTTACTCTTTGTCCAGCATTGTGTTTGGGAGCTGAAGAAATTAAGAAGATTAAGTGCTCACATTCTTGCAGTTTCAGAACAAATAATCTAAGGGGAGACCAGCAGATAAATAGATCATTTTAATATACTGTGATGTGTAATTATAGAGATAGAACAGTGCTGTATGGGAGATATTTGAAGGGTTGCCAAATCCAGCCTATGGCAGTCAGAGAAGGCTTCCTGGAGGAAGTAAACTGAACTGAGATTTGAAGGACAAGTAGAAAATAAGTAGTTGAAGAAGGTCATGGTATTGAAGGTGGGTTTTTTTGGTAGAGGAAACTCAGCTCAGACTGGATGATTTCCTGAAGGATGGCAGGAACAATTTATCCAAGGGCAGCAAGAAAGAAAACTATTCTGTCATTTGAAAAGATCACAGTATAGATAGCTGAGGGGCACAGGTGAGATTCTCCAATCCTTTGGGATTTTCTTGTTTTTCTCTACTTTATATTTGAATAATATATATTTCTTTGTGATAATTGGTCCTAC
Source organism: Pteropus vampyrus (assembly GCF_000151845.1). NCBI lineage: Eukaryota > Metazoa > Chordata > Mammalia > Chiroptera > Pteropodidae > Pteropus > Pteropus vampyrus. The sequence continues at coordinate 6,613,824 of NW_011888839.1, read as the reverse complement.
TAGATACTAAGCTAAGGAACACCTGGAAGGCATTGTCTTATATCCAAATGCTGGACATATATATCCTGATGATGGTAATAAGGATTGAGTTTAATATGCCATTTACACAGTTTACCAGCTATTCAACAAATATCTTTTTTTGTGGATAAGCATTGTTAGGGGCTGAGAATATGTTGATGAATAAAACAGACCATTCTTGTCTCCTTTTCCTCATGGAGCTTCTTATCCAGTAGTGAAGGAAGGAACTGAAAAAGTAATTATAGTAGTGTTATGTACAATAGGGGATTCTAACTAGTATATGAGTAAGAGTATGCTTACCAATGTTATTTTCAAATATAAATGGTGGTCTGAGCACTCATATACACAAGAGAAGATATCTGTACAATATTATACTTGACACTGGAAAAAAAGGTAATAACTCCATGGTCACACTCATTAGTGTTACGATTTCCTAGTAAAATTTGGCATATAAAGGAAGACTATTATTGAACAAAATATGTCTTTGAAATGATGATTTCATGGGTTAAAGCAAGTTGCTAATATGAAAACAAAATATAACTCTTTTCACCAAAAGCCTGGGAATATTTTAACCAAAGGCTCCATCTGTCAGTAGGGGAACTGCAGTGTGGCATCTAGGAGGTTAGGTAATGTTGCCAGAAGCTCACTGACTGCAGCTTGTGACAAATGACTGACCCCTAGGGCCACCAACCCTGGTAGCCTGGTGCTTTGCTTGGCCCCTGCCGAGTGGCTCCTATTCTCTCACTTCCGACCGGACCACTCCTCTAGCCTGAGGTGGGTATTTTCATTATGATCCATAATAACGTTGAATGGACTTTGTAATTGAATGAGCATCATACACTAGAGACTTTTGATGGGCTCAGCTCATCAGGATTTGAAGAGAGCTGTGTGAGGGAGAGTGGGTGGTGGGGGCTGGGTCTGAGATGGCAGCCAAGGGACACACTTGCTTACTTCTGTGCTCAGCTTCTGCAGTCATTGGTGAAGCAAATCAGAAACAAAGGGTTTTGTCATTACTATGGCATGAATTATCAATAAAAATTTATGTCTTTAGTAATAATGATGAATGAAAACAGGAAAAAATTCTTGTTGGAAAGATCAGCTTGCTATCTATTATTTATAAAAATAAACTATCCTTGAGCCTCAGGCTTATTCCTCATGGTCTGTCGTGGACACCAAGATCAGACTGGAATGAAGGTAGTCTCCACCTGGGAAGGGAGTATAGTGTGAGCAGGAAAAGGGTGAACCTATATGTCTTTATCTTCTTCCCCAAACTAATTATTGCTCACATCTTCTGCTGATCAAATACTTGCCCTATTCACCAATGAATATTGAGATACATTCCACTGAGGCTGTTATATACAATATTATGAACAATGAATAAAGTTTAATAAATTGCATAGTTGAGTGGGAGGGAAAAGAGAGTGAACAAATGCATATGTATTGGGTGAGGTGAAAGAATTTGTCACTGTTCGGTCAATGTAATTCTCTATTGGACAGAGGCTGTGGCATAAATCATCCCAAATGGAAGAAGAAACTTTAAAATTTATATCTGATGTAGGATGTGGGTTGTAACCTGCATTTCAAATGTGTACATCTGGGTTACTGGGAACAAACATTTACTTGATTCAGTCTGTGCCCTCAATGCATGTTTGTTAAGTTACTTGAGTGCCAGCAAAAAATTAATTAACAGTTTGAGTACCAAGACACACATGTGCCAGTTAGGCAACAATTGCATAGGAGATGGCATGAGTCAAGGTATGGAGATTGAACAAGGCAGGGGTGAAGTGCCTCCATGAGGAAACAGAGGGTTGTTAGGGGAAGTAGTGCTCACCAGGAAATGGCAGGTATAAACTTGAGGACAGTTGGTGGTAAGTTTGAATGTTAGACAGATCTTTCAGAAAATAAGGAACTACTGCAGGTTCTTGGTCAAAGAGAGACACAGTGGAGAGCACAGAGTTTGAGGCATTTGAGATTTGAACGGCATTGACAAGATGGGGACTCCAGGCAGGTAATAGCTTGTTGTCTCAGCACTGACAGAGAGCTGAGATGGTGGGTGAACTGGAGTATGGCTATGAAAGTCAAGACATGTTTCAGATGAAGGACTGGAAAAATATGGTGAAGAATTAGGTGTGGTAGGATGGGAAGAATGTGAGGCAAAAATAACCTCCAGTTATAAATCATGGAGTTACAATTATAGTGGTTCAAAAATGTCAAAAGAATAATAAAGCCCTGCAATTTGGACCTGTATCAGGAATTGCTAAGGGGGTTTCTCTGCAATTAATGAGCGGTTCAGATTATTGTAAGAAAATAGGAGAAGTATGACCTGTGATATGCATTTTTCAGTCTGAGGCTGTTTAGACTTTGATCTATAATGGGTGAAAAAAGAACTCATTTTACTTAAAAGAGCACACACAGAATAATTACTACTTATACTGGTGCTTTTTCTTTGTAATTTAAAAATGTTTTCTCAAGAGATATAGAATTGTAGAAACAAACTTCTGAGATTTCTCAGAGTGGTGCTAGGAAATGAGAAGTGAAAAATTCAGTATTTAACCCAATAGTATGTTTAGTATTCATGCGGGTGGTTTTCCTTTAGGAATCCCTGGTTGTGCTTCCCTGCCAATGGAACTACTGAAGTTAATTCTTGTTATTTAAAAACAAATTGTGCAAAGATCCACAAAATCTATTTAGGATCGGTCTTTAAGATCTGGGTCTGTCTTTGTTTCTGGCTCTTGTCATAAGAGATTTGAGCTTTTTCTTACAGCTCATATAATTTGTCACATTATAATTTATTATTGGGTAACCAGGAGATAATTCTGTTATGCGTGAATTCCATTAATTTTGTGATATCATGCTTTCACCATCATTCATCTGGGGTTGCAGACAGTGTATGGCATGGTTACACAAATAGTTACCACACACACTGTATACAGTTTAGTATGGGTGCTCCAGAATCAACAGAAGAGCAGGTGGTGATTTTCTTATATAAAATTTAATAGCCAATTTTTGTACCTATTCTTACCAAAATGTCTACAATCATAGAACTCTTCTGATTCTCATTGCAATGTAAATTCATATATTGTAATATTTGTTTTGAAAATTTATATACTGGCTCACCATATGAACATGTTCTCATTGCCTACTCAGGCCTTTGAGCAATTTGCAGTCTTTTGTTAGCAAATAAAGGCCCTCAGAGCCTCCTATTTTGAGCCCTAAGTTTACCAGCTGCTATCCACTACTGGGCCTCATTAGAGGCCTGCTGCTCTGCTGAGAACCACACCACATGCTACACCCTCTCTTGTCTACATATTAGCCTGTTGCTACTCCTTAAATTACCTGGTACAAAAGCTTGCTCTATTTCTCTACAGAGAGCTACCACTCCTATCCAGTTTGAAGAGGTTCTATATCATGATCTCTCAAACTAATTAAGGTTTGTGGGCAGGCCATAGGTTGCTATTAGAGGAACTTTCCTGAAGGCTGATATCTGTGAGGATTTTTTTTTTGGGGGGGGTGGGTAAAAGATTACTGTTGCTACAGCTTATGTTCAAAAGTCTTTTTAAAATTAAAAAAAAAATTGCTTTCTTGTTTTAATCTAAGTGATATAATTCATTTTACATTTGAAAAGTTATTTCCTAAGAGAAGTAGAACATAATATTAATTTAAAACATTTGCAATAAATGTTTTGGGGGATGAGGGTAATAAATATACTGGAAAGATATTTCCAGTATATTTGGGGGATGAGGCTAATAAATATACTGGAAAGATATTTCCATGAATATTTATTAAAGATTTTAAGTTGTATCCAGTATTTATGTTAATTGGGCAGCATTATTTATATTTTTAAATAAAAAATTACATCTTTCTAACTTTTAAGATGATTTGTTTGCAATTTAGTGGTTTAAGAACTGAATTAGTGTCAATTTGCTTATGCCAAATAAGCAAAATAAAATTTTAGAATTTTTGTTTCTGGGATGAAGATTTTGATATTTTGGTTACAAATTCAGAAGGAATAGTGAAGTTACAGATTTCCAACAAAATAAATTGATAAAAATCTGACTTATGGAATAAAGAATTCCTGAATCTAATGAATTTACATGTGTAAATGAACAGAGGATGGTGAGTGTATCTGCCTAACATTGTCTTTAGAGCTTCAGAGAGATAGTAAATGCTTTTGGATGAACAAGAAAGTAGAGAATATTTAGGTCAATCAAATTGTATCATGCACGCATTTTTTATTGGTGTAAATAAATACCTTTCAAAGTAACTGTCGGGCAGACACAGAAATTATGGCAGCTTCAAATGTGACTCCACTATACACAGTACTTTACCAATTTGTTGATTAGAAATTAATTCTAAGGGACATGTTTATGGAGTGTGTTGTGCCTTGTGGCATAGATGGGTAGATGAGGAGAAGAGATGGGCATCTTCCTCTTGGAAGACAGCCATGCCTGATTAATTAAACAAATATTTATTAAGTGTGTATTATGTATCAGATATTGTATTAGATGTTGGAAGGACAACAGCAGAAGGACAGACATGGTCCTTGTCCTCATGAAGCTCATGAACTGGTGGGGGATAAATAAATAGAAATTTCTCTGTGTGTTAATTGGAGCTACAATGGCAGAGAGCAGAGTATGCTGAGAGGACAGATTGGTCCTGCAGGTAGCAGAAATCAGCCATGCGTAGGCTAGACGAGAGAAACGAGCCTACGGTTTCTGGCCTTTACTCTCCTACTGGGGATTTTGGGCCTGGAAACATCAACCTTTATCTGCAGTTCTAGAAACAACCATTGTGGTCATTATCTCAGGCAGCCAGCCACTTAAGGACTCCTCTTCTCTTTTTAGTTTACTAAGACCTAAGCTGATTTTACGTGTTTGATGTGTGTAGGTACACACAACAGGTATATTTTGCTCTACCATTTGAACATAAGTTGTAGACATCATTAGACTTTTGTATGCCTATCTTAAGAATAAGGTTTATTTTCTACATAAATTGTAATAACATCTCTAAAAAAAGTTAATATAACTTGATGAAATTATCTAGTATTTAGTCCATATTAAAATTTCCCCAGTTGTTCCAAGAATGTCTTTTATGGCTATTTTTTCCCCCTGAACAAGGATTTAATTAAAGTTAATGCATTACAATTTATTGTTATATCATTCCAGCCCTTTTCTATCCCATAAGTAACCATGATCTTATATTTTCTAACCTGTCAGGTCTATATTTTATGCTTTCCCTATATATGTTATATAGCTAAAATAATATGTAATATTGTTTAGTGTTTAAAATTTTACTTAAGTGGTATTGCACTGTAGGAATTAGTCAATTATTTTTTTACCCGATGTATATCCGTTACCACATGTAGATCTAATTCATTCATTTTTAACTGCTATAAAATAGCATAATTTATCAATTTCTCTGTTGAAAGACATTTAGCTTGTTTCAATTTTTTTTACTAGCTAAATTATTTTGCCTTGTAGAATTAAACAGAATGTTATTAAAGTAGGAAGGTGTTTTTGCAGATCACCTAACTTCTCAGTAAACGTCTCCTTTTGCTCAAGTCTGTCTGAGACTTCTGCTGGGAACTTAGTTCTGTTTCTAGCCTGTTTCTTTGGCAGCCCCAGTGTCAGATCGCAGCACAGTCTTCTTTGCTTCCCAGGGCCTCTCACAGCCACCTTTCTGCTGATGTTGTACACCAGAGGTTCTCCAGTCTGGAAACACATTACAATTATCTAGGGAAATTTGAAAGAGACTGATGCTTAGGCCCCGTCCCCAGAGATTCTGATTTGATCGGGGTTAGGGCTGGCACAGCCACGGTTTAGAACCATCGTTGATCATTATGGGAGCCACACAGGGTTTTACTCCAAGAAATTGGACAGCTGGGTTATATCTTAGCTCCTGTGCACTATATTACCCTGACGGTATTGACACTTAGAACCAAAGAAGACTGTGAAAGATAAATGGATGCATTTCCCTTAACCCCAGAGCTTTTGGTTATATTTCATAATTACTGAAAATCTTCCATTGGAATGTGTCAGATGGGAGAACTAAATGTTAAGTCCCTTGTTTTATGTAATTTAATACGTTTTTATCTAATTATTTATCTCACTGTTTTAGTATTAAGGAAAGGGTTGTCTCTTTGAGATGTTGATGTTTTCCTGTTATTAGATAATAGAAGAGGTATCATGGTTAACAATTTCCTCTTGCCTTGGCTCTCAAGAGTCTTTCAGGAAGGGAAAATATTTACTGAGCCATATAACATGGCAGGTACTTTACCTACAACATTTTGTTTAGTCCTCTAAATAACCTTTTGATGGCATTATCTCATTTCACATATAAGAACATGAAGGTTCTGGCAGGTTAAGTAATTTGCCCAAAGTTATAAGGATAGCAAATAGAAAAGTCTGGATTGTAAACCAAGCTTTCCTGACCCCAAATGCAGGTTCTTTGCATGCTTCTGCTATACCTAGGAGAGAGATTTATAATGGTTTTGTGCAGTGTCCTTTGCTGACAGGTGCCCCAATTTTGATCTAACGAGTGCCCAGATTCCTGGTGTTCAAGGATGTTGACAGCATGAGGGGAAATGTCTTTAGGAAGAGTGTAGTTGGGGAATTTGGGGACAAAGGCACCTTCTACTGCCATACTTCTGTGGAAGTTCCCTAGGCTCTTCATCTCCAGTCCTCTTCTACACAATCCTTTCTTTGTTCCCTCCAGCAATACTACTGGGTTGTGTGTGGCTCTAATACTGCAATCTTCGAGTCTCTTCCCTTTTCTTGTGACTTTGTCTGTAAGACCCTCTGGTCTAGCCCTTCTCCAGTGCATATTGCATAATTCCCTTGCATATTGGCTTTTCCAAGATATTACTTGGTGGGGTTGTTTTGGACTAGGAATTTGGGGAAACTCGGGAATACAGAATGATTGGGGTTGTAGGCTGCAGGAATGCAAATGGTCTTATGAAAAGGGAATGTATGTTATATTACTTATTATGTTATTACTGATGAATTAAGGATCAAGGACCCTTTTGTATCAGTAAGTGATAATAAGGTGAAATCTAGGAACTAGTGTATCTGAAAGCAGGGATTGTATAGGGATTTGCAAGTCCTTACATAAATGTACAAACTTGTCCAGAGCTGTTTTGGAAAAAAATCTTTCTACATTTCAGCTGATATGAGAAGGTAATGCACATTGCAGGTAGGTCTGACAGGCTTCTTTCAGTGATTGGTTTAGAGCTTCTGTTGATGCCAGCTTAGTCAATATATTTGATTAGATGAGACCTTGGAGTAAAGTAAGCTCTCATAAAGGATAGGGAAGGAGGAGATTTGGGGTGTGTGTGCGTGTGTCCCTGGAAATGTAACCTCATTTAAGGTGGCAAAACAATGCCTAATTAAACCACCACAATTTTGTATCTCTTTGGCAGACTGATGGGAGAGAGAGGGCAAGAGAGGAAAGAGTACTGTGATTTGTTTAGGTGCCTAGAAAATTTGGAACAGGACAAACCAAACCACCTGTGAACAGAATGCTCTGCTTGTTCTGGCCGAACCCTTGAATAAGATGTTGGCAGAGAATCCAGGTGGAGAGAACATGTGTGGGGGCCATTTGTGGGATTGTGGGGTGCTGGAGGGTAAGCTTTGTTGTTGCTCATGGCAGGAAGTTTCCTGTGTCTCTCCCTGTTAATGCAGATGGTACACAGAGGGGTTCGTGTTGACTCTTTGCAGCCTTGTGCGCAGGCAAAGACATGTTTTCTCTGTACACATCTATTCTCTGCATGGGATAAGGTGCCTCAAGCAAAGTCAGAAAGACATTGGTTATCCAAGCTTTGACAGGCTCATTGGGTTTAGATGGGAAACTGCACACCCCAATTTGTGAGACATTTCTTTTTTATCTTTCTCCATACAAAATTCTTTTCTCCTAAACAGAATATCTTTTAGGCCTGATTTGACTAATAATCGACCTAATTATAATAATAATTTGACTAATAATTGACCCTTGACCTGATAATTCCTGGCTTTTTTTCAAGTCTGTGGAGAGAAGTTGACTTGTCAAATAAATTCCCAGAATGTTAGTTCATGATGTAGGATTGCTAAGTATGACAGCTGTTATGGCTAAAATGTGTCCTCAAATTCATATGGTGAAGCCTTAACGCTCAGTACTTCAGAATGTGACAGTATTTGGAGATAGGGCCTTTAAAGAGGTGATTAAGTTAAATGAGGTTATTAGGGTGGACCCTAATTCAATAAGATTGATGTACTTACAAGAAGATGAGATTTGAACACATGGAGAATCACTAAAGATGCATGTACAGAGGAAACACCATACGAGGACACAGCAAGAAGATGGCCATCTTGCAAGTCAAGAAGGGAGGCTTCAGGAGAAACCAAACTAGCCAACACCATGACCTTCGACTTCTAGCCTCCAGAACTGTAATGAAATAAATTTCTGTTGGTTAAGCCATTCGGTCTGTGGTACTTTGCTGTGGCAGCCCTACCAAAGAGCTTAGTTGATTTTTACCCGCCTTTGAAAAGAGTCATTTTCTTATAGGCTGCTGCCCAAATTCCATTTAACAACTGTCTTGACCGATCTTGTCTCAGTTTTATTACCTAAGTGTACTAAGGCAGCTAGTTAAATTATTTTTTTAGTTTACTAATATTTTGAATTAGGAAAGCATTTAAAAATGTTTCATTATAGAAAGTTCTATTATATACAAAAGCAGATAAAATATTAAGATTGTCAAAAATTCAGAAATAACAGAAGTAAAACTAATGAATTACTAAAGTAGTAGTTAGTAAAAGTTTATGGTTCACACACCACAAAGACAGCTTGCAAACTGGGAGCACTTCAATCAGAACATGGAATGAGGCTCAGGGGTATATTTGTGAGAATGCAGTGACTGTTTATTCTTCACAGTGGTTGCTTATAATATTAGAATTTTCAGTGGTTACCTCATATTGACCTTGGAAACAGTTCAAGTTTTGCTTATGATTTCCAGAGGCATAAGCAAGAAATGACCCAGGTCAAGTTAGTCTTGCAAAATAAGCTAAATTAAGCTTTGTTTGTATGACTGAATTGGTTTCGTCTGCTCAGGAAATTTTCAAAATGGATCTCCATTTTTTATTTTAACAATGAATCTCCACGTATTCACTACCCAGCCTCAACAAATCCACAAATCACAGCCAACCTATTCCTTCCATCCCCACATTCTTCTTCCTTTAATTATCCTAAAGCAAATCTCAAACATGGTTCCTCCTCATTGGTAGATATCTCAGTAGGTATCTACTGATGACAAGAACTTTAAAAAATAACCTAAACACCGTTGTCAGCACCTAACATTTTAAAACAATTTAATTTGATAAAGATCTACTCAGATTTTAAATTTATTTTGTCTCATAAATGTAACAAAAAATAATAGTTTTTTCTTTGAACCAAGATCCAACTAAGATCCACACATTGCAATTAGTGGCTGCGTCTAAGTTATTTTTAATCTAGAGCTTTCCTCCTCCATCCTTCTTTCTGTAATTTATTGGAAGAACGTGGGCTGTTTGTCCTACAGAGTTTCCCATGGTGTATATTTTGCTGACCGTATCTCTAAGGTGTTAAATAGCATGTGCATTTTCCTCTACTTCTTTTAAATTTTGTAGTTATATTTAGAGGCTTGATTCCATTTTAATTTTTTTCTTTTGATAAGATTACTTAATAGAGGTGTTCTTTTGTTAGGATGCACATGATGTTTGGTTATTTATTTATTTATTTTTTTATGTAATGTCACTTACTTTCCCATGTTTCCTTACAGGTAAGAGTAGCCATGTGATCCAATTCTGGCCAATGACATGTAAGGTTAAATCTGCTGGGCTGAGGTGAGGGGTGCTTCAGGAAAAGATAGATAGAGAAATGCCCAGGGGGAGGCTCTTTCTTTTCCCTCCTTCTTTGAATATGCTATGTGAGTTCATAATCTGGAGCTGAGGCAGCCATCTTGTGGCCATGCGGCTACAAGTCTGAGGATGGAAATGGCTGCTGAGGATGACAGAAAGTGAGGAAGGAATAAGTCGCCTCCTTACAGTTTTTCTGTGAAAAATAAAATGTGTTTATTAATCTACTATTGGTCAGGGATTCAGTTACTAGCACACAGAGGTAGCTTAACTAATTCCATGCAGAAACTATATTGTTCATTACTGGATTTGCCAAATAAGTTGTATGATTCTGGGGCATACACATAGAGATTAAATCTGGGTTAAAATATATGGGTTGTTTCATGTAAGGCTTTTATTCTTGAAGAGTATTTCTCTTCTATACTAAGTGAAGTAATTTCATTTCAAATTTGTAGATATCTCAATCCTCCACCGTAGAACATTTCATTTCCTGAAGCTGAAAACTTCGAACATGTCAAGATATTTCTGGGACAAACAGTTTTCAGAGTTTCTCAAGTAGAAAAGGGTAGGAATGTTGTCATCCTATATTGTATCACTCTGAAGGGTGAAAAACTCTAAAGTTTAGAACTGACTTGAGATTTTCAGTGAATACTGCCAGCACTTTGCAACTATTTCCCAGAAAATAAAATCTTTTGCTTTAGCCACAGTGATGTTGATGTTCTAATGGGTAGTTTGTGTGTTTAATACTA
>NW_011888839.1:6593402-6601264 GCF_000151845.1 Pteropus vampyrus | reverse complement strand
CTGTATATTTAAGGTAAGTTTTTTTGTAGATAGTATGCCTTGCTTTTTAAACCTAATATGACAATCTCTGTTTTCTAATTGAGTTGTTTAGATCTTTTACATTTAATCAAATTAGGTATAAGTTAGACTTAAATATATCATTTTTTAGTTATTTTCTAATTATCCCATCTTTCTTTTTTATTTTTAATATTTATTTATTTATTTATTAACAATTTAAAAAATTTTAAATTAGAGTTGGCCTACAATATTATATTGGTTTCAGGTACACAACACAGTGATTAGACATTTATATAACTTAGAAATTATCATCCTGATACAATATCCATTTGACATTTTACATAGTTTTTACAATACTAATAATGGTATTTCTCATGCTATACTCCACATCCCCATGACTATTTTGTAAGTATCAATTTGCACCTCTTAATCCCTTCTTCCCTTCACTCATCCCCTCATCCTACTCAACCTAGCAACCATCAAAATGCTTTCTGTATATATGAGCTTGTTTCTGTTTTCTTTGTTCATTTATAAGTGAAATCATATGACATTTGTCCTTCTCTGTCTGACTTACTCTACTCAACATAATGCCCTCTAGGTCCATCCATGTTGTTGCAGATGGCAAGATTTCATTCTTTTTTATGGCCGAGTAAAATTCCATTGTATATATGTACTGTCTCTTCTTTATCCATTCATCCATTGATGGACAGCCAGGTTGCCTCCTTGTCTTGGCTATTGTAAATAATACTGCAATGAATGTAAGGATGCTCATGTCCTTTTGAAGTAGTGTTTTGGGTTTCTTTGGCTGAATACCCAGAAGTGGGATTACTGGGTCCTTCTTTGTCTCTTGTTACAGCTTGTTTTAAAGTCTGTTTTGTCTACCTCACATTTTTCATTTCTGTTTTCATGAAATATCTTTTTCCACTCTTTTACTTTTAGTCTGCGTGTTTCTTTTGGTCTGAAATGAGCCTCTTGTAGGCAGTATATGTAAGGATCTTGTTTTTTTTTATCCATTCAACCACCTTATGTCATTTGATTGGAACTTTTAATCCATTTACATTTAAAGTAATTGTGATACATATGTAGTTATTGCCATTTTATTATTCATATTTTTGATTTTTTTTTCTTCTTCTTTAACTTTTCTCATAATACTGATTTGGTGGTGATGAACTCTTTTAGCTTTTTCCTGTACGGAAAGCCCTTTATCTGACCTTTGATTCTTATTTATAGCCTTGCTAGGTAGAGTAGTCTTGGTTGTAGATCCTTGCTTTTGATCACTTTGAATATTTTGTGCCAATTGCTTCTGGCCTGCAGTTTCTCTTGAGAAATCAGCTGACATTCTTATGTGAGTACCCTTGTAGATAACTAATTACTTTTGCTGCTTTTAAAGCTCTCTCCTTGTCTTTAAACTTTGTCATTTTAATTATGATGTGTCTTGGTGTGGGCTTCTTTGGGTTCATCTTTTTGAGACTCTCTAAGCTTCCTGGGCTTGTATGTCTTTTTCTTTAATCAGGCTAAGAAAATTTTCAGTCATTTCTTCAAATAGATTATCAATCCCTTGCTCTCTCTTCCTTCTGGTAACCCTATGATGCAAATGTTGATATGCTTGATATTGTCTCAGAGGCCCCTTAAACTATTCTCATTTTTCTTGATTCCTTTTGCTGTTCTGATTGTTTTCTTCTATCTTGTCTTCTGTATTGCTGATTTGATCCTTTGCTTCATCTAATCTACTATTGATTCCTTCTAGTGTATTCTTCTTTCAGTTATTGTATTCTTCATTTCTGACTGGTTCTTTTTTATGGTTTCTATGTCCTTTTTTATGTTTACTATCTCTTTGTTGAAGTTCTAACTGAGATCATCTATTTTCCCCTAAGTTCATTGAGCATCCTTATAACCAGCGTTTTGAACTCTATATCTGGCAGATCTCTTGTCTCCATTTCATTTACTTCTTTTTTTCTGGAGTTTTCCCTTATTTTTTAATTTGGGACATATTTCTTTGTTTTCTCACTTTGGCTGACTATCTGTTTGTTTCTATGTATTAGGTATATCTGCTATGTTTCCCAGTCTATTGCCTATGTAGTAAGTGTCCTGCGTGGCCCAGTGGCGCAGTCTCCCTGATCATCTGCTCCAGGAGTATCCCTTGTGTGGGTGTGCATGCCCGCCTGTTGTAGTTGAGTCTTGATTGCTATTGGCATGTCAGTGGGTGGGATTGACTCTCAGGCTGACTGGCTGTGAGGATTGGCCACATTCACAATGTATAAGCTGCTGTGTAGGGGCTGAACCCATGGAGTCACCCCAGCAGGCTTGTGTGCCTATTGAGACCAGTGTTTGATGTGCTGCTTGCGGGGGTAATTAGCTGGTACTCTGTTGAGGTATAACGTCAACCGCTGGGTGTGTTGGTTCTGGAGCTCCTTGGGAGGAGCTCTCCTGCAGGCAAAGGTAAGCTGCTGCCTGTGACCCACCCAGGGATAACTGGTAGGAGCTACAAAGCTTTCTATGTTTCTGTCTCTGCTGGATCTGGAGGCATGTGGGAGAGGCTGTGCATTGAACCAAGTCTGGCTGCCACCAGTATCAGGCCTGGGGCAGCTTCACTAAAGGCTCAGGGTACCCCAAAGCCCAAGGCTGCCTGTCAGCTACCAATAAAGCTCAGCAGTTGAAAGAACCTTGGGTGGTATGTGAGTTGGAGGAGGTAGGATTCCAGGGAGCCACCAGGGTAGGGCAAATGGGTTTCTCAGGTTAGTGCAGAATCAGATTTGTTGCGACTTCTGGGCCTGTGGCCACTCGCAAATGTCTCAGCTTGCCTCGGGCCTTGCAGACCCTTGAAATTTGTTCAAGAAATATTGCAGCTTGGGCAAGGGCTGGTTCCCCACCCCAAAAGTGTTTCCCGAGGTGCACAAGCCAAGGCCTGTTGATTAGTGCAGAAGGAACCCCCCTGCCTAGAATGTGGAGTGGGGCTGGTTGCCTGGCAATGAAATTGCCACTGGCAATTTGTGAGTTGGGTGGGGCAGGGTCTGAGGGAGTCACTGGGTGGAGCGAGGGAATCTTACCTGGGCAATGAAGATTCAGATTTGGCTGTGAGGAGGGAAGGCTCACCAAAGAAAAGATGGCGTCTGCCTGTAAGTTGCACAGGAGGAGGGCTCAACAAAGGGACAATGATGGCTGTCCCTTTAGCCCTTGCCTTGAAGTCACACAACTGTCTTTCCCTGTATGTCTCTGGCACCTCTGAAGCTACTGTCCCTCTGTGGGAACTCAGGGTGAGTACCTGTGAGTGAGTGAGTCTGTGCACCGGCGCTTTAAGGGGAGGTCTGTGTTTCTAGCTGCCTTTTGTCTCATCCAGATGTTGGAATCCCCACTGATTTTCACAGCCAGATTTTGTGGGGACTCCTCTTTCCAGCACTGGAATTCTGGGCCAGGAAACCCTGGTGTGGGGTTGGGGCTTCTTGCTCCTCTGAGGGGAACTCTGCAGCTGAAATATCCAACCCTGTCCCCCCGCCATGGTCAACCACCACATGTGGGTATGGGACCAGTCCGTTTCATGTCTCCAGCCCTCCTAGCAGTCTTGATGTGTCCTCTTCTCTACATCTTTAGTTATAGGACTTCTGTTCAGCTAGACTTCAGATGATTCTCCAGGTTAACTGTTCCATAATTTAGTTGTAATTTAATGCAGTTGTGGGAGGAGGCATGCACAATGTTTGCTCATTTTGCCATCTTGACTGGAACTCCAGTTCAAATAGTTTTTTTTGGTGGAATCTTTGGGGTTCTCTCTGTATAGTATCATGTCATCTGCAAATAATGACAAATTTCTTTCTTTCTTTCTTTTTTCCAATTTGGATGCTGTTTATTTCTTTTTCTTGTCTGATTGCTGTGCTTAGGACTTCCAATATGATGTTGAATAGAGTGGTGAAAGTAGACATCCTTGTATTGTCCCTGGTTGTAAGGAAAATGCTTCTAGCTTTTCACCATTGAGTGTGATGTTAGCTGTGGGCCCATGCTTTCTTATAAGCACCTGGTGGAGGCTTGTGGAAAAATCCTATAAATAAATAAAATTTCCCCTTGTGTCTAGATGTCCCTCCTACCTATACCACATTGTCATGCTAGCCCATACTTGCCATTATAAATAAACATTTTAGTTGAGTTCTCATCTACTTCTGTAGCAGCCATTCCTCTCTCCTATATTTGCCAAAGGTGAAACAGTGCTTGTGTCCTATTTCTTTTTGTTGGTTTTGTTCTTCTTTGGAATTTCATTTACTTTTCTTGCTTGTAGATGATCCATTTAATTTCACTGTCAGTGCAGGAGAGACCCTGTCTTGTGCTTCTGTGTCCTAAGCATAGATGTGAAACTCCCCAGCATTATTTTTAATACTTCGCTCATTCAGCAAATATTATTGAGTCTATATCGTGAGCCAGAAACTGGGGATATAATGGCAAATAAAAAATAAATGAATGGCAAATAAAAATATAATTTGGAGATAAAGTTGGTAGGACTTGATGTTAGATTATATGTAAAAGATGAGGGGAAGGAAGGTGCCAAAATGACAAGAGAAGAGAAAGGAGAAGAAACTAATAAATAATGAGAAAGTGTGGGCCAGTGGATCGGTCTGCATATGGCAGGAGAGTTGTAAAAAAGGACTCTATAACAAAATGACTGGTTGTAGTCTAACAGGGTAATATTTGAATCGAAAATTTTGGAGATAATGTGATTTCTGGTAATGACAAGGTCTGGGAGTGGGTGGCTGTGGTGTTGAGGAGGAAAAGATCATTTGGTTGAGGAAGATAAGAAACTGAAGCCAGTGGTTCACTTAAGTGGGTATTAAAACTCCACTGACAGTATCAGAAGAGAGGATAAGAGAAGAAGACTGTAAGCCAGGAGTTACCATCTTTTCTCAACCGGAGAATCGAATAAAAGGTCAATAGGTAGGAACAAAGTTGACTGCTTTGGGTGTTGGAGTTTGCAAGGGCAGGGAGGAAATGACCTGGAAGTCACTTTTGGGAACAAAGAGAGTCCTTGCTCATTATCTGGTGCTGAGGTATGTAGAGCCTTGGAAAACAACAACTGCACACTTGGGAGGGTTGCAGGGGAGGCAGTGTTCTCAGAAGCAGGCAGGTTTCAATTAAGTCAAGGAGATAAATAGAAAGTTTTTGAGAAATGGTTGAGAATCCAGGGGAATCTAGGTTTTTGCATGGTAGATGAGTCTAATACTCTGATGCAGGGTGGATATTCATAGCATTTTAAGTGTTAAAAACATGCTCGTTCTGTGGATTAAAACAGTGCCCAGAACTCCATCCCTGTCTCTGATATCTTTGGCTTAGGAGAGTCAGGCAGAGGCAGAGAGCCAGTCCTGGGCACAGTTTTGTTTCTCCTGAAGGAACAACATTTTGTGAAGATGCCATTGTGAGTGTTTCTGCACTAAGCCTTCAGCACATGTCACCTGATATTGAGATAAGCCTCCAACAGCACGTCAGTGACATGGACTCCAGGTTTTACTGCAGTTGCAACAACCAGGTTGCTAATTAGGCCCAATTGTGAGGGTAGTTTTTGTGCTTTGGACACCTGTCCACTAGGAACTGGACTGAGACCACCAACTCATTTCCCACAGGTCACGGAACAGCTGTCAGATGGTATAATTTGGTTGAGTTCATTTGGAGCTGCTTGCGGAAGCTCTCTGAAGCATTATGCTCTACATAATGTGCATGATTAATGCTTGTTTATTTGGACAATCCTGTGTTGTAACTAAAGTGGTGGCCTATTTTATGCCAGTTATAATATACCATTCCATTCATGAGATCGAGTTCCATTGAGGGTATGAAGTAGAGTGATAATGTTTAATCTATTTACTAGGGAACCAGCTCATTGCAGCCATTCTGCAAGCTGCTTGCTCCATTCGAGTGATGATTCTGTGCTTAACTCTTCAAGGAAGAAATCTGGGCTCATTTTCATTCTGAAGGGTAGGTGGAAAACATATCTGAAAGCAGTGGTCATTTTGACAGCAGAGATGTTCTGCTCTAACTGCTTTCTGTAGGAGGAAGAATGCAGCCTGTTTTCTGTCCTTTGGAGAAGTCTACCTTTGCCTTGTCCACTCCAGAAACTGTCCCATGTTACTCCCTTTCTTCCTTGATACATACATACCAGCTTATTATTAATATTATTATTTTTGCAAACAGAAACTGGAAATCCTAATTCAAATGTGGCCTTTACCTGTAATTAGGTGTGACTTTAGACAACTCACCTTGGCTTTATTTTGTCTTTTGCAAAATGTTATTGCTGGTGAGGTTGCACTAACCTGTGACCCTGTGATTGTATTTAGTCATATTTAGTTGTTGATTGCGTTACATGGCAGGAACTGCCTGGAAGTTTGTTCTGACTCAATCTTTTCTTCTCATGTGTTATTACATTAGATTGTTTCCTGGGTGCCAGCTCCTTGGTTGCCTGATGGTTCAGAGGGAGGCAAGTGCATTTATGTTACTTGCAGATATTTTGTTTATCCTAAACATATTTTAGGCAAAAGTACATTCTTGGCCTATCTTGCCTTCAATTTTTGTGTTTTCCTTCCTATGAGTAAGTAAGGTCTTCCTCTGTTAGCTTTCTGCTTTCTTCTCTTAGTAAAGCCGATAATATCAGTTAATTAGATCACAGTGAGAATTCGAGTTAGTGTGTTTCTTTTCTTGGGGATCTATGTCTACATGTATAAATGCTATATACGTATATACACATCTGCAATTTATTGAATGCTGACCATATGCCTAATAACTGAACTGGCCGCTTCCATTTGTCATCTTGCTTAATGGGTATAACAATCTTGGGAAGGCGACACTATTATCCTCATTTTATAAATGTAGAAACTGAAGCTTAGGGAATTTAATCAGAAGCCAATTCCGTCTGACTGTGTATGACTCTGATGGTGGAAAAAAGACTTTGTCACTGTTAAAGGACTTTCACACGGCAACCAGCAGATAGTTCTGGGATTTCTGGAAGCCCTGCTATTAACCCTATAAATCTTTGTCTACCAAATACTTTTGACTTATGAATCCCTTTTAGTCATTTATAATCTGGTAAATCCCCTTAAGAATTTCAAGGTTTGTTTTGTTATTTTTGATGAGCATTCTACTGAAATAATTTTTAGTAAAAATGTTTAATTTAAAAGAGTATGTTATTTAAGACTAGGTTATAAAATTCATTTAAAATTAAATCCTAGGACTTTATATTATGTAAAGAAAAAATTTGACATCTTCTTTTTATGTGGTACATGTAGATAAATTTACTTTAAATTAATTATGTAACAAAAGGATAATTTATTGACAAATTAGTAAATAATATATTACTTTTAGCTTAAAGTACTTAATATACATTCACTTATATATACATTTACTTATAAATATAAAAGTCTAATTTTATCTTAAAGCATCAAGATAGATAAAAACTGCTTTTATGACTTATAATTTTGTATTTTGGACTTAAAATTATTTATTTTTCATAGTTTTCATTTTAATCCTAAGAGATAAAATAAGAGAATTCTTTAGGCTGCTTCCTGAAAGCTTTCCAATTCAAAGTGCACATTTATAGGGTGGTTAGTCTTTATTTCCAACAGTTGCAAAGACAAATTGATAATTACTATATTTTATATTTTTGACATTATACTTTTAAATTTTAGTGACATCTTGATATACTTTTTGAGAATTATAAGCAAATGGTTGCAAATTATTAATTGAGTAAAAATCATCTTTGTAATTTTATTTTAATTTTTATATCAACTTATATTCTATGTCAGTAATCCTTATGCTTCTTATTTTTAATGACTGGTCTTTATTTACAAATTAAATACTATGTGACTAAGAATGGAAGCATCTGAAACTGCATGATAGTGAAA
>NW_011888839.1:6592615-6593352 GCF_000151845.1 Pteropus vampyrus | reverse complement strand
AAGAGATAAAATAAGAGAATTCTTTAGGCTGCTTCCTGAAAGCTTTCCAATTCAAAGTGCACATTTATAGGGTGGTTAGTCTTTATTTCCAACAGATGCAAAGACAAATTGATAATTACTATATTTTATATTTTTGACATTATACTTTTAAATTTTAGTGACATCTTGATATACTTTTTGAGAATTATATGCAAAAGGTTGCAAATTATTAACTGAGTAAAAATCATCTTTGTAATTTTATTTTAATTTTTATATCAACTTATATTCTATGTCAGTAACCCTTATGCTTCTTATTTTTAATGACTGGTCTTTATTTACAAATTAAATACTATGTGACTAAGAATGGAAGCATCTGAAACTGCATGATAGTGAAAACCTTAGGGTAGCAATTGGTATTTAGATAAATGATAAATGACTAAGTAGAATTTTAGCAATAGCGTTCACTATAGATCTTGCTCATTTGATGCATATTCGCAGGCTTTTAAATCATTCTGTTTTATCAGAGAAATTATTTAGATTAATGTTTCAAATATTGATGTTCTTGAAAAATAGAAATGGAACTTATGCCATTATTGTCTTTAAATTTAGGGGTTTTGAAAGACGTTGTTTGAGAATCACTGCTGTAATTGGCCATGTATTTTACTTATAGGTAAGGTGAACCAGCTGTGCAGGATGATGTAAAATGAAAATCTGGATACAAGCATTGGAGGTTTTTCCCATTTCCCAATCCCATTTTT
>NW_011888839.1:6579267-6592565 GCF_000151845.1 Pteropus vampyrus | reverse complement strand
TTAGGGTAGCAATTGGTATTTAGATAAATGATAAATGACTAAGTAGAATTTTAGCAATAGCGTTCACTATAGATCTTGCTCATTTGATGCATATTTGCAGGCTTTCAAATCATTCTGTTTTATCAGAGAAATTATTTAGATTAATGTTTCAAATATTGATGTTCTTGAAAAATAGAAATGGAACTTATGCCATTACTGTCTTTAAATTTAGGGGTTTTGAAAGACGTTGTTTGAGAATCACTGCTGTAATTGGCCATGTATTTTACTTATATGTAAGGTGAACTGGCTGTGCAGGATGATGTAAAATGAAAATCTGGATACAAGCATTGGAGGTTTTTCCCATTTCCCAATCCCATTTTTCTCTTTCTCTTTCTTAATTAGCTTACATGTCCCAGGGCAGTTAAGAGGAGACTAGTGAGGCAGGACCTGTGGTCAAAGCTTCTTTTTCTTTCCTGTAGCTCACAGAGTTCAGGCTGTACCCTTCTGCCCCAGTACCCACTGGCCTGGCTTCTCAAGCAGCCTTTTTTTCTGCACATCTTCTCCCAAAGTCCTCTTTCTGATTTCCTGAGTGACAACCAAGCAACCAGGTATACTAACCCTAAAGAATATGTTCATAGTTGTGAAAGGTTAAGGAGAAAGGCAAAGATCCCTGATGCCTGCTTTCTAAGAATATTTTAATCCAGAGAAATATCTCTAAAGGTAAGAATCACATATCTGTGGACAGTACTATCCCTGGACCACAATGAGACAATTCTCTACTCTGGACTTGTGCTTTAGAGAGACCTGCTATGGTCCTCCTCTGGCCTTGTCTTTCCTCACAGGTCAAGGAGTCTTTGGGGGCCAAGGAGAGATGCTCTTCCAGAGCCTGGTTGTCCCAGGATTTCTCCGTCTAAAGATGGTATGTGTGGGGCACACTCTAGGGCATGTGCAGGCCTGTTCTCTGGATTCATTCTCCCAGAGATGGATCCTGCTGTTACTTGGCTCAAAAGGTGGCTCAAAAGGAGAACAGAGCTTGGACATGCCAGCTGGAGCGCACACTGTGTATGTGAGATATCTGGGTGTGCAAAGGAGCAGGGTGTGGGAAAAAGAGAAAGGTGGGTATGTTCTTTTTTTTAGCACCATCGATGAATTCTGAATTTGAACCTGGCCTTCCAGCTTGTTTTGATGTTAAATTTAAATAGGTGGGAATACAGAACATATTTCATTTAACAATGTGTCAGCATGATTTAAAAGTTTTATTAAATATTGGATGTGTGGTATGTGGTTCCCTATTTCTACTCTTACTCTGAGGCCTCACAATGTCAGGGGTGAGACAGTTTTTAGAGACAGAGAAAAGTCAATCCCTGCGGTATTCCTCAGATGCTACCCTCTCTACACTTCTGTGGTAGAGGACAGACTCCTTTCTTCCTCTACAGAAAGCGGTTTAACACACAGACCCAGGTCAGGACAATTGTCAGTGGGAATCTTTGATAAGAAACTAGAGAACTATCGAAGGAGACTGATGAATCTCCTGTGTGGCTTTTTGAAGAAATAAGTGGGTTTTAATTTAAGTGAAAAAAAAATTTAATATCTTAAAAAAATCTTACCCTTTTGCAGAAAATACCGTCTGTTCTGTAACAACTGCAAACATATAATTAATTTTATTGCATTTCTCTAATTAGATTTCATGGTTTACTTTCTTGAAATGGTTTTGTAGCTGTGTTTTCAAGCATGTTAATTATGAAATGATTGAAATTTGAATAAATGTTTTCTGTGAGCTAAAGAAATGTTTAGTCTTAATCTAGATATTAATTTTCTTTCAAAAATTTGATGCAAAACAATGTGTAACAACTATAGAAATGTTAAATTCTTTTTACTCAGTAAGTCATATCTGCAAATCTGTCTTGGTCCATTTGGGCAGCTGTGACAAAATACCAGAGGCTGGGTGGCTTATAAGCAATAGAAATTTCTTGCAGTTCCCAGAAGCTGGGAAGTCTAAGATCAAGGTGCTGGCAAATTTGATGTCTGGTGAGGTCCTGCTTCGTCATAGACAGTTATCTTACTATAACTTCACATGGTGGAAGGGGCAATGTAGCTTTCTAGGCCTCTTTATAAATAAGAACACTAATTCTATTTATGAAGGCTTTGCCTTCACGACCTAATCACCTCCCAAAGGCCCCCATCTCTTCATGTCATCACCTTGTGATTAGTATTCAACATATGAACTATCATAAACAAATTAAATTTGTAATTAGCACTTGATTATTGCTAAATTTATATTATAACTTGATAAAATTATTAAAATAATGGGAAGAATGTAGAAAAAATTTCTCAAAATATTTTAAGTAAAAGATACACAAAATTCATAGGCTTGTGAAATATGTGAAAAATGTGAGAATATATTCAAAGGCTGGATATAATTACACACAGTAATAGTTCAATTCAAATTAAGGAATTATGTATATAGATTTTCTTTCTATTAATTAAAAAATAATATATATTAAAGTTTGAGGTAAAAATGGATTAAACATTCAGAAAGTTCTGTAATGATTACTAAATAAAACAGCAGTTCCTTTCAATCCCTTTCTTTCTTTTTTATTTTCCTGTTCTCTGGATGTAATAACTTCAGTTGTTTTTCTTTTGATATTTATCTCCATATCTGTGAATATCATGTTTATATTGTTACTGCATGTTATTTTAGTTTTAAGCCACTATTTATATTCTTACCACAGAGGAATACAAGGATTTGGCTTTTTAATTGATTAATTAATTATTTTTTGTGAATGACCACCCCTTCAGCTACTTAATCATTCACTTCATCCTCTCAACATAATCATTTTAAGATTTTTGGTTAGGTCAGTATTCACTGTTTATATATTATTATGACCATGTAAAGAAATATTCACAGTTGAGCCATCACACATACCATGATTATATTTTCTTTTTGGTATTACTCTTTGCTTCTCTTGGAGTTAATCTTTTTGTTTGCTTCATTGTTTATTTATGTATTCTTCACTAATTTATCCCTAATCTCTTCCCCATGAGTTTAAAGTTTCTCTCAATACATCCTGTTTTATCTTTTTGAAGACATCTCTCCTAGGACCTCTGCATTGCTTCAGTCTGGACCTTAGGCTGCTGTGCATCCCTTTACTACCTGGGGGATTGTCTTTTTCTAGTTCCTATTCTTTTTTTGAGCTGGATCTCTATTTCCTGGAGTGTATATCTTCCTGCTTCTTGGTTCGTTACTTCATTTTGGAGGAGCGCATCTCTCAGTAGCTTGCTAAGAAAGTGCATAGAAGATTTATTTTTGAAAGCTTGCATATTTGAAAAGAGTTTTTTTCTCTCTCATACTCTATTAATAATTTGAGTGACTTCAGGTTGGGACTATGTTCCTCTCTATTATTTTGTAGCTTCAAATGTTACTCTCAGAAAATCTAATGCTGAACTAATTTTCCATACTATCTTCTTCATGCTTTTTAAAATCTTTTTTTTTTTTATCCTAGTTTTCTGAAAATTCTCACTGATATGCCTTGAGGGTTTTTTTTTTTTTTTAATCCATTGTGTTGAGTACTTAGTGAGTAGCAACTCTTACGGTTCAGTTTTGGGCATTTTTCTTGAATTATTTTTGATAATTTTCTTCTTCATTTTCTGTATTCTCACTTACTAAAACTTCTATTAGTTGGATATTGGACCTCCTGGACTAATTTAACTTTCTCTCTAATATTTTATCCCTCTTTGGCTTTTTGTTCTACCTTCTGGGAGATTATCTTACTTTTAAGTCTCAGCCCTTCTATTGAAAATTTTATTTCTGCTGTTATAACATTTAATTTCAAGAACACTTTTCATAAAAACTTCCTGATTTTTTTTATAGCATCATGCTCTTGTATGGGTACAATATTCTCTGATTTCTCTGAGAATACTAAACGTTTATTTTATTTTACTTTATTTAAAAAAAGTAATTCTTTAGTTTCATCTTTGTTTCTTCTGAGTTCCTTTGGTCTCTGGCTTTCCTTGATATTACATGATCCTTAGCAGACCTTTCATATTTAAAACAGGGACACCACAAAGCTGACTAGAAGCTCTGGGTATGGAGAAAGAAGGGCTTGTAGATTTAACTTCTGGTGATTCAGTTCAGCTCCTTCTTGGGTGGAATATTTGGCTGTCAGTATCTTTAGGTCTTTTCTGTTGGGTTGCCCAGATTATCTGGAGAAGAACCTACTAGTCTCCTGCCTAAAGGATGTAAACCAAGTTGACAGCATTCTGAGGACTGAGTGGGAAAAGGACTTGGGGGCTTTACCTTTTGGTATATAGACTTAATCTTCCATTTTCAATAGACCCTTCGATCCCCACCTCTGCCCTATGTATCTCAGGGCACATAGAGTCCCTCTAGTTTATCCTCTCCATTTTTTTTCTTTTCTTTTTTTACCAGAATGGGAGAGGGTCAGCCCCAGTTGCGTGGAGTGAGATGGGGGAATTCAAGGTCTAATTTACTCCCAAACTGACTTAAACTAACTATCCTGGTTTTAGCCCTTATCCACTCCACTTTCATTGGTGTCTGTTCCTCTAATTCCTGAGTATGACTGGAGTTCTATGATGCAAATCAGTGTGCATTTTGGTTTCTCCCACTGCTGACATAAATTTCAGCTTTCTCTAATCCACTAGGTCAGTTATGATTCATCCATCTATTTTCCATCTTCCAAAATTTTATTGCTGTTTTATTGTCTTTTGTTGCCTTTGCTTTGTTGGTTTATACTTAATAAAATCTCTTAACTCTCATTTTATAGGATTTCAGATAGACTGGAGGTAAACATATATATTCAAATCTCCATTTTAAATCAAAACCTTGTATTTTTCTTTTAATATTTTCAAAAATTTTGAAATTTAATTTAATGTCTTATATTTTTATCTTTAAAACAATTTTTTAAAACAATTATTTTTAGTGGGTAATATGGATGATACATTCATGTGACTCAAAATTCAAGCTGCAGCAAGATATTTGGTGAAATTCTCTCTTGACTTCCAGTTCTCCTCCATGCAAGCACCTAGTTACTATTCTTGAGTACCCTTCCAGAAATATTCTTTATGTATATAAGCAATTGGCAAGGTTTTTATATAGCAGACTCAACTTCAAAAGTACAATATTAATGCTTTTGGTGGGGGGGCAGGGACAGAAAAACAATACAAAGCTTAATAAAAAGAAAGTTTTTATGACTTGATTGGACTTTTCTCTGCCTTTTCTCTGATACTAGCCAATGCTGTGGCAGCCAGCTCTGGGTGGGTTTCTACCAGCCTTACTTGGGTGCATCTGAACAGTGCCTAACCTCAGGCCTGTGTTAAAAGAATCTCTTGCTTCCTCTCTGGGCTTACTTTTATATCTGCAGGTAGAAAATCTTAGGAAATCCTGTAGCCACTCAGGAGTGCTCACTTCCAAATTCAGGAAAATGAAACTCTTTCGAGGGCAACCTTGACAAGTAGGGGTGGGACCAGATGGTCAGCTACTTCCTTCTCTCTTCTCCTAGCCAGGTTCTGGTGTGCATTTTATAAGTCTTCTCAGATATTTTCGCAGGATCAAGGAGAATAGGCATCCACAGTGGTGGCTGTCTAAAAGCCTGTCCTTGGAGAGGCTTCCTCTCTTGTCTCTAGCCGCCCTTTACTGCATTCTGTAAACTGGGATCACTTCCTACATCACTGCTTACGCTTAAGCCTTTGTTTTAGATTTTGCTTTCAGAGGAACCCAGGCAAAGACAAATGAAAAGCTCTTTTTGATACTACTTTTTATGATGTACTTTAAATAGAAACCAGAGCACTCACATTGTGAGAAAGAACCATGGCATGAAAAGCCCGGGATCTTTCTCCTATCAGGGAGCCCTGTGCTAGTACATTTGCAAGCACACTGGTCCAAAGTTATCCTGGAGTAACTTCAAACAATTTTTTGAATAGGTAATATATATATACATGGTACAAAGTCTAGAAGAACAAAAGTAAATTTAGTGAAAACAAAGTCTCTCTCCCATCCCCTCTCTCCCAGCCCCCCAGTTCTGCTTGCCAGAGACAACGACTGCTTCCAGTTTGTATGTACCCTCTCAGAGAGATAGTCCATGCACACAAAAGCATATACATTCACGGGACAAGTATTTGTTGATGAATGAATATATATATATATATATATATATATATATATATATATATATATATGAATATATTTTATTTTCTTTTTATAGAAGTGATTGCATACTCTAATGCTATTCTGCGCCTTGCATTTTTCACTTAAAAATACCACCTGAGTATTAACAACGGCTAATAGGCAGAGTTCTCTGATGCTAATGGTGGTGACAGCCTAAAATAATTATACGCTTAGGGGAATCTATACCTTTTTGCCACTTTTATCTTGCTGAGGGGGCTGAGACTACCTAGAACCATTTGAAGACATTAGGTCTCAGGTGGGGATTAGATCCCAATTTCTCTAATTATGTGCATTTCCTATGACCCCCAAGCCTCTTGTTCAGTCCATTGTCTTGGCTCCACCTTAAATGGGACCTGAACCCTGAACTCTAAAAACCTTTCTCTTCTCATATACCATCCCAGGGAATGTTTGGCACAGGCAATATTTCTATTTCCTTTCTTTCACTCTTTTTTAAAAATCTGTATTGCCACCCCTCCAAGCATATTTGTAAGCTGAAAGTTGGAATTTAGGATCTGTATAAATAAGTGCCTGAAAATTTTAATGCATTGAATTAGCAGAGAGAACCTAAGTAACTCTTAGCTTCCCAACTTCATAGAGCTTCAGAAACTTTCGAGGTAACTTTGGCTCGAAATACGACAGCTCCCTCATATGTATGCTGTTGAGTTAGTAGCAAATCTAAGACTTACATTTGGGTTCTACTAAAGTGCAGGAAAGGAAAAAATATAATCAAAGCCAGATGATTCTTTTTTTAGAAATGAGAGGAAAGAAATAAATCTTTTCTTTAAGTGTTTTTTTTTTTTTTTTTTGGTATAAATAATGTCCTACTGGTCTTTGAGTAAAGATGCCTTCTATGCTATTACTACTACCTTAGCTCCTTCTTAATTAAAGTTCACTATGCCCTTTCAGCCCCATCTTTAGAAATTACCTCCTATAATAGACTGGAACAGAGGAGATATAACATTTTATTATTACTATTACAATAAAAAATAACTAACATTCGTGCAGTGCTTATAGCTTATGAAATGAGTATAAATGATTTCACTGAATCCTTATAACAACCTTGTATGGCATGGCAGATTGTATTTTCTGAAGATGGAAAATATATATCTCATCCCTCATGCTCTTCTTATAATTCAATATTGACATTTCTCCATATGTAGGTGGAGTAGAGCTTTGTAACTACTTCTACCAATAGAATATGTGCAAGTGACACTGTATGATCTCCAAGACTGGATCATAAAGACAGTACAGCTCTTTCTTAGCTCTCTCGCTCTCAGGACATGCTCCTCTAGATGTACTATGTAAGAAGTCTGGCTACCTTGAAGATGCAATGCTGGAGATACCATGTGGAGGGAGTGTCCAGAGACATGGGGAAATGCTTGAGGAGCCCTAATGCCTTCAGCTCCTAGCCATTCCTGCCTCCTCAGACTAAAGACATATGATTGCAGAATATATGAATGAAGAAGCCTTTGAGATGATCCCATTCCCTGACTGTGACCTTGTGAGTGACTTGAGTTAGAATTGCTCAGCTGAGCTGCTCCCAAATGTTTGACTCACAGAGATAATAATTAACATTGTTTTAAACCACTAAGTTTTGGAGTGATTGTTACCTAATCATAGTGACAATAACACATGATATTGTTATTATCTCCATTTAACTGTGAAGAATATTGAGATTCAGATGCTGGCTGAATGTCTCATCCAGTGGCAGAGGTGGGTCGCGCATTCATGTCTTTGGCTCAACTTCCATACTTCCATGTTACTTGTTCTTCTCTTTGTTGTAGGTTAAGGCACAGTCACACACACACAATTCTTATTTCCTTCCTTGATTTTACGTACATCTGGGGGATTACTTCTTTCCTTTCAAATTCCTAGGATTCTTGTTTACCCCACACCTCTGCCTGCACTATATCTAGCATGACCGCTGTTGCTCTGTTCCATGACTACTCATCTCTAAGGATTTGAGTATTACAATATTTTCTTTGGCTTACTCATGTCTCTGGCTTTAATCAGAAGCCATATAGTGACACTACTTTAGAATGGGGGAAGATCTTTTTGCTAGAGGAACATTTTCGCATTATGTGGGCTGCTCATTTAGACCCATGATAGCCTGGCACCTGTATCCTAGTGAAACAATTCAGTGAGCTTGTGAGTGGGCCGAGATCCAGTCTAGCAGATGGTCATGAGAGAAGGGACCATGTACTGTGTGATCATCAAGTGTGCTTGCCCAGGGCAGGAGTCCCTGCCAGAAAGGTCCAAATGCCTGCCCTTGGAAATGGAGTATTATTTTTACAAGGATGCTTAAAATAAAAAAAAAAATGTTTGGAAAAAATGAACAATAACAACAATTTTTTAAAATCTGAGCTGAAACACAGAAGAGCAGTGAACTATGGTAAAAGATCTTTTGGGAGTTGAAGTGCTTGGTTGTAAGGTACTTACTGTGAAGCTTTTTTTCCCCTGGGTTGACAATAGCTTTTTATGAAACAAGAGAGTGTAGATATTCACTGTGTATGCACAGAAGTTGTATCCCAGGTCTGTAACTTTATCAATGGGATGATTCTGGAAGCACCTCAGGCAAGAGGATGCCCATGTCTGTGGCTCACCTGTCTGGCAACAGGAGTTGTGGCAGATTAGCAGACGGTTAGGCTGTGAGGCTCACTGAGACCCTGGCAGTAAATACCAGAGCCTTTTTCCCTTTCTTCTGTCTTCTAGCAATTAGAAGCCCCCTAGTCCAGATCTGCCTAACCCTCTTCTTACTAGAAAGGCTGAGCCCCACGCAACATTTTTGGATATCATATAACCATGAAATTGTGGACTCTACCAATGGATTTTTTTTTTTGAAAAAATGTGTAATCTCATATAATCATCAGTGGACATTCATGTGTTTATTAATTTTTTTCCAGAAATTATTTATCTTTTCTCATATTGTAAGATAATATGCTTCATGGTGGTGGAGATATATAGAATTAAAATCCGGTCTCAGAATTCAAAGCCTCTTTGATTTGGTAGGGAAGTAAAATCATACCAATATACATGAAGCTGGATGTGAACATAATACTATGTACTAATACTAATACTACATAGTATTAGAACATAATACTATGGAGAGTAAGAGGAGAAAATAGAAACAGGTCATTTGTACTTTTTAGTAGCTTCAGCCATGCCTATAGGAATAGACAGTATTTACAAAAGACTGTCGCTGTTATTGCTCTTTCTTCTTATAAAATACATGTGTATTGAGTAATATTTAGAAAATATAGGTAATAAAATAGAACGAGATAAGTATTTTCTTTAACTTCATCACCTAGAGACAATCATTCTGCCTTTTTTGATATGCACATTTTAGCCATTCGTATATGCACAACACACACCCACACATACGATAAAATCAAACTAGATATTCTGATTGATAACCTGCCTTTTTTGCCCAGTTGTGACCACCATTCTAGGACATTAAACATTTAACAACATGATTTTAAGTACTTGCATAATATTGCATTGTATAGATATACATCCAATGAATTTTCTATTCTTGGACTTTTAGCATGTTACCTCCCCCCAATATAAACTGTTGACTAAACATCCTAGTAACTATATCTTTGTGCACATCCTTGATGACCTTAAGATAAATTTCCAGAAGAGAAACTATTGGGACAAAGCAAATCTACATTTTCGAGACTTTGGATAACTTCTGTCAGATTACCACCAAGAAAGGCAATCTTCAGTTGCATAAAAGTCTGATGTCCCTGCAGTTTCAATAACACTAGAAGTTACCACGAGCTCTGAACATTTGGTAGGTAAAAAATTCATTATAAGTTTAACAACCTTGTATGGCATGGCAGATTGTATTTTCTGAAGATGGAAAATATATATCTCATCCCTCATGCTCTTCTTATAATTCAATATTGACATTTCTCCATATGTAGGTGGAGTAGAGCTTTGTAACTACTTCTACCAACAGAATATGTGCAAGTGACACTGTATGATCTCCAAGGCTGGATCATAAAGACAGTACAGCTCTTTCTTAGCTCTCTCGCTCTCAGGACATGCTCCTCTAGATGTACTATGTAAGAAGTCTGGCTACCTTGAAGATGCAATGCTGGAGATACCATGTGGAGGGAGTGTCCAGAGACATGGGGAAATGCTTGAGGAGCCCTAATGCCTTCAGCTCCTAGCCATTCCTGCCTCCTCAGACTAAAGACATATGATTGCAGAATATATGAATGAAGAAGCCTTTGAGATGATCCCATTCCCTGACTGTGACCTTGTGAGTGACTTGAGTTAGAATTGCTCAGCTGAGCTGCTCCCAAATGTTTGACTCACAGAGATAATAATTAACATTGTTTTAAACCACTAAGTTTTGGAGTGATTGTTACCTAATCATAGTGACAATAACACATGATATTGTTATTATCTCCATTTAACTGTGAAGAATATTGAGATTCAGATGCTGGCTGAATGTCTCATCCAGTGGCAGAGGTGGGTCGCGCATTCATGTCTTTGGCTCAACTTCCATACTTCCATGTTACTTGTTCTTCTCTTTGTTGTAGGTTAAGGCACAGTCACACACACACAATTCTTATTTCCTTCCTTGATTTTACGTACATCTGGGGGATTACTTCTTTCCTTTCAAATTCCTAGGATTCTTGTTTACCCCACACCTCTGCCTGCACTATATCTAGCATGACCGCTGTTGCTCTGTTCCATGACTACTCATCTCTAAGGATTTGAGTATTACAATATTTTCTTTGGCTTACTCATGTCTCTGGCTTTAATCAGAAGCCATATAGTGACACTACTTTAGAATGGGGGAAGATCTTTTTGCTAGAGGAACATTTTCGCATTATGTGGGCTGCTCATTTAGACCCATGATAGCCTGGCACCTGTATCCTAGTGAAACAATTCAGTGAGCTTGTGAGTGGGCCGAGATCCAGTCTAGCAGATGGTCATGAGAGAAGGGACCATGTACTGTGTGATCATCAAGTGTGCTTGCCCAGGGCAGGAGTCCCTGCCAGAAAGGTCCAAATGCCTGCCCTTGGAAATGGAGTATTATTTTTACAAGGATGCTTAAAATAAAAAAAAAAATGTTTGGAAAAAGTGAACAATAACAACAATTTTTTAAAATCTGAGCTGAAACACAGAAGAGCAGTGAACTATGGTAAAAGATCTTTTGGGAGTTGAAGTGCTTGGTTGTAAGGTACTTACTGTGAAGCTTTTCTTCCCCTGGGTTGACAATAGCTTTTTATGAAACAAGAGAGTGTAGATATTCACTGTGTATGCACAGAAGTTGTATCCCAGGTCTGTAACTTTATCAATGGGATGATTCTGGAAGCACCTCAGGCAAGAGGATGCCCATGTCTGTGGCTCACCTGTCTGGCAACAGGAGTTGTGGCAAATTAGCAGACGGTTAGGCTGTGAGGCTCACTGAGACCCTGGCAGTAAATACCAGAGCCTTTCTCCCTTTCTTCTGTCTTCTAGCAATCTAGAAGCCCCCTAGTCCAGATCTGCCTAACCCTCTTCTTACTAGAAAGGCTGAGCCCCATGCAACATTTTTGGATATCATATAACCATGAAATTGTGGACTCTACCAATGGATTTTTTTTTTTGAAAAAATGTGTAATCTCATATAATCATCAGTGGACATTCATGTGTTTATTAATTTTTTTTCCAGAAATTATTTATCTTTTCTCATATTGTAAGATAATATGCTTCATGGTGGTGGAGATATATAGAATTCAAATCCGGTCTCAGAATTCAAAGCCTCTTTGATTTGGTAGGGAAGTAAAATCATACCAATATACATGAAGCTGGATGTGAACATAATACTATGTACTAATACTAATACTACATAGTATTAGAACATAATACTATGGAGAGTAAGAGGAGAAAATAGAAACAGGTCATTTGTACTTTTTAGTAGCTTCAGCCATGCCTATAGGAATAGACAGTATTTACAAAAGACTGTCGCTGTTATTGCTCTTTCTTCTTATAAAATACATGTGTATTGAGTAATATTTAGAAAATATAGGTAATAAAATAGAATGAGATAAGTATTTTCTTTAACTTCATCACCTAGAGACAATCATTCTGCCTTTTTTGATATGCACATTTTAGCCATTCGTATATGCACAACACACACCCACACATACGATAAAATCAAACTAGATATTCTGATTGATAACCTGCCTTTTTTGCCCAGTTGTGACCACCATTCTAGGACATTAAACATTTAACAACATGATTTTAAGTACTTGCATAATATTGCATTGTATAGATATACATCCAATGAATTTTCTATTCTTGGACTTTTAGCATGTTACCTCCCCCCAATATAAACTGTTGACTAAACATCCTAGTAACTATATCTTTGTGCACATCCTTGATGACCTTAAGATAAATTTCCAGAAGAGAAACTATTGGGACAAAGCAAATCTACATTTTCGAGACTTTAGATAACTTCTGTCAGATTACCACCAAGAAAGGCAATCTTCAGTTGCATAAAAGTCTGATGTCCCTGCAGTTTCAATAACACTAGAAGTTACCACAAGCTCTGAACATTTGGTAGGTAAAAAATTCATTATAAGTTTTCTAATTTGCATTTCTTTGATTACTATTGGGTAAGATTTACAATAGATTATGTAAAATCAACATAGTTGCACTTAGAATCAAGGTTTACTAGGCATCGGTAAGAGTGCAATGCATTAATAATATAATAAGCTGAGACAGACTATTTTAATTAACTTGTTAGGGTTAGTAGACAAATGGGTCAGAAAAGTATGGCAAGTATAGTATGACTGTTTTCTAGCTTGGTATTTGACATAAATATATCTTTAAAAAATTCTTGCCATCAAAATAGAGAAATATGGGTTGGAAGACATTTATCTCTTTTTTTTTAAATTAAATTTATTGGGATGACATTGGTTAATAAAATTATATAGGTTTCAAGTGTACGGTTATACATCATCTGTATATTGCATTGTGTGTTTACCACCCAAAGCCAAATCTTCTGTCACCATATATTTGACCCCTTTACCCTTACGTACCTTCCCCACTCCCCTTTTTCTCTGGTAAACACTAAACTATTGTCTGTGTTTATGAGTTTTTGTTTGTTTGTCTGTCTTGTTCATTTGTTGCT
>NW_011888839.1:6577918-6579096 GCF_000151845.1 Pteropus vampyrus | reverse complement strand
AGAAATAGAACAAAAATCATCAGGTTTGTATGAAAGCGTAAAAGACCCCGAATTACCAAAGCCATCCTGAGAAAAAAGAATGAGACTGGAGGCATCGCTCTGCCCAACTTCAAATTATACTACAAAGTGACAGTAATCAAAACGGCATGGTATTGGCAGCAAAACAGACACATGGACCAATGGAACAGACTCAAGAGTCCAGAAGTAAACCCATATTTAGATGGGCAAATAATTTTTGACAAAAAAGTGAGAAACATACAGTGGAGAAAGGAAAGCCTCTTCAATAAATGGTGCTGGGAAAATTGGAAAGCCACCTGCAAAAGAATGCAACTAGATTGTTTTCTATCACCTCACACCAAAATTAACTCAAAATGGATTAAGGACCTGAACATGAGATCAGAATCAATACAATGCATAGAAGAAAACATAAGAACTAAACTCAAGGACGTTGGATTTAAAGAGGATTTTATGAATTTGACCTCAAAGGCAAGGGAAGTAAAAGCAAAAATAAATGAATGGGACTACATCAAACTAAAAAGCTTCTGCTCAGCAAAAGAAATTGTCACAAGGTAAAGAGACAACTATTCGAATGGGAAAATATATTTGCAAGCAACTCCTCCGATAAGGGCTTAATATCCAAAATATACAAAGAACTCATATGATTCGATAACAACAAAAAAACCAAATGATCCAATCAAAAATGGTCAGAGGACCTGAACAGACACTTCTCCCTAGAGGACATACAAATGGCCAACAAATATTTGAAAAGATGCTCAACATCACTAGCTATTAGGGAAATGCAAATCAAAACCACAATGAGATACCATCTCACACCTGTTAACAGAATAGCTATAATCAACAGGACATGGAATAACAAATGCTGGAAAGGATGCGGAGAAAAAGGAACCCTCATGTACTGCTGGTGGGACTGCAAATTGGTACAGCCACAATGGAAAACACTATGGAGGTTCCTCAAAAAACTAAGAATTGATCTACCATAAGATCCAGCAATCCCTCTACTGGTTATTTATCTCAAAGACTTGAAAACCCATATCCGAAGAGATATTTGCACACCGATGTTCATAGCAGCATTATTCATGGTGGCCAGAACATGGAAGCAACCGAAGTGTCCTACGATATAGCTGATTAGCTAAAGAAGCTGTGGTACATATATACAA
>NW_011888839.1:6576186-6577868 GCF_000151845.1 Pteropus vampyrus | reverse complement strand
TGGATTGCTGGATTGTATGGAGGACATTTTTCTTAATTGGATTTCTACCTGGTTAGATGACTGTACCCACATACTAAAGAGAGGTCTCCAGGAACAAACCTCAGGACTCTGTCCTCAGACACATCTTTTAAGTTCTATCAATGTCTTGGATGAAGTTAAAGTCAGATGATTTAAAATGAGTTATATACCTATGAATACCTATGATTATTATTTAAGAATTGTGAAAATATTCATGTTTATGGTTGCATAGCCATATGTATGTACACATAATTATCCTATTACTTTACATAAAGTATTTGTAATGAAATCTCAAGTGTATTTCATTACTCTTATATAATTGGACATTCAGGTATTTACTAACAAAAATATTTAAGTTTTAAATGACAAAATATCATGCAATCTTTTTCATAATAGTGTTGAAACATTTTTCCCAAAAAGAGAATGACAAATTAAAATTAGAGCAGAAATAAATGAAATTGAAAACAAAACAAAACAAAACAAAAAAACAATAGAAAAACAAATGCAACAAAGAGCTGGTTCTTCAAGATTAATAAAATCGACAAATCCCTGGCTAGACTCACTAAAACAAAAAGAGAAAGGACACAAACAAACAAAATCAGGGATGAAAGAGGGGAAATTACCACTGAATCGCAGAAATACAAAGGATCATCCAAGAATACTATGGAAAAGTGTATAACACCAAATTTAATAACCTAGGAGAAATGGACAGGTACTTAGAAAAATACAATCTTCCTAGACTGAATCAAGAAGAACTGGAAAATCTAAATAGACCAATCATGGAAATGGAAACAATCATCAAAAACTTACCAAAAAGTAAACGTCCAGGACCAGATGGCTTCACCAGTGAATTCTACCAGACATTCAAAGAAGACTTAATACTTATTATACTCAAACTCTTCCAAAAAATTAAAGAGGAGGCAATACTTCCCAACGCATTGTATGAGGCCAATATTACTCTGATACCAAAACCTGGTAAAGATAACACAAAAAAAGAAAACTACAGACCAATACCTTTCATGCACACAGATGCAAAAATCCTAAATAAGATAGTAGCGAACCGAATACAGCAATATATTAAAAAGATTATACCTCACGATCAAGTGGGCTTCATCCCAGGGTCAGAGAGATGGTTCAACATAAGCAAATCGATTAATGTGATATGCCACATAAATGAATTAAAAAAATAAGAACCATATGATCATATCAATAGATGCAGAAAAAGCCTTTGACAAGATACAGCATCCATTTATGATCAAAACACTTAACAAAATCGGTATAGAAGGAAAGTACCTTAACATAATAAAGTCCATCTATGACATATCCTCAGCCAACATTATACTTAATGGTGAAAAACTAAAAATCTTCCCTCTAATATCAGGAACAAGGCAAGGCTGTCCCCTATTGCCACTGTTATTCAATATAACATTGGAGGTCCTAGTGAGTGCAATCGGGCAAGAGAAAGATATAAAAGGCATCCAAATAGGAAATGAAGTCAAACTGTCACTGTTTGAGGATGACATGATTCTCTACATAGAAAACCCTAAAGACTCCACAAGAATACTACTGGAAACAATAAGCAAATACAATAAAGTCTCTGGATACAAAATCAACGTTCAAAAATCCATAGCATTCCTATACTCTAATAATGAAGTGTCAGAAAA
>NW_011888839.1:6565747-6573006 GCF_000151845.1 Pteropus vampyrus | reverse complement strand
TTACCCCAATAAATTAATTTAAAAAAAAGAGAGAATGACAGAAAAAAATGCTCTTAGCTCCAATTGCACTTGGAGGATAGGAATTGAGTATTGTGGTTTGGTATCAGAATGTACTAAATAAAGTAGGCATTTTAGTGAAATCAGTACGTTTTGAATCTGTAGAGTGAAATAACTAGGAAGAAAATGATAGTAACAGAAAACTGTGTTACAGAAATAGGCATATAGTTACTTCTAGAAAGTGGAAAGAGAGCACCACACCATAATGCTCTGGTCAGACCTCACCTGAGATAATGTTTTATGTTCTGGTTTCCATATGTTCAGAAGGGTGTGAGCCCTTTTCTCCTTTGCAAACCTCAGAAGCTTCCATGCAGTCATTCAGTGTATTTGGGCACATAATTCAGGGCTCTTAATAGGAAAACCTGAGAGAAATCCCAGATAGACTTTAAAATTTTGTTATGCATTTCAAAGTCCAAGGGGACTATCTTATTTGTTAAACTAGATGTGTACATGATGATCGTTTTATATCTTTTTGTTTTTGCTACTTCCAAGAATCTGGAGATTTCGTCTTCAAGAGGATCATTAATAGCAAATTCTCTGTGTATATTTATATATATTTGTATCAATATCAGGATGGTAATATTTCTAAGGGGTATAGGGACAGAGACGGAGTGGAAGAAGATGCTTAACTTTTTCTTTATACATTTTTGCTTCTACTACTTACAATGAGCATTATTAATTTTCTTTTTAGAGAAAATAAAAGCTTGATGAATTTATATTCTGTTATTTTTTGAAACAATCACAAAATAATGAAACATTGGAAATATAATGAAATGAACTTTTAAAAAAGCGCTGAATCATTTAAGAATAAGTTTTTAAAGATGGCCCATTATTCCTGAATACTTTAGTGTGTTCTTATTTGCTATAAGAACATTTACGTTCTTATATATTGTAAATAAGAACATTTCCTCACATAACCACAATACAACCATTAAAACCAGAAAATTAACATTGCTAGATTAGTACATTGAATGTTCATACCCCGTTCAAATGTTACCATTTGTCTCAATAATGTTATATATAGCAAAAGGATTTAGTTCAGAATCATGTGTTGCATTTAGTGTCACATATCTTTAGTCTCTTTCAGTTTCTAACAGTTCCTTAGTCTTTTCTTTCATGGTCTGAAACTTTTGAGAGTTACAGGGCAGATACTTTGTAGAATATTCTCCATTTGGATTTGTCTGCTGTTTCCCCATGATTAGATTCAGCTTGTGCATTTTTGGCAGGATGATCAAAGATGTGACACTGTTCTCATTGCATATTATTGGATGACACAATTTTGATTGTCCCATCACTGATGATGTTCTCTTTGTTCACTTGATTAAGGTGGTGCTTGCCAGGCTTATCCATTGTAAAGTTACTCTCTCTCACTCTGTGATTAATAAATATTTGTGTGGAAGTACTTTGAAACAAGGTAAAGATCTCATTCATCTTCAAACTTCTAACTTATTCATTCGTTTATTTTTATAGTAAGAATTTGTGATGTGCTGTTATTAGGAGGGTTACAATTCCATACTGTCATCATTTATTTTAATGTTCAAATTGTCTCTGATTTGGCCAGAGAGAATCCCTTCAAGCTGATTTCTCTGGTCTTTTGACATGTCCCCATCATTCTCTGAGTACGTCCTTACTTTCTGACACAACAAGGTATTTCAGGCTCATCTTGTACTGTCATTGCCTCAGTCCTGGAACTGACCATCTTTCAAAAGATCTTTGGTTCATTTTAGTGGGAAATGATATTTAGAAACCAATATCTAAGCAATAAGTTTGTTCATTGGCATTGGGGTGTTGCTGCTTCTTGTGGAAACAGCTAGAGAATATATGTATGTGTGTATGTACGTGCATACATATATGTGAATGCATATATACATTTACTTATATACATACAAAATATTTACATTTATATTTATTTGTATATTATGTATATTGAAAACCATAGTTCATACCAATACATCTAATTCAATCTAACATTACAGTGTTTAGACAATTTTTCTCCCTTTCCATATTTATAATTCTCGCCTGACAGTGAGAAAGCCTGCTTGCTTTATTTTTGTTATATTTACTTATATGATCAACCCCTCTGTATGTAACTTTTCTATCTCTGCCATAACTGCCTCTCATTTGTGGAGACCCTGTGCACCCTGCTTGGGATCTAACTCCCCATGCCAGATCAAACCCCCATGTGGTGGTCTTTCTCACCTGAATCTGGCTCTGATATCACATGCCAGGCTCTGTTTTGTAAGGATGCTCTTCCCATCCTGTTCGTGTTCCATTTCCCATTCTGGCTGCCCCTCTGGCACCCCTGTAACACCTTACTTTGCTCTGCTTTTGCTTATAGATGAGCTATTACTGCTGACTCAAAGGTCTTTTATTCTTTAAAGCTTCACTCACTGTTTTCTCAAGATTAGGAAATAATAGGTGAATATCATAGCCAGAATTTTTATGAGTCAGAATGGTGGGTAGATGGCAAAAGGTGGTCAGTATAGCTGTTCTTGCTTCAGGAGTGAACTGTGTGACAAACTCCTACATAAAGAGTTCATTATAGTTGACAGTCTAGGACTTGCTTGGCCATGTGTTTTTGAAGGGACTAGTCTGTGAATAAGCTGTATTCAAGGTCAGGAACAGTTTCTAGCTTTGTTCTTATTTCTTTAGTGTGTTGACATTCAAGTTTTAGAGGAGTATTTTTCATGGACTATCTGTGTTAGAGTCACCTTAGATATTTCTTAATAATTTCTTTAAAAATATAGTTCTTTTATACGCCCTTTTTATTATGTTTTGGGTATGTGTTTTTCATTTACAAGGGGGTCTATTTTTGATGCTAACAAAGAGTTCTAGCAATGTAATGTCTGAGTCAGGTACCGAATTTGAAGAGAAAACCTGTAAACCATTTGGCTATTCGACTCACTCTGTCATCTAGTGGCAATTCTTTCAATTACAGCTAGCTGTAGCACAAGTACATACATACTTGAACCTTAGGAGTTTATGACTAGGCAATTCATCCTTGATTCAAATGAATCCACTTTCTGAGTAGATGTTATTTAAGTATAAAACGCCTTTTAATCACACTGATCAGTCTCACTGTCAATGGAACATGGCATTATAATACAACGTTTCTTGGTAGATATTTAGAGTTTGTTGGCTTTCCCCCCCTTCTATATTTTGTGTCATTTCTGTTAGGCCTTTCTGGTGGTGACCGGTTATAACTCTTTCAGAATATCATGAATATGAACCTTAGGAACTTTCTAAAAATTTTGCCTTTAATAAGTATAATGAGTTTGTATTAAAATCAAATAAGTTCTCTGAAGAAATCTTTAGATATTTTTTATTAATTTAAGAAAGAAAATATGACATTAGGAAAATTTTGAGGGAATTCCTACTAGATTTTAATAAAATTGAAACATGAATTAATATTAACCTTTATATGTTTTACAATAAACTTAGAACAGTTTTTATAAAATTTACTATACTCTTGCAACATTAATATCAATCTTAAAAGCTTCTAATATATGTTAGTGGTAAACTGAATAAAGTATTGAAATATTACAGACCCATAAACTTAATATAATCTTGTGGCTATCTACCTATGAATATCTATGGTTATTATTTAAGATTTATGAAAATATTCATGTGTATGTTTACATAGCCATATTTATGTATACATAGTTATTCTATAACTTTATATAAAGTATTTCTAATAAAATCTCAAGTGTATTCTATTACTTTATGTAATTGCATGTTCAGGTATTAACTAACAAAAGCATTTAAATTTTGAATGATAAAAAATCATGCAATTTTTTTCATAATGGTGTAGGACCTAGTAGAGACTGTTTTAACAGTGGCTTCTATTATGAAGATCTGGCTATGATTATTCTGTTAGAAGAAAATTTTGAGCAATAAAAGGACAAAGATAAAGAATTTTGATAGGGATAATGAGATGAACGGTTCCTACTTCTTAATTTCTTATAATGGTTGAAATTCCAGAAA
Source organism: Pteropus vampyrus (assembly GCF_000151845.1). Classification (NCBI taxonomy): domain Eukaryota; kingdom Metazoa; phylum Chordata; class Mammalia; order Chiroptera; family Pteropodidae; genus Pteropus; species Pteropus vampyrus. The sequence continues at coordinate 6,568,965 of NW_011888839.1, read as the reverse complement.
TTTTTAAACTTTATTTTTAAAATTTCATTTGATTTTAAAAGTCACACAAACTCATGACTTTGTTTTGTTCACTGCTATATCCCTGGCACCCAGAAAATTACTGGACACATTGTAGGTACTTAATAAATATTGGTCTAATGAATGAATGAATCATAAGTATTCAAATAATATGGAGAACTCCTTAACTTAATCTCATAGAGATAATCACTTAACAATTTGCTGTAAATATTTAATACATACATTTACTTGTATACTATTTTTAAAAAAGAAACAACACTTCATCTATTTTATGCAGCTTTATCTTTCACTTAACAATATGCCAGTACATAGACACTTACCTTATTCTTTTTAATGGATACATAGTATTTAATTATATAAATAAGTCATCATTCATTTAGTCAGCCTTCTACTGGGACTTTTGGTTTATTAGCAGTGTTTTTCTTTGTTTGCAAATATAGAATATGGTGTAACAAACATCTGTGTATACGTATATGTGTATACAAACTTCTCTGTGTGTGAGTGTGTATACAATTGCTCAACTAGAAGATATGTTCATGGAAGTAGAATTGCTGAGTCAATGACCATTAATATAACCAATATTGCTAAACTTCCCTCCAAAATTAGTTAACGATATGGGAATTCTTTTTCCCCAACACATTTGCCAAAATGAGTAGAAATTTATCTTAACTGAAATAGAAATAAATGGAATAACTATTATTTAATATGATAAATGACCTGTAATTATGAATACTCCATGTTCAGAAAAAAATTTCTGATGGCAAGATGCTGAGCCTCCCTTATAAGAGTTTATGAAATTATATTTTTATGTTGAACCAACTTTTAAATTTATATGGTATTAAATTCCACCTTATCAAATAGTTTTTGATTGTTAAAGCTTTAATTAATATAAGTTTGAAAGCTCCAAAATATAAACTAATAATTCACAGAGTTCACATTGTTTCAAAGAATAAATAAATTTTGTACATCAATTTTGCAAACTCAAACCTCTCAACATAAATGTTATTTAGCAGATGACATTTACTTAATCCTTAAACAGACTATGTAATTTCTTAGGGGAAAAAATTACATTTTATAAATATAGATCAATTATTAAGAAAAAAGACATCAGTCCTATCTTGCAATCTTACTAAAAATTAGTAGCAATAACATTTATACTCATTTTTCCTATTGTTTTGTAAAGCATTGGACAAATAATATTAAATTGTAAGAAGAAGGTACAGATAAAACCAGACATTTTTGTTGTGCTTATTTTCTTGGTCTTGCAGTTTGGTGAAAAGGGTGACTGGAACATTTGCATCTTGTATTGCATAATGAGACCAACACAAAATGATTGCAGCTCATGTAAAAGACAGGGTGGCATGTTTTCAGTTTTAATGGGGACACTCAGAAAAGTTCCAATTCTTCCTGACATTTCTTATAGCCAAATAAACGTGGTCTAGGTTGGAGTGTCTATTATGAAAATAAGAGGAGAGCAAGTCAATTATATTTCAATGACTGAATAGCCAGGGGTCCTCATTAAAATGATCAGAAAGATTGCAGTGTTGCTTTCCTCTGTGTAGCTGCTGATTAAGTTGTATAAGAATGACATGGCCTTTTGGGGAGCAAGCCAGAGTGAGCCTTAGTATCTGAAGCCAGAAATTGTTGACCTCTCTCAGAGTGAAATGTGTACTACCTTGAGAAAGAAAAATATTTTTTCTCTTGTTGGGTGATGGACTTTGGAATTATACATATGGAATTTGTTAAGGTTACTATATAAATGCTTTAATTTGCACTTCACTGTAAGAAAACTGCCCTTTAATATGGTAATGTTGAGGGATGCTTCTCTTTACACTGACTTTAGTCAATTAAATCTAGTTTACTAGAGTAATGTTTACAATGCAAGTAAATGAATGTGTTTAAGCAATTAGTTTATCAATCCACTAATTCTTTTAAAAATTTCTACTTACCAGGTTTTTTTGGGGGACAAGAAGGTATAAAATATTTTGAGGAAAATTATTATCTCTGTTTCTCCTTTCGGCTTGCATGCAGAGACAATATAGCTTAACATAGCAACATAACTTAAGAAGAACAAACTCATTGCTTAAGAGAAGAAATACTTAATTTTTGTATTTTTTAACAGTTGAGAACAACAACCTTAGATTCTAAATCAGGTCTCAATAGTTAAGATCGATGTAACCAAACTTTTCAAGAGGGTATTGCATATGTGTTAAGATATGTAAGCCCCTGAATCGTCATTTAGTTGAATTTCTAATATTGTGCATTTTTTAAAATGACTAATGATCTATAAAATTTATAACATGATTCAAGCTCATAGTATAAAGTGACTGAGTTCTTAGTTCTTCAATATCAATGAAATAAACTGATTATGTTTTTAATGTTATCTATCTTTTCTCAATCAATGAATTGTATTTGAATTTATTACTTATAATTTGTATAACATGCTAAAAAAGAAATGTGTTTATTATAAACATAAATGACACTAAGAATTGACACTTAGTGTCAATTCTTAAACATAAATGACATAAATAAATGACACTAATATAATTAAAATTATATCAACCTCAGTTGGTGTGTTTTAAATAATTAAAATATTTCTATCTGATAGTCACAAAGATAAATAATTAGCTGAAAATCTGTTGATGTGAGCACAAACTTTATCTCTGTCTGTCTCTCTTTCTGCTAACTTCACTGGTCAACCCACTAACAATAGTAAAACACACTTATTAATCTAGATGTGGCTAAAAAAGGAGCACTGTAGCTGAATTTTATCTCAATCAGGCTTCATAGTATCATATATCATTAAAGTTACCTAGGATAAATATTCAGTATTTAATATTATCAAGTAATTTAAGCTTTGGGATTGATTTTCCTGTTGATAGTCAATGTAAGTGCAAGTCAGGACTCTTTTATGTTATAATGTTATAATTTCACTTCTACAAAATAACTACATTGCCAAGTTGACTGCACTATCAAATACGTTTCAAAATAATAGAGGAAAACAGGGTTATCATGATGTCCTTTTTTGGGAGAGATGGCTATTCTGACATACAATTCACTGTGAAAGAAAGAACACAATGGTTGCAGCCTGGATTAAAGGAACCTAATTATGTGCCTCTCAAATACACCACAGAATTTAGCAGCACACAGATTATAATAACATCATTGTGCTCTGTAGTTTTCATCAAATTTATGCCTTG
>NW_011888839.1:6559840-6565697 GCF_000151845.1 Pteropus vampyrus | reverse complement strand
GTGTTAAGATATGTAAGCCCCTGAATCGTCATTTAGTTGAATTTCTAATATTGTGCATTTTTTAAAATGACTAATGATCTATAAAATTTATAACATGATTCAAGCTCATAGTATAAAGTGACTGAGTTCTTAGTTCTTCAATATCAATGAAATAAACTGATTATGTTTTTAATGTTATCTATCTTTTCTCAATCAATGAATTGTATTTGAATTTATTACTTATAATTTGTATAACATGCTAAAAAAGAAATGTGTTTATTATAAACATAAATGACACTAAGAATTGACACTTAGTGTCAATTCTTAAACATAAATGACATAAATAAATGACACTAATATAATTAAAATTATATCAACCTCAGTTGGTGTGTTTTAAATAATTAAAATATTTCTATCTGATAGTCACAAAGATAAATAATTAGCTGAAAATCTGTTGATGTGAGCACAAACTTTATCTCTGTCTGTCTCTCTTTCTGCTAACTTCACTGGTCAACCCACTAACAATAGTAAAACACACTTATTAATCTAGATGTGGCTAAAAAAGGAGCACTGTAGCTGAATTTTATCTCAATCAGGCTTCATAGTATCATATATCATTAAAGTTACCTAGGATAAATATTCAGTATTTAATATTATCAAGTAATTTAAGCTTTGGGATTGATTTTCCTGTTGATAGTCAATGTAAGTGCAAGTCAGGACTCTTTTATGTTATAATGTTATAATTTCACTTCTACAAAATAACTACATTGCCAAGTTGACTGCACTATCAAATACGTTTCAAAATAATAGAGGAAAACAGGGTTATCATGATGTCCTTTTTTGGGAGAGATGGCTATTCTGACATACAATTCACTGTGAAAGAAAGAACACAATGGTTGCAGCCTGGATTAAAGGAACCTAATTATGTGCCTCTCAAATACACCACAGAATTTAGCAGCACACAGATTATAATAACATCATTGTGCTCTGTAGTTTTCATCAAATTTATGCCTTGACCAAATAAAATTTGAAAAATGTCTGTATCCTTTCTGTATTAAATATGAATAAGATATCTATGTAAACTGTTAAAATAGGTTCCTTTTCATATCTACATTGCTCTGGTTTTAGGATATAAATGCTTTTTCCTTTACTGAAAGATATTGCACAGAATCAAGCAAATTGTCACTCCTCAGAAAAGTGCTGTGTTAGGGGTAGCAAGGATGGATACAAGGCTAGAATTTCTAAAAACCACCCTCAGTGTGTATTATACATAAACTCATGGGGGCGGATATAGCTGTATCTGAATCAGGTCCACCTTCCTCTGGCTGCTTTTCTCAAGTACACACTTGCGTACTTCCAAATCAAAATTTGATGAACATGTGGAATGCATTGTTTAACACCAGAGTGCGTAGATAATACTGTCCTGATCTTTATAAGAAGAAACATTGAACTGAAATAGGATATAGCGTGGTATGCAACTTGCTTTGAGTAAGGGTAATAAGTATCATTTTGGGTCAGGGCAGTGAAAACTTTGCTTTGTGAATATATGAGAGAAAGGTCAGAGCAGTGGGTAGCTCTACCACAAAACGACAGCATCCAAGGGGGAGAAAGTAATATAATGCAATAACCTTGAATGCATGCTTAGATACTATAGATATGTTGCATTAGTGATGGTTTGTAATCATTGCTGTCTTATTTCCTGCTCTTTGAATTATTTATTCCCTTTAAGCCTGATATGAGAGATTCTGGTATTCAAAAGCATTCTATGGACATCAAAGATTGAGAGACATCCTTTACTCTGCACTTCATTTTCAAGTATTGGAGCCATTTTGAGAGGGAAGTGTTCTTTCATGATAATATAGTCAAATAAGTCTTGGAAACAAGTTAAACAGGTTTTTTGATCGCAGGATTTCTTAACTTTTTAAGTAGTCTAATACACATTTGGATTCTGGGTAAGGTATGGAGGTTTCCTGAAACTTATTTAGTACTGGATTCCTTTTTTTTTTTTTTAGGAACAAATTGTTTTTGTGGGAAACTGGTAGGAAAAGACTGTGAAGTCTTTCCTCTCCCTCTTTCCCACTCAATAAACAGACTTGGTTGTGGGGGAAACCTGAACATTCTCCCGTACTTACAGTGGATCTCACACTGGCTGCACAGTAGAATCACCTGGGAAGATGAAAATAAATTCATTTTTAAATTTTGGTAAAAAATATATCAAAGAGTTTATCATCTTAACCATTTTTAAGCATACAGTTCAGTAGTGTTAAGTATATTTACATCGTTGTTAAACAGATCTCCAGAACTTTTCATCTTATAGAACTGAAAATATATCCATTAAACAACTCCTTTTTTCTTCTCTCTCCAGCCCCTGGCATCAAGGAAGATGTTTAAACAACACACATCCCAGAACCTTCCATCCCAGAGATTCTGATTTAAGTAGTGTGGGCATGAATGTTTTAAAAGCTGTCCAGGTAATTCTATTGTGAGCTAGATTCGAAAACCATTGACTATCATGCTTTTTAGGTCTTTATTTGATTTAACTCAATACACATGTATTAAGAGCTAGGGTGCTGGAGCTAGAGCAATGAATAGTCCAGTTGTTTCTGTCTAGGACACAGTCCACAGGGGAGACCGACAGGAAGGCATTCGGTGACAAATCTGGTAAGAAGTGCCATAGTGGAGCAGTGATTAGGGACCACAGGTAGCAATGAGCAGAGAGTGATTGTCTAAAACAATTTCTCACTGAGCTAATATTTTAAAATTTAAAATACAAAATTTAATATTAAAAATCTAAATAACCTGATGCTAAATGGAGGCAAAGTCCAGGGAAAGAATTTAATATACCAGGCCACTGTATTATTTCACAGCACTATTTAATAGTGCTTTCATGTTTGTCACGAGTGATTTAATTTTAATTCTGAGATAAAAGAAGACTATATTTATGAATACATTATTTCAGTTTTAGACACTTATGGCATTTTCTACTCCTGATACTTAAGCTTTCTATATGTAGTACTTTAGTGTTTTCTCAAATTTGAAACACATTCTAAAAATTTTTTTAGTATTCCTAATGTATTATTCTAACATATACCCACAAGTTCAATTCCATGTTGAGAAGCCAACCATGGATGTGATTATTCAGTGGAATAAAACTCATTTGATACTGAATTTCTTGAGTTATACTGGTGATAAAACTAAAAAAAGATATTCTAACTAACTTGATTACTTTATTCTCTATTTTTCTTTTAATAGTTTACTTGTATTTAAAGGTAATATTAAATTTTTCTCCAAATGTTAAAGATTTAAAAATTAGGGCTGAGTTATAGCATATGAAGTTATATGCCAAATGTTCTTGCTAAGAAATTAATTTACTACAAAAAGGAAACACAACTATCTCAAAATGACCTAATGCCAACAATGAGCTTTCCATCCTGGGTATCCTCAGAATAATTGGCCTTTTAGTTGATTTGACTAACTGACAGCTAAGTCAGTAATAATTACCTATGGCATGCTTTACTTCTTATTTTATATTGAAATACTCTGCTAATGAATGAATATATAGTATCTTTAAACAATTATATTTGACCGTATTTGAATGCTTTGCTCTTCATTTAAATAATTCTGTATGGAAATATGTTCACACATCAATAACTACAGAGGAGACTTTTTAATTTAATTAAAAGAAAAGTAGCATACCCATGAGGCCTCTTTATGGTTAAACAATTGTGACTTAAAACTTTATATTAATTTTGTCAATTTACTAGAATATCATTTCAATTTTATGACAAGCTTTCAGATTTTATTTAGGGACAGTCACAATCCATAATATTATACTCTTAATAACTTATGCTTTATGGTGTTCTCCGGCCCAGGAAATTTTAACCACTGGGAATTTTTTTATCCATGTATGATAAGGGTTTTTAGTTGTAATGTTTTCTCAATAATCAGATATAAACAGCCTTGTAGTTGGTCTTAGCTCAGTAGAAATGTACTGCAAAGTAATCTATGGACATATTATATTGGCTAAATCAGAAATGAGGTAAGTTGATTTGAAGAGTAAAAAATGTTGGGCTATTATTTATAGTGATACTATTTCATTGTTTTATTTCAGTAAAATGTTATTGCAGTTGGGTATTTAATAGCATTTTAATGTTTATTTGTCACAAGTGATTTTTATGTTAACTATGTAATATTTAGAAAAAAATTTTAACTGGAAAAAAGTCTTAGGAAATATATTGTTTACTCAGTTGAGTTTAGTTCCTGACAGAGTAACTGCAAAGGTAAATATAAAAAGACAGCATTTTTACAGAAATTCAGATGTTACAGAAGAAGAAAGTAACATAAAACACTACTTGCTGAGTTAAAAGTCACAGAAGGGTTTTATATAGATGGCCATTATATTTGTTTTATCTAGTTTTCCCTTATGAGAAATCATTTAAAGATTTATGTATTGATCATACAAAGTGTATACTATTCTAGAGTCTAAAGGTTGTTAAATAAGAATTAAACGGTCATGTTTTAGGGCATTCTTTGCTAAGAGTATGCATAGATTTACAGATTTATATAAACTTTGTTATATTAATCTCTGTATGTGTGTATATGTGTGTATATAATATGCAGCTTAATATTTTTAATATGTTACTTGGCTGTGCCTTATGACAACAAATTTTAAACATGATAACTATATCATCTTATTACAAAGTTGTCTTTGAAAATGTATGTAACTATAAAAATTATATGACATTAATTCTTCATACTTACTTAATTTTGGACATTTAGAATGTGTATCAATGTTCTCTACATGTATTTTATATGGTTTTATGAATCATAGGCTCTTGAAGTTGGAAGGATATTTCCAATTACCTAATCCAGTGGTTCTCAATTAGGGGTGATTTTGTCTGGAATCATTTTTGATAATGTCTGGAAATATTTTTGATGGTCACACCTCAGGGGGTGATACTGGAATATAGTCAAGAGAGGCCAAGGATGCTGCTAAACAACATGCAATCCACAAGACAGCCCCCACAGCAATTATCCAGCCCCAAATGTTAATAGTATCAAAGTTAAACTCTAACCTAGTCTAGCTACCTATCTCTTAAGTAGCTTATCTTTCTGGTGAAAAAATAAGTTTCAATATTTAGAAAATCAACAAGTCATAGTTATAGAAAATACTAGTGGTTGTTTATCTCATTCTTTTTTTTCTTAATATATAAATAAAAAAGTGTTATTCATTCGAGATTAAAAGTAATAAAGTTTCAAAGATTCCAGATGAATGTTCTTTTTGAGGTGTCCATTATAGGAAGCTAAAAACATATGTTAATGACGTAAATATTTCAAAATATTTCTAGAAATATCTTAAAACAATTTTTGGAAGCACACAAAAATCAATTATACTTTATTTCAATATAAAAATTATATCGATTTGACAACTTGTTCCATCAAATTTGGTTCTAAAGATGTATGACTTTCTCTAAATCAAACCCTCTTTCAAGGCTGAGATTTGCCACTGTTGAGGAGGGGGAATAATGTTCCAAATTGTTGTTCCAAAATATTTTGTGCAATGGCAAATCATTGTAGTAAGTGCAGCCTCCTCAGACAACTTGTATAATGCTAACAGAATTCTGATTTTGCAAGTTCTGGGTATGATTGATTAAAAAAATTTTAATTTAATTGTGTACTCTTTATATGTTCAAATATTTGTTATAAAAATACATAAGCCTATCTATATTTATACTTATATTCTATTTTATGCTAACAAATTCAGCATTGTTTTGAACCTGCAATTCAGGAATATATTTTTTTTTAATTTTATGAAATTATAAATTTTGTGTGAATCTAACATGTATAATAATCTTCAAAATAAAAATTTAATTGACAG
>NW_011888839.1:6539738-6558245 GCF_000151845.1 Pteropus vampyrus | reverse complement strand
CTAACTAGACTGTTATTTTTCTGAACTAAATTGTGGAAATAGAATAACATTTTTGTGTACTCCACTGTTCTGTTCTTATATTTGAATTGTCTTTCATATTTAATAAAAGGTTGTTTACATTAATTAGTAGAGAATCACATCATTATCTTTTAAATAATTTATACTATAAACATGGAATGATACATTTGCTCGGTCATTATATATTTATATATTTTAAATAAAATTCAAACTCATTGCACATTATCCTGATAATTTATATTAGACTACTGTACAAATTTCTATATTTATGTATTTCAAAGTGAATGTAGAGAATTTTTGGAATACTGTTATAAAACATTACTCTTTGCTGACCTTTATATCCTTGCCCCAAAAGACTATTTTATGCTAACATATGTCTACTTCCTTAATTGAAATTCATTTTCTATAACAAAAAGAATTTAGAGATTTGATTCCTGCATTCTTAGATAAACTGGAGAAACTTGAAATATAATTTTATGGGTAAAACTGTAAATACATCAGTACATATTGTTTACCAGCAGCATTGATAACAGTGCAGAAAATGAATAAATACCTTAAGTAATATTTGTATGCCCAAATACATCTGAATCTACATACTGGCTGTTGCACTGCTATATAGCTGAAACTGTATTGTAGCATTACAAAGGTATAGTGTTGAACATATACTTCATCTCTTTCCTCTCCTCTGCACATTTGTTGTATAAACTCCCTTGTTTCATAGTTTGATGTAATCCTAATTTTTAGGCTCTTTATTGAAGAACACCTATCTATGGGTAATACTGCTGTATTAATTTTTGTAGTATACTTTAGTATAGGGCGGTTTCATAGCAAAACTAAAACTTATGACAGTACAAAAAATTGTGCACATGACACAGAGATAGATGGTTATGTCAAATGTGAGATTCCTGATCAAACTCCATCTAAGAATATGTGCTCAGCAGTGTGATATCAATGCGGCATAGGGAAGACAAAGCACACAAAATTTTCAGCTTTAGATTTTTTTTCACCAGGCATATCTAGTACTTATCCAGAAAGCATACAAGGATGTTAATGAATCCCTTATTTTTGTCATTTAAAAGGAGATTTTTTTGTAGTCCTTACCATTTCACTTGAGTTAAAATTAGGTTTAATAAAAGATAGAATATTCTTATTTTCTTAACTTTTTATTTTGAAGAATTTCAAATGTAAAGAATAGTTGAAAGAATAGTAGAATTAATATCTATATTCACCTAAGTTCAACAATTATTAATACTTTGCCACATTTGAGTACACTATCTCTCTGTCTCTCTGTCCTTTCTCTCTCATATATATATATTTTTATGAACCCTTTGAAGTTAAGTTAGTTGCAGACATTATGACAATTGCATCTTCTCAGAATAAGTTCAAAACCATTATCATACTTAAGAAATGAACAATAATTCTATAAAATAATCTATTTTATATAAAATTCCCCAATTAACTCCAAAATATCTTTTATAGTTATTTAACTTTTTTCCTGATCCAAGATACAATCAAGGCTTACGCATTGCAATGACAGATTTTTTTCCCTAAGTAATTTTAATTGGGAGAACTGAAATAATTTTATGATAAGCTCAAGCGAAGTGATATTTTGTTCTCAGATTTTGAACCAATTATGCATTTGTATCTTGATTTTTATATACTGCGTGACCTTTGACAATATACCAAAATTTTGCTATTTTTCATAACATCTTTAGACTGAGCACAAAATTACCCAGCAGAAGGGTGACACATATGGAGCTGATCACAGAACAGTGGCTTAATAGAGTTAGTCGTGTGACCTGCCAGAAGTTGACCTCATTTCAGAATTCCATTGGAGCACAATGCATCCAATTCCACATAGAATTTGAAAAACATGCTAGCATTCATGGTAATTCTTATTCTAACTTTGGGTCAAATAATCAAGTATAATAATTTTATTATACTTTAAAAATACTATTTCTACTTCCACTAATACATACAAAAACAAACTGAAACATATGACTGGAATTGCATTTATTTTTAAATTAATTATGCCACAATGCCTGGGTCCCATTCTTCCAGAGATATTATGAAAGGACCTATATCACCTTTCACTTTCCTAATTTTCTCAGTGACTTCTGCATCCTACTTCCACATGTCTGCCTTCTAGCATGATAGTCTTGAGGACACATTGGTGTAAGTTTGAATTCCCTTTGTGAGGAAGTCATTTTCATTTTTCAAGTCCATTTTCACCTTTCAATCCCTGTCTTGAATGTGACTTTTTTCACGACCGAGGGTGTGATGTAATTTTGCCTTCCTGTGAATGTACATGGTGCTTGAACTTTTTTTCTGTTAGGGGCCCATTGCATCCTTTTCCAATTATGTACATAGACATTATCATGCTGTTTCCAGCTCTTATCTCCTACATTGCCCAGTGAAGGAATGAATTCACTTGCTTTGAATTAGCATCATTCTGGGGGCTTGGAAACATCACCTCATTTAATTCTGACAACAATCCTGCGTGATAGGTACTATTATCCCCATTTTATAGCTGAAGAAACAGAGAAATGGAGTGGTGAAATGAGTTGTTGAAGTTTGGATAGCTGATCAACAGTTCAGATAATTTAAACTCAGATCTGTCTGGCTTGACCAAATTTTACATTCTTTCCATCACAAACATAAGGGCCTTACCTAGAACTGGTACTCAGATAAATGGATGGAATTAATTTACAAGTGAAATTTCCTCCGATTTTTTATTTTTGATTGCCTTACTCTAACTGTTGGCCAAAAAAGCAACTCTGTCTCCAAATCTCAAGAGAGGTAGGGAAGAGTACAGGCCTGGCAGGCACTGCTGTCTGCGCTCTTCACCAGAAATCATGACTTATTTTGCAATGCTCTTTCTGCTTGCTCTATATTCCAGGCCTCTGGTGGCCAAGTGACTCTATTTAATAAAGGGAGTCAAGGACCACTCAGGCTTCTAATTCTTCAAACTAATCATTGAACCAAGTAGGGCCTAAATAACACCTTCTACTTGTATTACTTTTATACCTGGCAATGTACTTTCATATACATTATCTCTTTTGACCCTTGCAACAGACCAATAGAGAGTAAAAAAAGTGATTAATTAAACTACTTTATTTCTGTCAGTTGATTGTGCATGAACTCACCAAAAGTTAGTGATTGTGAGATCATGATTGCTTTATGCCCTGCATGTCTTATAGGGGAAAATTAATAACAATAGTTAAATTATGTAGGACAAAAAACTGAAAATAATGAAAAATCTTTTTTTCTTTTTCTTTTTTCTTTTGGTGTTTCCTTGACCCTAATAGCTAGAACGCTGCTTTGGCTTTCTTGAATTATTTTTGTTTTTCTCATTTACCAAAGACCTACTTTCCCTACCCATCCAGACTACTACTCAGACTCTCAAACTTGACTGCTTTCCAACTAGACCAGTGTCTATATCCATCAACCTAAATATCTTTAAAGGGTAGTTTTGCTTCCCACTCCCTCACTCCCATTTTTTTCCCTGGACCATGGGATTTGACTTTTGTCCCACCACCCACCAAAGTTTTTCAACATCTACCTAATTGCCAGATCTGATGGTCTCTGCTCATGCTCTAGCCTGTTTATTCCACAATATTTGGCATTTTTGATCACCCCTTTATTCTTAAAACTCTCAGGTTTCTAGAACACAACTATCCAATACTTTTTGACCATTCTGATTATTTTTTCCCCAAGTTATTTTACTGGCTCCTTTTCTTCTCCCTGCCCCTAGGAGTCAATATTGATATTTTAGAGTTTTATCCTAACATTTATTCTCAATTTAGACTCTTTTACAGAGAGCTCTAACTCATACTCATTACTTCAGTTAGTGCCTATATATGCCAATGACCTTCAAATATATGTGTCTCTCTCTTCTCCTTCCTTTCTCCATCCACCTGTCTATCCATCTATATCTATATTTATCTAGCTCAGACTCTTTCTTCAAATTTTAAATTGACCATTTGTTCAACATTCACTTATTTAAAAAAGAGGACTTTGGTTACTGATATAGCATTAGATGAGATAGACATGATTTTGTCTTTCACAGACCTTAGTGAGAGGAGACAGTGAGGGAGAGAAACATAAAGGCTACAGACATACAATAAAGATCTGCTAGTGAAAGGTACTTTGAATAAAATATAGCAAAATGGGAGTTATTTTAATTGGAGTTAGAAATGGTCTCTTTGAGATGATGTTTAAGTTGAAGCTTGATTTGCAAAAAGGAATTGGAGAGAAGATTGGAGAGAAGAATGTCTCAGTTTAGGAGACAGTTAATGCAAAACCTTTGAGGCAAAAAAGACTTGATGTGTTTAAAGAGCAGAACAGAAGGATATTATGGCTGGAGCAAAGTGAGCTAAGAGGAGATATTAGAAGTGAGGTTGCTAAGGTAGTCAGGGACTACACAATGCTAAGAAGACGTAGTATTGAAGAGTCTTAATAGAAATTTGACATTGCTGTGATATTTTTATTGTATTTTACTAAGTGTCAGTCTATAATGAATTGGTAAGAAAAACAAAACTCTGGTCCTTTTTAACAGATATTTTGTGAAGCACTGTTCTAGTAGAAGCTTTCATCTAGACAAAAGGTCTTCTAAAAAGTATAAGAGCATGGTTCCACATCAGCCTAATGTGCCCAAAGCACCAGTAATTAAGTGTAGAGAGAGAAGAACTTGTCTTGAAAAGGAGTGTGGGTGTGGCTTTTGACATATGGAGTTGGCAGGGATCAAATACATAGGAAACTCACAAGGTGTTTGAGAGATTTATACTGGCAAAATTACATCAATAGTCTCTGGACTAAGCAGACTAAGATTGTTAGAAATGAGTCCCTAACATTCTATAAGTAGAATGTTCAGTTGCTCCAAAAGACATATTCTCCAGTGTCCTCCTCAGAAGTTGCCAAGGAAACTATGGAAAGGATGGCCTTTCCAAAGTTCAGAATCAAGAGCCATGGAGAACAATGGACTAAGGAGCCACTCCCAGGGTCAGAACAGAGACTAATCCAGGAACACTGTGAATCTTCAGGATAAGTGCACTCAACAACATTTGCTGAGTGGGATTTCAGGATTTCTATTTTCAGTGATTGCTATGTACTTTGTCCTTCTCCTGTTTAAAAAGGGAGCATTTATCTGCTTATGTTGTTCCTCTATGTATATGGGGTATATGAAAAAGAAAATGTGTCTTTTAATTCATAGGTCTCCAGAGCAAAAGGAACTGCAACTGGACCTGAGGTCAATCATGCAAATCTTGATTTGGAAGTCTGATGTCATGATTTAGATGAAACTTTGGGGGTCTTGGATGTGGGAGAATGTATTTTGTATGTGAAAAAGGGCATAGAATTTATGATAAAGAGAGTGGACTATAGTAGATTACCACTACAAGCATTCTAAAATATCCATTCCATTTCTGCTACTGCCATAGGAGAAGTGCATTTCCCCGTCTCTTGACTTTGGGCTCAGTATGATTTGCTTTGGCCAATGTTATGTTAGCAGCAGTGACACAAAAAAGGACTTGAAATGTCTGTTTGTTCTCTGCTGTTGTGATGAGAAAGGCTTTCTTTGGATAGTTAACTGTTGCCCCTTTATCCTAGGTCCCTGAATAAATACATGTGGTACAGCCCAAGTGTGGGAAATGGCACTTCTCATACTTCATATTTGGAGCTTTGTGTCAGCTTCATCATGATGTAAAATTATGATAATAAACTCCATAAGACTTATGATAATGAAATCTGTAAGAAACCTATTAAAATTTATAATTATAAAAAAGACTTTGAAATATGGATTCGTATCTGCTAAAAATGAATCTTAACCTAAATGCAGAGTGTTTCCTAAGAGAATAGCTAAATATATGTGTTACAGCTTTATTGAGGTACAAATGGCATAAAATTAACTGCACATATTAACTGTACAAGTTGATCAAGTTTGACATATGTAAGTATATTATATATGTAATATATATACCTGTGAAACATCATCACAATTAAGAAAATTGATACATTCATCACCCTAAAACGTTTTTTATGCCCCTCTGTTATCCTTCCTTTCTGCCCCTCCCCACCCCATCCTCCATGCCCAGGCAACCAGTGATCTACTTTTTGTCACTATAGATTAGTTTATATTTTCTACAATTTACATAAATGGAATCACTTGGTACTCCTTTTTTTTTCCACTGACTTTTTCACTCAGCATAATTATATTGAGATTTACCCACATTGTTACATGCATTAGAAGGTCATTTATTTTATTGCTGAGGAGTAGTCAATTGTATAGATTATCACAATTTGTTTATTTATTCACCTATTCATGGACATTTGGGTTGTTTCTAGTTTTGGTCTATACAAATAAAGCTGCTATGAATATTCATGTGCGAGCCTTTGCTATATATGCACCTTTTCTTTTGGATAAATATCTAGGAGTAAAATTGCTGGATGATATGGTAGATGATATTTAACTTTTTAAGAAACTGTTAATCTGGTTTCCAAAGTGGTTATGCCATTTTACATTCTTGCCAGAAGTCTATGAGAGTTTCCACATTCTTGCCAACATGTAGCATGCCCTTTTTTCTTTTATCCATTCTAATAGATATAAATGGCATCCCATTGTTTTAATTTGAATTTCCCTAATAACTAATTTGTTGAACATTTTTTATGAACTTGTTTTCTATCCATATATCATTTTTAATGAAATGTTCAGATTTTTGCCAATTTTTTATGGGGTTGTTTATATTCTTTTTATTGAGTTTGGAGAATTCTTTATTCTGGATATAAATCTTTCATTAGATATATGATTTCCAAGTATATTTGCCCAATCTGTAGCTTTTATTTTCATTCTCTTAACAGCATCTTTTGAAGAACAGAAATTCTTAATTTTCATGAAGTCCAATTTATCTATTTTTTCTTTTATGGATCATGCTTTTGGTGTCTTATATAAGAAATCTTTGCTTATGCTAAGGTACAAAGATCCCCCTTCATGTTTTCTTAAAGAAATTTTACAGTTCGAGATTGTATATTTAGTTCAATAATCCATTTTGAGTTAGTCTCTAATATGTTATGAAGTATGGATAGGTATGGATTAAATTTCATTTTTTTTTTTGTCTGTAGATATTCCATTCTTCTATTACTATTTGTTGAAAAGGCTATCCTTTTACTGCAGCATTGTCTTTGCATCTTTATAAAAAATCAGTTCTTCATATAAGTGTGGTTCTATTTCAGGACTCTCTTTTCTGTTCTATTTTTATACTATCTTGGTTACTATATTGTTGTAGTAAATATATATATCTCCATGTATCTGAGGAAATGTTTATATTCTTCTTTAATCAAATTAATGCCAAACTGACAAAAATTATAAAAGAAATAGAAGTTCAGACAGGGTAAGTGATTCCTCTAGTTCACAGCAGAGTCATGCCTTTTCCATCCCATATATATATATTTTTACTCACACGCAATACTTTATACTATGCTTCAAAATTTATAAGGTTGTTTTTCATATTCTGTCAACTCTTGAATGTTTGCTAGAGCTGACATAACAAAATACTACAGACTGAGTTGCTTAAGCAACAGAAATTTATTTCTCATAGTTCTGTAGACTAGAAACCCAAGATCAAGGTGTTGGCAGGTTTGATTTCTTGTGAGCCATCTCTCCTTGGCTTGCAGATGGCTGCCTTCTCACTATGTTTTTATATGGCCTTTTTCTCTCTGTGTGAACATCTTTGGTGTTTTGACTCTTATTGTAAGGACACCAGTCATAGTGGTTAGGATTCCATCGTTATGAACTCATTTAACCTTAATTACTTATTTGAAGGTCTTATATCCAAATACGGTCACATTCTAAAGTATTGGGGGTTAGGATGTCAACATATGAATTTTGAGGGGACACAATTCAGTTCATAACATCCCCTTTGGACATATCATTTTCCAGCTTTTCCTTTTAAGCTTTTTTGATTAGCATACTGTGTGCCTAACTGCATCAGGCAGCCATGATGTCAAACAATTGTTGCTAGTTTTTCTTGACAAATGCCCCTGGAGAAAAGGCTGTTTACAGTCGGTGAGCTCTGAGACAGGTAAAATAAAGAAAAGCCCTGTGAGTGGGGTCTTCCAGGGCACCACCAGGCAGGTAAAAAAATGACAATACTTTGGAATGGGACTTAGGAGGTGCTCCAAACCTGTTCTGCTCCCTTCAGTCTTTTCCAGGTGTGATTGTAGGCTGTTAGGTTTCAAGGCTACTACAAAACTGGGGAAAGGTGGAGGGAAATAGAATAAGTTAAAATGGCACAAATCTCACTGTTTTTACTGGTATTTATCCATTACTTTTGAATAAATGCTCTGTAGGTTGCTACAAGTTTTTGGTTAATTTCTAGACTTCTGAAATGTTGATTTATATCAGTATTCTTGTTGCTTTTTCAGAAGAGAGGATTTTTGGATATCCTTACTCCTTTGTTCCCACTAATGTTCTATCTATTTCTTTGAGTGAGCTTTTGTAGTTTGTGTTTTTCAAGGAATATGTTCATTTTTTCGTGTTGTCAAATTATTAGTGTAAAGTTGTTCATTATATTCCTTTATTAACTTTTTAATATATATAGACTTAGCGATGATTTCAGCTCTCTCATTCCTGTCTTTTTCTCTTTCTGTTATCAGTCTGGCTGGAGGCTTATAAAAACTTTTTTTTTTAAATAATATATTCTTAAAAAAAGCTTTTGATTTCATTGAGTTTTCTCTGATTTTTTTTTTAATGTTTCATTGATTTATTATGATTTCTATTATTTCCTTTTCTTTTAATTTGGGTTTAATTTGCTCTTTTCCTAGTTTTTAAGGTAGAATATGAGACTTTTCTTCTTTTTTAATGTAGATAATTATTGCTTTAAAAATTTCCCCAAAGTACTATGTTAATGGCATCCAGAAATTTGGATATGTTGTGTTTTCATTTATATTTAGTTTAAGGTACTGTCTAATTTTCCTTTTGATTTCATTGACTCATGGGTTCTTTAGAAGAGTATTATTTCATTTCCAAATGTTTGGGAATTTTTTAGACATTTTCTTGTTATAGATTTGTAATTTAATTCCATCGTTGTTAGAGAACATACTTTATTTGATTTGAATCCTTTTTATTTTATAATACTTGTATTATGACCCTGAATATAGTTTACCTTGGTAAAAGTTTGAGTGCACTTGAAAAGAATATGTATTCTGCAATTGTTGTGTAGAGTGTTTTATGAATGTCAGTTGTCAAGTTTTTTGATAGTGTTGTTCACATCTTTTATACCCTTATTGATTTTTCTGTCTACTTGTTCTATTAATTATTGAGAGAAAGGTTTTGAAATCTCTAACAGTAATTGTGGATTTGTCTATTTTTTACAGTTTTATCAGTTTTTGCTTCACGTACTTTGAAACTGTTGTTAGAAGCATAAATGTTTAGAATTTTTATGTCTTTTGACCAATTGATCACTTTATTATATAAACTGGCCCTTTTAATTTCAGTAATATGTTTTGTCCTGAAATTTACTTTGTATAATATTAAGATAGTCACACTGGCTTTATTTAGATTAGTGTTATCATGATATATATTTTCCATGCTTTTACTTTCAACCTATTTGTGTCTTTGTATTTGAAGTTTGTTTCTTGTAGGTAGCACATAGCTGGGTCTTATGTTTTTATCTAAGTTGACAATTTCTACTTTTAATTGGAGTTTAAACTATTTACATTTGATGTAGTGATTAATGTGGTTAGGTTTAAATCTATCTTTTGTGTTTTCTATTTGCCCATGTGTTTCCTTTTCCTTTTTTCATTGCCTTCTTTAGTATTAAATGAATATTTCTTATGATTCAATTTTATCTTCTTGTTGGCTTATTAGCTATTGTTCTTTCTTTTGTTATTTTAGAGGTTGCTTTAGAGTTTATAGTATACATCTTTTACTTATCACAGTATACATTCAAGTGATATTATGCCACTTCATCATGGTATAAGAACTATCGTATACTTCTATTTCATACATGTCACTTCTACAAGTCTTACATGCTCTACACTACATTGTTTTTTGTTTTTGTTTAGTCAATTATTTTAAAGAAGATTTGAATAATAAGAAAACAACTTTATATATTAATATCCATTGTATTGCTTTTTCTGCTACTCTTCTTTACTTTGTATAAATCCATATTTCTATGTGGTATCATTTTCCTTCCTCCTGTAGGACTTAACTTTAATATTGCTTGAAATGTAGGTTTGTTGGTGGTGAATTCTTTCAGTTTTAGAATATCTCAAAAAGTCTTTTTTTTTTTTCTCTTTTACCTTGTTGTTTGAATAATGTTTTCATTGGATATAGAATTCTAAGTTAACAGCTTTTCTCCTTCAGTACTTTAAAGATGTTGTTCTACTATCTTTTTGCCCATATTGTTTCTGATGAAAAATCTTATATATGTCATTCTCATATTTGCTTCTTTGTAATGTGTCCTTTATCTCTGATTTTCTCTTTATTATTGATTTTGAGAAATTTGATTACAATGTGCCTTGGTGGAGTTTTCCTTATATTTCTTATGCTTGGAATTTTTTGACCTTCTTAGATCTGTGCGCTTACTGATTTCATCAAATTTAAAAAATGTTATGCCACTAGTTCTTCAAATAATTTTTATGCCTTTCATTTTGGTGACTTAAATTACACATATGTTAGGGTTTTTTGACTGTCCCACATCTCACTGATGCTCTATTTATTTAAAAAAATTATCTTTTATATCTATGTTTCACTTTCAGTTGTTCTATTGCTATGTCTTCAACTTCTCTAATTTTTTTCTTCTACAATATCTAATCTGCCATTATTCCCAGCCAACATGTTTTTAAAAAATCTCACTCATAGTTTTCATTACTAGAAGTTTAATTTGGGACTTTGAAAATATCTTCCTTCTCTCAAAATATTTTTGAACATATAGAACCAGGATAGGCTGCATAATTTGTGGGCCCAGTGCAAAATGAAAATGTGAAGCCCCTTGTTCAAAAATAATTAAAAATTTCAAGATGGCAACAGAAAAGCATTAAACTAAGGGTGGGGTCCTTCTAATCATGGGCTTCTGTGTTACTCATAGGTCTCAGTTCATGAAACTGGCCCTGTATAGTATAGGGTTATAATATCTAATTTAACTTCTTTGTCTGCGAATTCTAATATGTGTGCTAGTTCTGGGTTGGCTGTAATTAATTGATTTTTCTCTTCATCTGGCTATCTGGAAGCTTTTAATTGAGTGCCAGATATTGTGGATTTTCTCTTATTATGCTGGACATTTTTGCATTTCTATAAATATTCTTGCATTTTCCTCTTCAATAGAGTTAATTTATTTGGAAATATTTGATCCTTTTGCATCTTGTATTTACAATTTATTTGGTGGGACCATGGTTCCTACTTGTCAATGGAAGAGTGACAGCAGATGTCAGGTGCTCTGAGGATACAAAGATGAAGAAGACATAGCTCCTGCTCTAATAATATAGTAGAGTAAATAAAACAAACATAACTAAAATACAAGTCAGAATATGGCAAATGGTATAGGCAAAATAAGGGCTGTCAAATGATATAGAGTACTATGGTGAGATTAAAGAAGAGAAAACGTTTGAGAATGACTTTGAAGGATGATCAGTGTTTAGTTAGATGCTATTGAGAAGGGTAAAAGTGTTCTAGATGGAGGAAACATTGTGAGCAGACATATTTTGGGGAAATAGTTCATTGTCTAATATGGCTAGAGTATGTATATTCATATGTATCAGGTAATAAAGGTTCTAATCTTTATCAGTCCATCTTTCAATGAGTGCTGAGGCCAGGCTTTAATATTCTCCATATCTAGATCTTCACTAAAGATTATTCTCTGGCCCAAAATCAAAATTTTATATCCTAATGGCTGAAAGTGAGAGCTCTGGTGCTGGATTTCTTGGATTTAATTCAAATTCTGGCTCCATACTCATAAGCTAAATTCTGGTTAACCTGCCCTATTTAAGCCTCACTTTCTTTGCTTGCAAAATGCATATCATGCCCTCAGGAGTTTTGGAGGATGAAATGAAATAATGGAATTGAAGAACCTGGCACATAATAAGTAACTGTGCAGGTAGATTTTCCATAAGCTTGTACCAAATGTTCTCCACAACAGTACTTTGTTATATCTGCACAGGAACACTAATGACAATTCTGCCACAGATTCATGGTTTCAGCTACATGGTGCTAAGCTCATGCTTTTCAAAACACCTGTGATAGAATATTGGGTCTATTCCTTGGGCCTCATAATAACTCATGGCAAAGTTTGATTGTACTATTCTCTACTGAAGTATGTGATAGACCTGGTGAAATGGTCATAAGAGCATTTGTTTGCTGTTTTCATTTCATTTTTTATTATCAAATATTAATTATTATAGAGATTCATTAACTGAGCTTATTTTCAACATCATTAAATCTCACAAGTTAGAAGAGGATGTGTTTAACAAACATGTAGAAGCTAGTGTACGTGGTAATTTTCTTTGGATTATTTTACTTTTATTTAATGAAAGTTTTCTTATATTTTATTGTCATTATATTTCAAAATATTCTCTATATCAAATACACTTGTTAACTTGTTTGAAAATTCTCAAAGACACACCCAATCTTGTCTCCATCTGGGCCTGTGGGATGGCCATGGGAAGAGGCATTTGCTTCCCCTCTTCTGGGCGTGGGAGACAGGCCATACCATTCACTGGGTGGGGTATGCAGTGAGTCCAAACTGGCTTGTGTAGGGCAGAATTGCAGGGCCCCTTGGCTTCTCTCAGAAAACTTCTGGGTTTCGGAGGGACCTATATATGTTGTTGAGATTCACTATCACCACTATGTATTAATTTATATTTAAAAAATCTAATTTCATTACCCTAAAATATCCACTGGTATTTTGCAAATATTTCTAATTTTTTTCTTTTCATAGTTTAAATAATTTATTATTTTTAAATTTCAAAATAATGTGAATTCATTGTTGAAAAGTTGGGAAATGAAAGCTCAAATAAATAATATATATATGAAATACAATATAAATTAAGATCACCGTACATACTAATTTATAACTTAATCTTTTTACCTTATATGTTATGTAATTTCTCCACTGTGTATTATATATTTTACGAATTTAATGGAGATGAAAGCAAAGATACATTTTTGTATTTTGCTTTTTTTATCAAACATTTCTGGATAATCATCTTTCTAGTTTACTTCCTACTCTTTACAAAGCATTATTAATGCTAGTAATGCAACAGAATGGTTGTACTATAATATACATAAATATACTCCTACTATTTAATATTTAGGTACTTTTAAATTTGATGTTATTTAGAAAAGAGTGGGATCTTATTTTCACGTAAATAGTGTTTTTCATATTTGGGGTTATTTTGTTAGGATACATTCTCAGAAGTGGAATTACTACACCAAAGGCTGTATACCCTTGACGTGGTCATAAATATTTTTAAATAATTTCCAAAGAGTTGCACTAATTTATACTTGCAGCAGTAGTGTATGAGACAGCCAGTTTCACAACATTCTTAAAATGTTTAAATAAAATTAGGTAATTTATTAGTACAAAAATATCTACTAGTTTTAATTTATAATTCTTTGATGACTAAATCAACTAGTTTAATACATTTTTAAGCAAGCTATATATTTACTTATGTTAATTATTTCTCTGTGTCCTTTGTTCACTTTTTTCCTATTGGATTTTTAATATTTTTCATTTTAGATTATATAATTAAGGTAAATATCTCAATGTCACATTTGTTCCAAGTGTTTTCTTTTCAATCCCTGTCTTTATGCATTTGCTTGTATTTCATTTCTATTAAAAAGAAAATGTATTACAAATAATTTCGATTAAGATACACAATAAATACTTGACTCCTTATTGAGAAGTGATAGAATTTTTTTCAGGGGAGAAAATGAGGTATGAAAGTTTAGATAATATCACAGTGGCATATATGCTTTATATCTCTAGTTCTCTTTTCTTATGAAAAGTATGAGAATTTCATAGTGGTTTGCTAATCTGCATTTTAATAGGCAGTTTTTATTATTAAACAGAGAGTATATATGTCAAATGTTATGTTGACAAATTAATTGACCATAATTGTCAAAATTGCTGGTTATTAATTTGTTTTCAGTTTTTGTGTGTGAAAATGTAAACCTGCACAAGTGCCATGGTCAATTACGGCACATTTGATGTGACCTAATTAGTATTGCGAGGAACCAACACATGGAAAAGCAAATGGGGACACATGCTTGGGACAAAATTGGATGTGACATGAATACTAATTTTGGCTTTATATTGTTTTATTCATTTAAATCTACCTTCCATAAAAGAAGGAAAAACAGAAGTAGGCAGTTATTGAATCCTTATGTGACAGGACTGGGTAAGCTGCTTTCATAGATAGTTATTTAATACTCATGAGTTTGTAAAGGAAGCATAGTATCCCCATTTTACAGATAAAAAATCAGACTCAATGAAGTGAATTGAACTCCCCAAAGCTATATCCTGTATGAAACAACAAAGATTTCAATCCTTCCCTCTGGCTCCAAGATAACCTCAGTAAATTTTTTTCAATTTTGATCTTAGTGGAATAATTAATTCCATCCCAAAGTTTTAAAAAAGGAAGAGGTTCTCATAGGAAAAAAAAAAAAACACACACACACACACACACAAAAACAAACCCAGATATTACTAGATGAGCTATTGTTCCTGATCCCTAGACAGGATATCATATGAGAATACAATGGGCCCGGTCTCATTTCTCTCTGCAGGACACTCTCTAACTCTTTATTTCCTCTTCCCACACCATCCACATATGAAGTTGACTAGATGTCCAGAAGACCTCCAGGACTTGTCATTGGCTCTAAGGTTGAGCCTTTGTTTCAGGAAGGAGGCCTGACTAGAGGAAATTAATTTCTGTTCTCCCTCTGGCTTTTCTGGTATTTTCTTCACAGGATAGTGCTATGTGGACACAGGATAAGTTTAAAACTCTGGACTACTGATAGCCTATTGCCAATCCTTGGACATGTATGGGCACATATTTCAGCTTCCACTGTGTTCTGGTTGCAGTATTGCCTCTGGTTATATCACCTGAGGGCAAGAGTGTTGGGGGTGGTAGTCCTGTATCCTGTCTGTTCTTTGAGCCTGTTTTGGAGGGGTCACTGGGCCCATGGATCAACTTATCTGTCTAGATCTCAGGAAGAAGGAAGCACCTCTAGATGATCAGATATGAAAAGCCTCCTACTTTGTTTGAGAAGTGATCAGCATGGGGGTAGGCAGGACAAATGGAGTTTCAAGATCTGAAAAGATCTGGAAGTAGTAAAAACTTAACTTGGGGACCAAATAACTGATCAATTTGAGTTTGTGTTGTCTGTCTTTGTGATCTTTGTCACGAAATGTTCAAAATTCTTTACTACCAAATTGCTAAAAGTTCAATTTATCCTTCTTAATCATTTGGAAAAAAAAAATTAAGGTCACATGGCCTAACTGGCCATGTGACCTTAAGAAAATTGCTTAATATCTTTGGGGTTTAGATTTCTCATTTGTAAAACGAGCTGATAAAAAGCATTGTTTCTAAAGCCTCTTCCAGTGTTAACATGTTTTTTCAGTAACATTGGTAACTGGTGACTTGGTTTTCTCCCTCATCTCTCCTTCAGAAATAATTCTCTAAAGATAAGTCTATTCCTTATGACCACAAGCAGGTAGGTTTATTTGCTTGTATGTGCTTATCTCAGTTAGCACATGTGATATTTATTAACTGAATCCTTACTGGGAATCCAAATCTAAAATGGTAGTAAACATGTTTGAGGATAATGTTCTATGCATGTATATGTTATTTCATAATTTCCAAGCAAATTTGCAAAACAAGATTTATCGAAACATGACCAATGTTCGAACACAGCTTCATTTCCTGGCATGTGAAATGGAGACCACATTGTTTCCCCTGCCTTAGGTACCTTATTTTCATATCTCTATTGCTATAAAAGCGGAACCATTTATTTTGCAAAAGATTTATCAGAGAACTAATTATAACATCAAGTGGGGTGGTGTTCCGAATAGTCTGAATGATAAATAACGAGAAAAAAAATCCAATAATTATTTAAAGTAGTGGGTGTTAGCTTCCACTCTGATCTGATGATGGTGGTAGCTGGGAAAAGCTTCAGAGTAACAATACACATCCAGCCATTGATGATATTTTATTCCTCTTTTCATAGTTTATTTCATTACAAAAGTCCAGTGGATTGAATCTGTTTTTCAATTACCATGGCCACTTACTTGTGTATATAGCGCACAGTTGCTGCACGTGTGCTGCAGGCCCCCTGTGCTATTATTCTGGTCAACAAAAGGCAATTATTAAATTCTAAAAAAGCTTTAGATGAAACTGTTATGACAATAGGCATAGGTAATCAGAGGTATAATCGCGTTCTGCTGGAAATCTGTGCCCACAGAATGAACAGGAACACACAGTGCAGTCTTTGAAGTCCATTTTCATGTAAACATCAAATGGTGCTGTCAGGTTTTTCGCCACAGGTTTGAAGTGTAAATGTGCATCATCCGTTCAGGGTCAAAAAATGACTTACAGTCCTCAGTTTTAGTGTGAATATGTTTGCAAAATACATCATTTTCCAGTTTTAGGGCCAGATATATCAAGGATTTGGGAATATGATGCCTTTTCTGTTTGTAGAATAGAATTGTGTCATGATATTCTTTGTGGCACAGACAGGTTTAATGTTAATTGAATCACATGCTCAGAAAAATAGCAGCTCAGAAAAATAGTCAGATAATAGGCTGGAGCAAGAGGCCAGTGTTGGTACTCTGTCTAAATCTGATGTGATTCAAAAGGGTTTGTGTCCCTGTGTTTCTGAGGAAAACATTTTTTGAAGCAGCTGTGCTGTTTGTACCGTTAACGTCTGCAATGACTCCTTCATTCAGTGAGAGGGTGGGACATTGGGGTATGCTTGGGTAATTCAAAGTCTACTTTTTTTATACTAAAAAGCAACAATGATAAATTCTATGCTGTGCCATTGTTGCCAGGGGTTACAATAGGCCTATATAAGTGTGAAATAAAGAATGCCATAAATCTCAACTGCCTACAAATATTTCTTTTTGCTTGCCTGACACAGGTCTTCTATCTCCACTGTTTGAGTCATTCCTTTAAGGTAAACATCCTTAGTCTCACAGCTGTGGACAATCTGGCCTGGGTAATTCTCTGTTGTAGGAACTGTTCTGTGCATTGCAGGGTGTTTCACAGTATCTTTGGCCTCCACTGGCTAGATGCCAGCAGCATCTCCCCATTCTTCAGTGTGAACAACCAAGTCTCCAGACATTGTTAAATGTCTATTGGGGATAAAATTAGCCTGGTGCAAAACCATTGCTTTAAGAGAATCTCAGGCAGTCTAAAAAGTCTCTGTTAAAATGCAAGCATGTTACCTGGAAGGAAAATGCACTACTTCAACCAAGAACACCTTAGCATCCATTATCTTCCTAATTTTATAGCATAAGTGCAGAGTCAGGAATGGGATATGAGTAGGAGGATGTAGGAGCCCCAGGTCTCGGTGAGGCCAGGTAGCAGACTCACACTCAAACAATTCCCTCTGCCTGCTGCCAGTTGACTGAGTCTGCAGTGAACACAGTGGGGCAGATTCATTTTTTCAAGTGTGCAGATGAAAACCCTGGTATTTGAGAGTTTTCCAGGAACACACACAAACACAAAAGAATGGGAACAACTGAGATAGGGCCTCCATTGCAAAAGCTGACTATTTCAAAACTATTTCCCTGCTAAATGTGCATGGGAAATAGACTAGCTCAGGGTTAAAATGAAAACAGCTGAGAAACTCTGGATTCCCCGCTTCATTTCTTTTCCTTCTAACTCCTATTATTCTCATATTTCCCCACTCTATTTTCAATACAAACTCACTATTTGGATTATTTTGGAAAATGTAGAAACAAATTAAAATTATGTACTCATGTTCTGGCCTACTTTTCTCTTGCTCTTACCTCTATGCTTTTAGCCTCCCCTCCCACCCTACTCCCAGGGTATGACATTATAATTTGACATCTGTATACACTACAGCCAACATGCTTACTGCTAGAGGTCTAGTTTCCTTCTGTTACCATATGATTGATCCCCTTTAACCATTTTGTCCTTCCCCCACCCTTTTTCCCTCTGGTAGCCACCAACCTGTTGTCTATATCTGTGAGTCTATTTTTGTTTTGGTGGCTTTTTTAAAAATTCTGTTTTGTTTTATATTCCGCATATGGGTGAAATCGTATGATATTTCTCATTCTCTGACTTATTTCACTTAGCATAATACCTTCGGGTTTACCTATGTTGTCACAAGTGTCAAGATTTCATCTTTTTTATGGCTGAGTAGTATTCCATTATATATATACACCACATCTTCTTTACCCATTCATCCATCGATGGACACTTAGGTTGTTTCCATATCTTGGCTATTTTATATAATGCTGCTATGAACAT
>NW_011888839.1:6536280-6538976 GCF_000151845.1 Pteropus vampyrus | reverse complement strand
TTCATGAGCATGGAATATCTCTCCATTTCTTTGTGTCTTCAATTTCTTTCAACAGTGTCTTACAGTTTTCATTGTTTAGGTCTTTTACCTTCTTGATTAAATTTACTCCTAAGCATTTTATTCTTTTTGTTGCAATTATAAATGGGATTGTTTTCTTAATTTCTCTTTCTAATAGTTTGTCATTAGTATATAGAAATGCAACAGATTTTTGTATATTAATATTTTACCTTGCAACTTTCCTGTATTAACTTATTATTCTGAATAGTTTTTGGTGGACTGTTTAGGGTTTTCTGTATATAAAAGTCATGTCATCTGCAAATACTGTTTTATTTCTTCCTTTGCAATTAAATGCCTGTTATTTCTTTTTTTGTCCAATTGCTCTGGTTAGAACTTCCAATACTATTTTGAATACAAGTGGTGAGAATAGACATCCATGTCTTGTTCCTGATTTTAGAAGAAAAACTTTCAGTTTTTCACTGTTGAGTATGATGCTAGCTGTGATTTGTCATATAGGGCCTTTATTATATTGAGGTAATTTCTGTCTATGTCCACTTTGTTGAGATTAAAAAAATTATAAATAGACGTTGAATCTTGTCAAATGCTTTCTCCACATCTACTGAGATGATCATAGGATTTTTATCCTTCATTTTGTTAATGTGGTGTATCATGTTGATTGATTTGTGAATATTGAAGCATCCTTGCATCCCTGGAATAAATCCCACTTCATTGTGGTGTAAGATCCTTTTAATAATTGTATTCAGTTTCTAATATTTTGTTGAGGATTTTTGCATCTATGTTCATCAGAAATATTGGCCTGTAATTTTCTTCTTTTGTGTTGTTCTTGTCTGGTTTTGGTATCAGGATAAATTTAGCCTCATAAAGTGAATTGAGAAGCATCTCCTTTTTTCAATTTTTTGAAAGAATTTAAGGATAGGTATTAAATTTTGAATATTTGATAAAATTCACCAGTGAGGCTGTTTGGTCCTGGATTTTTGTTCTGTGGGAGGTTTTTGATTACTGTTTCAACCTTTTTACTAGTGATCTGTCTATTCAGATTCTCTATTTCTTTATGATTCAATCTTGGAAGGTTGTATGAGTCTAAGAATTTATCCAGTTTGCATATAGTTGTTTATAGTAATTTCTTAAGATACTTTGTATTTTAGTGGTTTTTGTTGTAACTTCTCTTTCATTTCTGATTTTATTTATTTCAGCTTTCATTTTACTTAGTGAATTTAATTAAAGGTTTGCAAATTTTGTTTATCTTTTTGAAGAACCAGCTTTTAGTTTCATTGATCCTTTTTATTATCTTTTAGACTCTATTTCATTTATTTCTGCTATGATTTTTATCATTTCATTTTTTTCCTATTAATTTTGAGCTTTGTTCTTCTTTTTCTAGTTCTTTTAGGTGTAAGGTTTGTTTATTTGAAATTTTTCATGTTTCTTGAGGTAGGCCTGTGTTGCTATAAACTTTCTACTCAGCATTGCTTTTGCTGCATCCCATATATTTTGGTATATCATATTTTTATTTTCATTTGTCTTCATGCATTTTTGATGTCTATTTTTATTTCTTCATTGACCTAGTAATTGTTCAGTATCATATTCTTTAATAGCACATATTTGTGATTTTTCCAGCTTTCTTCTTGCAGTTGATTTCTAATTTCATACCATTGTGGTTGGAAAAAATGTTTGATATAATTTCAGTCTTCTTAAACTATTGAGACTTTATTTGTGTCCCAACGTATAGTAAGTCTATCCTTGCAAACATTTCATGTGCACTTGAGAAGAATATGTATTTAGCTGTTTTGGAGTAGAATGTTCTGTATATATTTATTAAATTTATCTGGATTTACATTAAGTTTAAATGTATCATTTAAAGCCAATGTTCCCTTGTTAATTTTTTATCTGGATTATCTATTTATTGATATAAAAGGGTGTTAAAGCTTCCTACTATTATTGCGTTTTATTGCATTGCTGTTGATTTTTCCCTTTAGGTCTGTTAATAATTAATAATTGCTTTATATATTTTGATACTTTATATAATTGCTTTATATATTTTGATACTTTATATATTTTGATTTTTCCCTTTAGGTCTGTTAATAATTAATAATTGCTTTATATATTTTGATACTATTTGGAGTGTGTAAACATTAATAACTGTTATGTCTTTTTGATAGATTGTCTCTTTTATCATTATATTATGTCCACTTTTGTCCCTTGTTACCTTTTTTTTGGTTTAAAGTCTATTTTGTCTGATTAAGTTGACTATACCCACTTTCTTTTGGCTACCATTTGCTTGGAGTATCATTCACCCCTTCACTTTGAGCCTATGCTTGTCTTTTGAGCTAAAATGAATCTCCTGAAGGCAGCATATAGTTGGGTCTTGTTTTTTAATCTACCCAGCTACTATGTGCCTTTTGATTGGTGAGTTCAAAAATATAGGGCGATTATTGCTATATGAGGACTTACTACTTCCATTTAGTCTTTTGTTTTCTAATTGCTCTATATCTCCATTCTTTTTCTTCCCTTGTATTTATGTCTGCTATTTTAGTTTTATGGTTTTCTATGATGTTTTTCTCAGTTTCCTTTTTTTTTTTTTTTTTTATGTTTTGTGTCTCTGCTCTGGATTTTTGTTTTGTGATTGCCATGAAGTTTGTATAAAATGTCTTGTATATAAAATAGTCCTTTTATTGTGGATA
>NW_011888839.1:6525516-6535856 GCF_000151845.1 Pteropus vampyrus | reverse complement strand
ACTTTATTTGTGTCCCAACGTATAGTAAGTCTATCCTTGCAAACATTTCATGTGCACTTGAGAAGAATATGTATTTAGCTGTTTTGGAGTAGAATATTCTGTATATATTTATTAAATTTATCTGGATTTACATTAAATTTAAATGTATCATTAAAGCCAATGTTCCCTTGTTAATTTTTTATCTGGATTATCTATTTATTGATATCAAAGGGTGTTAAAGCCTCCTACTATTATTGGATTTTATTGCATTGCTGTTGATTTTTCCCTTTAGGTCTGTTAATAATTAATAATTGCTTTATATATTTTGATTCTCCTATTTGGGGTGTGTAAACATTAATAACTGTTATGTCTTTTTGATAGATCGTCTCTTTTATCATTATATTATGTCCACTTTTGTCCCTTGTTACCTTTTTTTTGGTTTAAAGTCTATTTTGTCGGATTAAGTTGACTATACCCACTTTCTTTTGGCTACCATTTGCTTGGAGTATCATTCACCCCTTCGCTTTGAGCCTATGTTTGTCTTTTGAGCTAAGATGAATCTCCTGAAGGCAGCATATAGTTGGGTCTTGTTTTTTAATCTCCCAGCTACTATGTGCCTTTTGATTGGTGAGTTCAAAAATATAGGGTGATTATTGCTATATGAGGGCTTACTACTTCCATTTAGTCTTTTGTTTTCTAATTGCTCTATATCTTCATTCTTTTTCTTCCCTTGTATTTATGTCTGCTATTTTAGTTTTATGGTTTTCTATGATGTTTTTCTCAGTTTCCTTTTTTTTTTTTTTTTTTATGTTTTGTGTCTCTGCTCTGGATTTTTGTTTTGTGATTGCCATGAAGTTTGTATAAAATGTCTTGTATATAAAATAGTCCTTTTATTGTGGATACCATCCTATCTTCATTTGCCTATATAGGTTCCATTCTTTTCTCTCTTATGTTTTTGTTGTCACAGATTACCCCTTTTGTGTCATGAATTTATTACTAAATTGAAGTAGTTATAGTTATTTTTAATGCTTTTTTCCCTTTAACCTTTATGCCTCATTAAGTGTTTAACACCCTATTTTGAAACAGAGTTGCAGTTTTCTGATTCTGTCAATTTATCACTGCACTCAAAGTTTTGTGAACTTTTGGCTTTTCATTTCAGGTAGAAGAGCTCCTCTCAACATCTCTTGTAAGGCAGTCTAGTCATGGTGAACCCCTCAGCTTTTGTTTGCCTGGGAAAGCCTTTGTTTTTCCTTCATATCTGAAAGATAATTTTGCTGGATAGAGTATTCTTGGCTGGCAGTTTTCAACTTTCAGTATTTTGAATATGCAGTCCACTTTCTACTTGCCTATAGAGCTGCTGTGGAGAAATCTGCTGATAGCCTAATGGTGTTCCTTTGCAGTTTACTGTCCTGTTTCTCCTTCATGCCTTTAAAATTCTTTCTTTATCATTGACTTTTGACACTTTTAATAAAATGTTTCTGGGAGAAGGTCTTTTTGCACTGAGATAATTAGATGTTCTATTAACTTTGTGGGCTTGTATATTCAGTTCCTTCCTCATGTTTGGGAAGTTTTCAGCTATTATTTATTTTAAGAGGCTCTCTGTTCCCTTCTTCCTCTCTTCTTTTTCTGGGATACTCATTATTCTTATATTGCCTTTTCTAATGGCTTCAGATAGTTCTTGCAGAGTTTCTTCATTTAAAGGAAAATCTTAGTTCTCTCTGCCATCTAAATCTTTTCTAGACTTCTGTTTTTAAGCTTGTTAATTCTCTCTCCCATATGATAGGCTCTATTTCCAATGATTTCTAAAGCATTCTTTATCTCATTTATTGAGTTCTTCAGCCCTAGAATTTCTGATTCTTTTCATTTTTTTTCTTTAGTAAAGTACATCTTCTATTCATTAACTTTATTCCTGAGCTCATTGTACTGCCTTTTTGAGTTTTCTTGTTGCTTGTTGAGTTTTTGTCATGACAGTTTTTTGAAATCTCTATTAGTTAGATCACAGTCTTCTGTGAAATTAAGCTTGGTTTCTGGAGAATTGTCATTTTCTTTTTGTAATACTGTGTTGCCATAAATATTCATTGTATTTGATGAGTTGTTGCTCTGCTAGTGAATTTGAAGTAGTGAACACCTTTTTTATTTAGGTTAAGTTTTGTTTACTTTGATTCTGATAGTTCAGGAAGTTAGTAATTAGAGGCATTTTTTGGTTTTCCAGTAGGTGGCACCATCGCATAAGATTTTGGTTTCCCTTGCCTGAGCTAAGCACTAGCCGTATGGAGAGCCAGCACTTTCTATCTTCCATCCCCTCTGCCAGAGATGATACTGGTGCCCTCCTCATCACTGCTTGTGTCTCCAGGGGTTTTTGCTGCTGCCACTGTTGCTGTGGTCATGGGTTTTGCTGCTGGGGTCACTGGGATGTTGAGCATCTTGATCATGGGCACTGCCCCTGCAGTTGGGAGGGTGGACTTGGGAAGGGTGGGAGAAAAGCCCAGGTCTCTGACACCACATCCTGTTAGGGATTGTCAGCTTCCAGGTGCTGCCTACATGGGTGGGGATGCTAGGGTCTCAGGGGCCACTGCAGCAGAGGAGCTGGAGTTGAGTGTGCTGCTTCCGCTGCTGCTACTGGGTTTATTTGGGGTGCTGGTACCACTGCTAGGGTGGAGTGGAGGCTGGAGTTGTGAACACCTACATTGGTGCTACTGTGTTTACTTGGGCTGCAGGCAGTGGCCAGGGAGCTGGATTGCGGGTATCACCTCCACAATTTCCTCAGTTCTACCTCCTTTGTGTGCTCCAAACCACTCACCTTCAGATGTACAGATGTGTGGATATATCTGGAGTCCTGGTGTGTTGAGCAGAGAAACTTGTTGAGTTATGGATGTTCCACTAGCTGTAGATGAAAAGAGAGAGACGAAAGGAGCTTCTCATGCATCCATGTTGCTAATGTCATTCTCCAGGCTCTTTTTTATTCTCTTTTCCTCTCTGCTCCCATCTCCTCTATGTTGTCATTTTTCATTTTTCATTTCATTCTGCCTCATTTTTCTCTACTTTTCAAAAACTTGAAATCACCAAGTCTCCATATGTATCAAGCTAATTAATATGTCTATCATCTAATATAGTTAATATTGTGTGTGTGTGGTGAGAATACTTTAGCTTTACCTTCTTAGCAAATTTCAAGTATATAGTACACTATTGTTAATTATAATCACATTAGACTGGCAGAAATTGTTCATCTTACATTCCTGAAACTGAGGTGGAAATGAGGAGATGATGAAGCTTGAGTTTTTATAGTGGCATGACAAAACAAATCTCAGGGCGGGATTTTAAGTAAGAAGTTTATTGCTCATATCATTCATTCATTTGATATTTATATACTATTAATGAAAAATGACTCCGTAACAAGAATGCCATTTACATTCTAAATAAGATTTTCCTTTAATTACAAAAGTCTTTCAGTTTCCTTGTAGAAAATTTGAACATAAAAAAGGTGCAAAAAGATGAAACCCACCTCTGAAATATCATTCAGAGACAATCAGTGTCAACATGTTGATATCTTTCCAGGTTTTTATTGTGTGTGTGTAACTTTTATAAAAACTAAGGAAAATTAATTTTGTATTTTATTTTTTCCCTAAGTATTTCCCTGTATCATTAAAAAATCTTCAAATATGTACTTTTTTAATAGCTTCATATTATTCTACTGTATGAATGTATTATAATTTATTCAACCACTTTTCTAGTTCTACATATTTAAATTATTTCCTTTAAAGTGCTTAAATATAAAAATAGGTTTTGGTGGTTTGTTTTCTTTTTATTCATGTAAGTAATTCTTTGCGAGGTATTTATTTTTCTAAATACTTCATTTTAATGTCTACATGGATAGCATACTTTCACAAATTGTTATAAATTCTGATTTCAATTTTGATTTTATAATATATATAGTTTGTTCTTTTTCACATACAAATTGAGATTAGTTCAAGGAACAAAAAGAGGTACTATTGAAAAAAAGATTACATGATTTAATATTAGAGCTCCATCTATTGGTGGATTTTAAAATGGCATACCACAGACCTCGTTTAGCTCTTGTTATCTATGAAGTTATTTGCTTAAATTCTTTTAGTCAACATTAAGGCAACTGATAACAAGAGAAATGTCATAGCTTTAGCTTTACTTTTTAAAAAACTGTCTGTAGCAATAAAAAATATCCATAGTTCCAGTATTTCAACAGGCTAAAAATGAAAAACCACATTGTTAGATGTATATTAATAAAATGAGTAGACTAACAGGCAAAAGATAAATTGAAAATAAATTGAAAATTTAGTAAAAACATATATGGTGAATGAAACCATCAGGCCCAGATAATTTTATGGGTAAGGTCTAAAAAATCTTTAAGAAATAGATAATTCTATGCTATTTAAACTATTTTATAGCAGAGTTGGATATTGCTAATTTTATGAGTTTAATAAACTGTAATATCAAACTAAACAAGGATATGCCACAGCAAGGAAACTCTGGGCCAACTTTATTTAGGAACATAGTCCTAAAATTTTAAATAAAATATTGACATATGGAATGCAGTAGTATTTAAATAGTAGTAAAGAATTATATCAGTTATCTAATATTTTATAATTTACCACCCCAAATTCAAGAATTCTAAATCAGCAATCGCTAATAAGCTGATAATTTTGAGGGTTGGCAATTTGTGCCAGGATCAACTGGGCAGTTCTCTTGCTAGTCCGGTTGTGGTCGTTCATGTGGCTCCTGGTGGTTTGCCTGGGGCTGAGTGGCCCAAGATGTTCTTCCTCACATGGCTAGTAGTTAGTGCTGGCTATTGGTTGATTCTCTCCATTGATGTGGTTACTCATCCTTAAGAGAGGAGCAAGAGGGTGAGAGCAGAAAGTTCAAGACCTCTGGAGGTCTAGATTTGGAAGCCACACAATGTCTGGCTGTATTTTATTGGTTAAAGCAAGTTACAAGGTGACCCAGTTTCAAAGGATGGGAAAATAGAAAGATGACAGTATCACCTTGTAAAAGGATGTACATACAGGGATGGGAGGGATTGTTGTAGACTGCTTCGAAAACAATATACCACAATCATTAGATGAGTTAATTTTGTAAATTCTTGGCACGTAGTGTTACTATGAGTATTTGCCACATAAATAAGTAATCAGTACAATTAATTCCAGGGATGCAAAGAAAACTCACTATCAGAACAATCTGCTAATTATGATTTTTCTGGGGAAAAAAGTCTACGTCTCAGAAAGGACATTATTACAAGTAGATATTTGTCATTAAGGAATTTCAAAGAGAAAAGAAAATTCACTACTTCCTTAATTTTTTGAGTTTTGAAAGATTATGGTAACTTCCAATCAAGATGGTGTATTGCATAATACTCTCCATTCTACTCCAGAGACATAAGACTAATTGAAAAATGTACTTTAAAAAATTATAAAGTACATATACAAGTATATGAACAGGAGGAGAATGAGAGACGGACACAATCCAAGTACTCTTGGGCTAATAGAGCTGAGAATTGGATCTCATCCCCAGCTGGAAAACTGGAGCTGAAGTAATTTTATTACATCACCTAGTTGCAGTTAGAAATGGACCCCTATAGACCCCTGCCTGTAGCTTCAGTAGGAAAGAGAAGCATCTGAATCAAAATGAGGACACCTATGCTGCTCGTGGGCAGAGCCTTTGAGATTGCTTTGTCCGTAATAGTACAACAACCTAACCTAACTTGATCTGTGCCTGGGCAGCTCAGTGGGCCAGGCTGAGGCGACCTCAAGTCTACGAGAAAGACCTGAATGGGGGTAAAAACTCCATGCAAGATAAGAGCACAAAGTGAAATTTCAAGGCGCACAAAGAAATACATGGTTACGAGATATTACCATGGCAATTACCATTTATCTTGGAGATAAATTTCCCTCAGATAACATTCTAAAATTATTCATGTACTTATTCAACATACATTATTGAGCATCTACTATATAGTACTATTCTAGTGGCTGGGAATACACAGTGAACAAAACACACAAAAATCTCTCTCTTCATAGAGTTTATATTCTAGCAGGAGTGCTATGAGGAAAGAAATATTTCAGAAGTAATCTGGGGAGGAGGGTAAATAGTTACAGATAGATGGACAGATGGCTGAGGCATAGATCCATGAGCCCCTGAACCCCTGAATCCTGTCCTGCTCCAGCTGCTACTCCATGTGAAATCCTAAACACCAGTCATTTTCTTCTTTCTTATCAAACTACACAAATAAAATGAAGATGAAATGAAATGTAAGGAGAAAATTTGCTTTTTCTCTTGATCTCTTAAAAAAAAAAAAAACCAAGCTGGAGAGACTGAAGCCAGGAGAGGGCATGGTTTGTGTTATGTAAGGGATCTCCAGGGAGGGCCTGAGAAGGAAAAAATGAACGATAGTTTAGGGATTGGATGGAATTGGGGGTTAGCAAGTGTAATTTAGTCAGTTTTGTAACATCTGCAAATTTTTCTAGTTCAAAAAAATATGCTGTCATGTTCTTCGTTTGTAAAGGCAACCCAACCTGTGTTCATGAATTTTCCATTTTGTTAAGACTTACTCCAGGTGTATACTGGGCAATCACATTGCTCTTTTCTAATTGTATCTGAACTTGAAGTAGGGTAGACAGAAAGTGTTTGCAAGGGTAGGAAACTTCTGTGCCCCTTCTCTCTTCTCTTGTTATCTATCATCTTGCTCTAAAGTTCTTCCATTGGAGGAATCACAGTTTAATTATGTCCTAAAATTCTTTTCTGAGGGGAAAAAAGTTGAATTTTATTGACTACCATGACACTTATTACTCTCTCCTGATTCTCCTCTTATGAGTTAATTTTCTTAGACGGGCAGCATTTAATTTTTGGGGGAGATCGAATATCCTATTTTGAGAATTTAATTACACAATTTGTGTATAATTTCACAAATATGCATACATGCAAAATGTGCATATTTATGCATACAATTTTATTATATGCTTCCTAATGAAATACATAATTACAAGCTAAGCCTCTGTTTTAGATGGTGCCTTTTCCTTTGTTTACATCTTCTAATGTTGAGGTTCTTAGAGAGTTGTCATTGACAATCTCTTTTTATCCTAAGCCCTCTCCCTACATGCCTTTACTACTCTCAATATATTTAATTCTTTCCTATAATATAGACTTCCAGATTTACATTTTAACCCTGATAGCTTTTCTAAAGCTTAGAACCCTATATCCACTGCTAAATGAGCATTCTCACCTGTTTGTCCCAGTGTGCAGCATAATGGAATATGTCTGTTCTCAACCTTTGGGTGGTACCACCCTCCCACCACAGTAACCCGAGCTGGAAACCTGGACATCAACATTGATTCACTTCTCTAATTCCAATGTCCAATTAATCACCAAATAATTTTGATTCTAACCCTTAAAGATCTCTTTATCCACTCCTTTCCTTTTTTTTTTTTTTTCCTACTTGCTTTAGTTCAGACACTCTGCCTCTCTCCTGAGTTATTTCATTCAGCCCCCAACTAACTCTAGTCTGGCCTGGCATCCAGTTCTTCCTCCATACTGTTGCTAGAATGGTCTCCAAAATGCAAATCCAATCTTGTTACTCCCTTGTATAAAATCCTTAGTGTTGTCTCATAACTTTTCTGATGAAAGCAAATTCTTCATCTTGTTAGTCAAGCCTTTCATGATTAGGTTTTCCAGACCTTTTATTTTCTTTTTTTTCAATTTATTTTTTAATTATTTAATTTTTTATGGTAACATTGGTTAACAAAATCCAGTACAATTTAACAGTAAGGAATATATATATTTACATTGTGTGTTTACCTCCCATAGTTGGATTTCTTTCTGTCACCACATATTTGACCCCTTGTACCCCATTTACTTCCCTCTCCCCACTACCCTCTGGTAACCGCTAGTCTATTGTCCATGTCTATGAATCTCTGTTTGTCCTGTTTGTTGCTTTTAGGTTTATATGCCACATATAAGTGACATCATGTAGTTTTCAACTTTTTCTCTCTGGCTTATTTTGCTTAGCATGATTATCTCGAGGTCCATCCATGTTGTTGCAAATGGCAGTATTTCATCTCTTCTTAAGGTTGAGTAATGTTTCATTGTATAAATATACCACAGCTTCTTAATCCAATCATCTATTGTGGGACACTTTGGTTGCTTCCATGTCCTGGCCACCGTGAATAATGCTGCTATGAACATTGGTGTGCGAATATCTTTTCGGATATGAGTTTTCAAGTAAATACCCAGTAGAGGGATTATTGGATTATGTGATAGATCAATTCTTAGTTTTTTGAGAAATCTCCATACTGTTTTTCATAGTGGCTGTACTAATTTGCAGTCCCACCAGCAGTGTATGAGGGTTCCTTTTTCTCTGCATCCTCTCCAAAACTTGTTATTAATTGCCCTGTTGATTATAGCTATTCTAATAAGTGTGAGATGGTATCTCATTGTAGTTTTGATTTGCATTTTCCTGATAGCTAGTGATGTTGAGCATCTTTTCATATGCTTATTGGCCATTTGTATGTCCAGACCTTTTCAAGCCATTATTCTTTTTCTTTTTCTTTTTATTTATTTTTAAATTTAATTTTATTATTAGTTTCAAGTATACAGTACATTGGTTAGACATTTATATAGTTTGTGAAATGATCCCCCTGATTACTCCATCTTCCCTCAGGCTCTCCACTTAGCCATTACATTACTGCTGACTACATTCCCTGTGCCATGCTCCACATCCCCATGACCATCTATCAACTACTAATTTGTACTTTAACAAGCCAATATTCTTTCATTCTCTTCTCACCTCACTTCTCCTGGGCAACCCCATTCTTAGTCTCATCAACAATGTGAGCATTTGTAACCCCCGTACAGGCTGAACTCTTTCACACTTTTGGGCTTTTACATATCGTTCTTTGCCTGGAATTCCAGCCTCCTCTACACTTATCAATTTTGCGACTTCTCTTTTTATTCTCAAAGCTCAGCTTAATCTTTTCTGACATGCTACCCCTCTCTCAGGTGGTGTCATATGCCTCTTATCTCTCCTGGCTTTGATCTTGTAATTCATAATATATATGTATACTATAAAATTATAATTTTATAATTTTACATGTATTGTAATTATTTCCTTACTCAAGGTCCAGCCTGTAAGACTGACAACCTCCTGAGGGCGGGGACTATATCCACCTAACCTATCTGTTTCCCTAGACCAGGCATAGTGCAGGAATTCAGTAAATAAAAAATTGAATTAAACAGCCCTATAAGATGCAAGTTCCGTGGGCTGTTCCTTATATAATGTCACAGTACTGCTCAATTCCTCAGTAAACCCCCATAAGAGCAAAAGTTTCTCTGTAGCCCCATCACTGTTGGTATAAGAACAAAGAGCAAAATAATAGACTAATTCATGCTCCAATCAACCACTCTATGTGTTGCCGAAAGGACAACCTGCCCCTTCTTGTTTCATTTTACGGGTGTTGTCATAGCTAAATATTATGCGTTTGAGGAGAAATCACTTCAAATAGCTGGAAAGATAAGGTTTGATAATTTTAGTGAAGGATTTATTACTTGAACTATACGAAACTACCATAAAATGTTAGCAAATAACTGTGCCTCAGGGAGCGATAATTACTTTCATTCTACAATTGCAGATGATATAAGACAAAAGCAACAGAAATTGAAGTTTTAGATGCTAATATAACATAAATAGGAAGCAAGGATAGAAAAAATCAGAGAAACAATTTTCTGTCCTCAAAAATGAACAGGGTGATACAACACTTTGGACAATGACTTTTGGCATATCTGCTAGACAAAATTCCCCAGCAGAGCACACCACTGAAGTTTATCAATCTTTTCATCTAGTCCTGTTATCCCATCTTTGAAGAGACTTTTAAAGAACACTTTATGACCAATTTGATATAAAATATTATTGTTTCAGTTGAATCTATTTTGTCTCACCATCCAGCTCACTTGTTATGTCTATCTGTACTAAACATTCTGGAGGACAAACAGCATCCTCTTAAAAATATTTCACAGATAGAATAACCTTTTGGATTTAATAATAAGTTTTTCTTCCCGTGTCACACTGGTAGTACATGAAAGCAGAACTAGGCTGAATGTGAATGGAAAAGCTTCTTCATCAAAGTCTTACAGAGAGTTTAAGCTACTTCTTTTAGAAAATATATTTTTTAAAAATGAAATGAAAAAAACAGGGAGGAAAGCTGAATATTGTATATTTTTAGCAGTCAGTCACAGATGTTATGAGCTCTTAAAAATTGCTACCCACACATAAAAGTATTCTATTCAAGGGAGTCCATAAAGACATTGTTGAGTTGTCGATATACTGCAAGAGTCCTCTCTTC
>NW_011888839.1:6516691-6525466 GCF_000151845.1 Pteropus vampyrus | reverse complement strand
AACACTTTATGACCAATTTGATATAAAATATTATTGTTTCAGTTGAATCTATTTTGTCTCACCATCCAGCTCACTTGTTATGTCTATCTGTACTAAACATTCTGGAGGACAAACAGCATCCTCTTAAAAATATTTCACAGATAGAATAA
Source organism: Pteropus vampyrus (assembly GCF_000151845.1). Taxonomy (NCBI): domain Eukaryota; kingdom Metazoa; phylum Chordata; class Mammalia; order Chiroptera; family Pteropodidae; genus Pteropus; species Pteropus vampyrus. The sequence continues at coordinate 6,525,317 of NW_011888839.1, read as the reverse complement.
CCTTTTGGATTTAATAATAAGTTTTTCTTCCCGTGTCACACTGGTAGTACATGAAAGCAGAACTAGGCTGAATGTGAATGGAAAAGCTTCTTCATCAAAGTCTTACAGAGAGTTTAAGCTACTTCTTTTAGAAAATATATTTTTTAAAAATGAAATGAAAAAAACAGGGAGGAAAGCTGAATATTGTATATTTTTAGCAGTCAGTCACAGATGTTATGAGCTCTTAAAAATTGCTACCCACACATAAAAGTATTCTATTCAAGGGAGTCCATAAAGACATTGTTGAGTTGTCGATATACTGCAAGAGTCCTCTCTTCCGGAGTCTGGAAATTTCTATATTTGTAAGAGGAAAATTGTAACGAGAGTGAAGCATCTGTTATGTCCTGACTCCTCCACTCCTTTCCCATTAACTCCTCTCTCGAAGGCTCTTCTTCTAAATTAGCTACTGAATGTCTCTGCCTGGAACAGAAACCCTGAGCTCCCTGCCCTTGAGATTCTCTGTAAAACCAAGAAAAAAGGAGCAGAACCAAGAAACAGATGCAGGCATGCTGAGGGGACCATGTAAACTGTGCTGGGAGAAACAGTGCTCTCAATTTTAACTTCCAATCCCTCAAATCAATCAGTTTTCCCAATGCGTTTATTGACATTTTCTTCTCTTTTTCTGTCTCTTCCTGTTTATTGTCAGTCAGTTAACTATGGAACCACTGCCATCATTTCTTAATTCAGTATCACCAGGGAATTTTATGATTCATCCTGAGAAGATTGGTCATCTGTCCCTTCTTCTGAGGCACAGCTAAATCTCTCCTACTCCTTTCTCTCCTGCCCAGGTTATAAGTACCAAGAAAGAACAATTTGCTCCCAATGACTTCCTTTTGCCTCAAATGTGATCTCTGATCTAATTTATTTCCTTGAGTAATTTTCTGAATAGTCTTTCTTTAGGACCTAATGATATCCATGGTCACTTTATTAGATCTGAGTGATTTTGCATACGAGTTGGTAATTTCGATTGCATATCAGCCATTGTGAATTTTATGTATTTGAGTGCTGAAGTTTTTTGCATCACTTTAAATATGTTTTGAATTTGTTCTGAGAACCTATTAAATTACTTAGAAACAATTGCATTCTTTAGATGCTGGCATTTAAGGTTTATTAGCCTGTTCCAGAATAGTCTTTAGTAGAGCGCTAATTTGTCCCACTACTTGGATAATACCTGTCGGAGGATTCCACTATTGATGCCCATTCTGGCTGAGAGGCACAAGATCTACTTTCCATTCTGGCCGAGAGGCACAAGATCTACTTCTGGCCCAGTGTAAGCTCAGGGAATTGTTCTGCCTCCTCCTTCCCAGTGATTGTTTCTTGGCTTCTGAGAATTTCCTCACACATGTACACTGATCAGTAGTCAGCTGAAGATTCCGGGGAACCCTCTGCAGATCTCTGGAGCTCTTTCTTTTCTGGTAAATTACTCTCTGAATTCTAAACTTTGTCCCATCAGCTCAGGGAGAATTTGGGGCTGTTTGGAAGTCCCGCCCCTGAGCTGCCATTTGGAAACTCTCCCCAGGCGAGTTTCCATGGGTGAGCTGTGATGGTTGTTCCACTCGCCTCATGTTTCACTTCTTTCTGGGACCACTGTTTTGTACCACCTGTTGTCCTATGTCTGAAAACCATTCCTTCAGATATTTTGTGTGTTTTCATAGTTGCTTAGGGCAGAGATCCCCAGCATTTTTGGCACCAGGGACTGGTGTTCCTATGAGAATCTAATGCCTGATGATCTGAAGTGGAGCTGAGGTGGTGATGCTACACAGGGAAGTGGCTGCAAAAAAAAAAAAAAAAGCTTAGCTTGCTTGTTGCTCACCTCCTGCTGTGTGACACAGACCAGTACTGGTCTGCAGCCTGGGGTTTGGGAACCCCTTGTCAGTACTGGTCTGCAGCCTGGGGTTTGGGAACCCCTTGTTTAAGGCATGAGGGTTTAAGAAATATTTATTGCATTTTGTCTTATCAAAGCATACTTATCTCCAACAAATTTCTGGGAGAAAGTATCTGTTGTATTTCTGCACCTGTTGAAACTTCAGAGTATACAAATAGCAGTATTATATTTTTCCTAGATAATGAAAATGAACTTGAAAAATTTCCAATTCAGCTTTAGCCTCTCCTTTACTCTCTGGTTACAGTTACCATAATTTCAAAATCAGAAATAGAGTGTGTTCAGGGGAATGATGACATACTTGGCACAGGTAGTTGTTTAGATCCACAATGTTCAACAGCTGAGTGTGGAAAGAATATTTGGTTGAAGTCAAACAGAATGAATTTCTGGGATACAAAAGTATTCTGGAATTTTATAATATATGTACTTGCAGTTAAAATTTTATTATTAAAAGCTTTAGTAATTAAAAATTATTAAATTTGAGGTTAACATACGAGATCGTCCTTTCTCCACTGCTAGATTGCTCCTGCATATTTCTTTTTTTGTACTATTAAATAGTCTCTAACATCCCAATGAGGCCAGTAGAAGAGAAGAAATAATTTTTCAATCTCATTTGTCTCTATGTTCTTACAGGTTGGGAAGAATTCTAAAAAGCCCTTTTTGTTAAAAGACTCATGACCTAAATGACGTTTTAAAAAGTATAAAGTAAATATTTTTCTTAAAATTTGTCCCATGTTATTCATGCTTATGTACCAACTAGATTATATTTTATATCTACTCTTCATTCATTATTATTTAAGTTTTATGAATATTCATTGGCTCAGAAAAGATGTAACATTCTTACTAAATTATTTAGTTAACGAACTTTTAAAAACACATGAATTATAAATCAATTTCCTTATCAAGTTTGATATTTGAACATTTAAAATTATTTTTAAACATAAAATTTAAAGCTTACTAAATTATCATTAATTACTGAGGAATTCTATTTTTGCTGTAATATACATTTTTAAAGCAACTTGATAGAATTGCAACATATAAAGCATATAAAGAGATTGTCAGTTTAATTTATATTTAAAAGGTTTATCTATATTTGAAAGTAAATATACGAATAATAATGATAAATTAGAATGACATGCCTTGTAGCTATTACTGATGTTGTTGTGATGACTAGCTATATTAACCTATGTCATCTTGTGATTGTTGACCAGGCACAAATTCAGGGATAACTGAAATGATGCTCAGGTGGGCATTTGGCTCTTCAAACTACCAAAGCCTGAAGCCAAAGCTGAAGACAAAAAGCAGATATTTGGCCAAATATCAAGGATAATTGTTGCAGCTTTATATAGATTATAAGTTATGCATCTGAATCAGGTAGTTCAGCATGAAATATTCTGATTGCATTTGTTAAGTCATCCAGAAATAATTTTCACTTTCTTTGGAATAAAAGGTAGAATAATCTATTCTCTAAAGGAAACTCTAGCAATCATTTCTGGGTTAAGTATTGCATGAATTTAAATGCAATTGTCAAATTTAAAGATCAAGTGCTTTTACCTGGTTCTTTTGACAAGTAGGCAAAATTAACAGCAAAGTGATTTTTAAGAACTGATATTACCTCTTCCATGACGTACAACTTAAAACAACTTTTAGTCAGCAAACAATGTGGAAGATCAGAGTTACTATAGTTAGATCAATAGTCTCGTTATTCAGGAAACTTCCTTCAAGAATACAAATATTTAGAGGAAAATTTGGTGACAGACAGAGGGGATGTGGGGTTGGGGAGCTGGGAGAATGGGGTGAAGGGTTAAAGAAGTACAAATCAGTAGTTGATATATGGTCACAGCGTTGGGGAGCACAGCATAGGGAATGCAGTTAGCATTAATATATTGGCTAGGTAGAAAACCAGAGGAGAGAAGGAGCAATTAGAGGGATTGTTTTATAAACTATGTAAATGTCTAACCAATTTACTGTATACTTGAAACTAATAATAAAAAAATACAAATATTTACCTTATTAAAAGGTCACTATTATAAAGTCTTAAAATTATTTATTGAAATGTGATATAATTAAGATTCTTCTACTACCATTATAAGCATGTGGGTATAAATGACAAAAGAAACAATAACAAAAGTAAACTGATTTTTTTGTCTTTTAAGCACAGTATTTATGTAGTGCTATAGGTACTATGCATCACATAATAAAAATAAGTTAAAATAAACATTTATCATGTGACAGTTCTTCGGCAAGTCTTTAAAAATATCAAATTGATATATCTGACTAGAATCAGTGGTTCAACTGTTTTGTTATCTTAAGGCCCACGGAATGGCAACTCTCATTTCTCATTTACTAATTGATAATAAAATTGGTTTATTTAAAAGCAACATCTGGATTGTTAAATGAGAAATAACCCTGTGGAAAACAAATTGTGATTGAAGTTATTAAGTCATGACATGAACTAATGGGAATGTTCAATTTTTAACAGTTGCTGAGGTGAGATATTAAATATAATATTTATATTTGATATATAATGTTTATAATAACTGTGGTCTATTCCTCAAATTATTTTGGCATAAATAAACTGCCTCGAATAAAAATATTAAGAGTGTTATATTCATAGAATTCTAATTTATTTTTAATCTATGAAGATAGAAGCTGGAAAAAACCTAAATGTCTAACAATAGAGTGTGGCAGATATGGCCAGCTCTTCACCAAAGGTTATCCTTCTCATTTGTATTTAGAATTGACTCTGAAAAATGGTGGTCTATTCAGGGACTACATTTCCCAGACTCTCTTGCATCTACATATTTCCATGTGATCCAGGAGCCAATCCATAGCTGGTCAGCAACCTCTGTTTTGATCTCCTGGAAAAATGTGTACTATTGGATTCTTATTCTTTGGATCCAAATGGCAAATACAGAAAGAACCAGTCATCAAAACAAGAAGCTGAAGTTTCTAGAAAGAAGTGATTATTAGTATAAGGTGGGTTGGCATCTGAGTCTCTGAGTCTAAGATTCAGGTCCATTTGAGTTAGCTATGAAAGTTACAACAGCCAGATGCAGCCTTGAAAAAAGAGTTGGTTGAAACTGGAGATGGGAGTGAGGGCTGTGTTCTAAAAGGATGTAGTTGAGGGCTAGAGAGAAACGGGCACCACAATAGAAGGCTATCCAAGACAGGTAGTCATACATAATGGAGTCTTTACATGGGTTGGGTGTCATCCAATAAGCAAAAGGTACTCAGGGAGACAGTATAGCATAGCCATAAGGAGCATCAACTTTAGAGTCAAACTTTCTGGCTCTACAACTTACTAACCGTGTGGTTATAATTTATTCAGTCTCTCTCAAAGTTGCGTCATTTGAGGAAGCAGGGGCCAGATAATACAGAACTTTGTGGGCATTGTCAGGAGTTTGTATTTTATCTTAGAGGTAATGAAAAACCTGTGGGGGCTTAGAAAGGAGAGCAGTATGATTCGATTTATGCTTTCGAAAGGTCATTGGGGCTTCTGCATAGTGGATGAGTAAGAGGAAGAGTGAACTCAGGAAAACTGGTTATGACAGAACTCCAGATGGCAGAGTCTGATGGCTTGGATTTAGGATGTGGCAAGGGAGTTGGTAGGATTTGGTTGGATTTGGGCTTTTGGGGGGTTAGAGCTGACAAGAGCGTGCAGTATGAGAGAAGAAGAGAAATTATGCATCCTTGTTTTTGGCCAAATCAACTGGGTGATTGTTGGTGACATTTATCAGAGCACAAGCTCTTCTTGTTTTGTATCTTAAGTACCTAGAACACTTCTGGAAAATGGTAGGTGCTCAATAAATATTTGTTTAATAAATAAATTGGGAAGGCTCGGTAGTGGGAGTATATATGTAGATATATCTTTATCTATGTATACTTCTTTACTTACATCTGTATCTGTATCTGTATTCGAATCTAGATCTAGGTCTGTGCCTATATTTTGATGTTGGAGAGTCAGTGTTTCTGTTTTATCCACAGTAAGTTTTCGGTACCTGTTGGGCATCCAAAAGGATGTGTTGAATAGGCAGTTGAATATGTAAGTCTGCAGGTCAGGAGAGATATCTGGGGAGGGTGATTTAAATTTGAGTATCATTAGCATATACTGATCTCTGAACCCATAAAACTAAATTAAAAAATATCTAGAAAAGTGGCTTGAGAACCAAGTCTTAGGGCCCTCCACCATTTAGAGGTCCAGTACTCCAGCAAAAGAGATGAGAAAGAGTGGCCAATTAATGCGAGGACCATCACATCAAATTAATGAAGTAGCAGAGAAGCCTAGAGAGGGAGTGGTCAATTCTGTTAACTCTTAGGGAGAAGCCAGTCAGTTGAATACTAGGAATTCAGCATTAACAAGATGAGATCATAAAGACAGTTGTTAATTAAAGCCAAATATTCCATTGGGATGTTGGAGACAAAAGCCGTGTTTCCTGATTGGTGCACATTGAGGAAACAATGGGAGGTTTAGGAGGCAGAGGAACTTCTTTGGAAGTGTTTTGTTTTGAATAGACTAGAGAAATGGGATGATAACTGGGGAGTACATGGAATCAAATGAGACAGCTATTTATTTATTTATTTATTTATTTTTATTTATTTATTTATTTATTTATTTTTTAAAAGAGAATGATATTATATCAATGTGAATGATCCAATAGGAAGAGATTGATGATACAGGAAAGAGAGGGAATAAATAAAGAAACACTGTCTTTGAGCACACTGGAGGGGATGGAATTGTGTACTACCAGGAGGAGGGAGTGTTGGTTTTAGGAGCAGAGACACTACTGCTGTAACAGAGGGGAGAATCAATCACATGAGTTCAGCTACAGAAAGACGGTGGAATGGGTGAGGATGATGATAAGGTGCAATTAGGGGAGTGTTGGCAATTTAAAAAAGACCAGGATAAATATAAAGTTATTAGAAAGCTGGAGAGCAAATTACTAGGAAAATTCAGTAGAATTTTCTGGTAGTTTCAAGTCTTTTTGAGATTTGTGGTCAGAAATCTGAAGTGAGTACAATCAGCATGATTGTGTGAATCTCCAGAAATATTTGGCCACTTAGATTTAGGCAGATTACAAACTCCAACCACTATTGGGGAGGGCGCTCCCAGTAACTGCTAGGCTGGTTATCATTGAATTAGGATCTGGCCGGGAATGCCATGGTGTCTGATGATGGCTGGGCAGATAGGACCATCATTAAGTTGGTGACTACTTAGCACAGGGGTCACCAAACCCCATGATGGAGGCAGTGCTGTAAATGAAGTGGTCTGGGTTAAGTCAATAAGGAATGGATGTTGTATTGCAAATTGGCGAGTGCATGATCTCTCTAAAAACCAGCTGCTACTTTAGCTTAGCTCATTATTGCCATGTGAGTTTGTGGGCCAGCAGATCAGACCTTGCTATAATTCAAGAGAAGGTGAAAACAGATTTTTATTTGAAGTGCTCTTATTTTAAAAACCATGTGCCTACCACTGCCCTCCCCATAAAAATTCCCAAAAAACTAAACAACAAAACAACATTGGTTTGCAATCTCTGTCATCACATAACTTTTAAGTCCTCTGTAGACTAATTGTAATCATACATTACATCTTATAAAGGTGCTATAAAATGATTTCACATACATTGCTCCCTTTAATTCTTAAGAAAGGCTAATTTGGTAAATATTACTATCTTTATTTAAAAAACAAGGGAACCAAGGCTCAAAAACTTGTGCTCTTAAGATTTCAGCAGAGCTCCTGTATGCCAAAGTTCTTTTTTTTCTTTTTTTTTAGAATTTATAAAATTTATTTTAATTAGTTTCAAGTATATAGTACATTGGTTAGACATCTATATAGTTCGTAAAATGGTCCCCCCTAATTGCTCACTCCCTCCCCTGACCCTCACCTTGCCAACATATTCATTCTAATTGCATTCCCTATGCCGTGCTCCCCATTCCCATGTCCATCCATCAGCTACTAATTTGTACTTCTTTAACCCTTCACCTCATTCTCTCAGGCCCCCAAACTTTCCTCCCCTCTGTCCATTACCAAATTGTCCACTATATTTGTGAGTCTGTTTTTGATTAGTTTGTTCTTTTTATTCCTTAGATTCCGCATGTAAGTGAAATCATAGTGTTTATCTTTCTCTGTCTGACTTAAATACCTTCTAGGTCCATCAAAGCAATATGTTTTTCCATCCCCTTCTTTTTAGTCTGTGTCTTTTAATCTGAAGTGAGTCTCTTATAGGCAACATGTAGGGTCTTGTTTTCCTTTCCATTCATCCACTCTTTTGGTTGGAGCACTTAATTCTTTTCCATTTGAGGTACTTATTGATAGGAATGTAGTTGTTACCATTCTTTATTCCTGTTTTTGATACATGTTTTTTTTTTTTTTTCTTTTCTTAAAGAAGTCCCTCCAACATTTCCTGTAATACAGGCTTGGTGGTGATAAATTCCTTTAGCTTATTTTTGTCTGGAAAGCTCTTTATCTGTCCTTCAACTCTAAATGATAGCTTTGGGGGATGAATTATTCTTGGTTGTAGATCCTGGGTCTTCATCCTGTTGAATATTTTTTGCCAAGCCCTTCTGTCCTGCATAATTTCTTTTGAGAAGTCAGCTGCCAGTCTTATGGGCTTTCCCTTATAAGTAACTATCTGTTTTTCTCTTGCTACTTTTAATATTCTTTCTTTGTAGTTAACCTTTGGTATTTTAATTATGATGTGTCTT
>NW_011888839.1:6503468-6516641 GCF_000151845.1 Pteropus vampyrus | reverse complement strand
CACTATATTTGTGAGTCTGTTTTTGATTAGTTTGTTCTTTTTATTCCTTAGATTCCGCATGTAAGTGAAATCATAGTGTTTATCTTTCTCTGTCTGACTTAAATACCTTCTAGGTCCATCAAAGCAATATGTTTTTCCATCCCCTTCTTTTTAGTCTGTGTCTTTTAATCTGAAGTGAGTCTCTTATAGGCAACATGTAGGGTCTTGTTTTCCTTTCCATTCATACACTCTTTTAGTTAGAGCACTTAATTCTTTTCCATTTGAGGTACTTATTGATAGGAATGTAGTTGTTACCATTCTTTATTCCTGTTTTTGATACATGTTTTTTTTTTTTTTTCTTTTCTTAAAGAAGTCCCTCCAACATTTCCTGTAATACAGGCTTGGTGGTGATAAATTCCTTTAGCTTATTTTTGTCTGGAAAGCTCTTTATCTGTCCTTCAACTCTAAATGATAGCTTTGGGGGATGAATTATTCTTGGTTGTAGATCCTGGGTCTTCATCCTGTTGAACATTTTTTGCCAAGCCCTTCTGTCCTGCATAATTTCTTTTGAGAAGTCAACTGCCAGTCTTATGGGCTTTCCCTTATAAGTAACTATCTGTTTTTCTCTTGCTACTTTTAATATTCTTTCTTTGTAGTTAACCTTTGGTATTTTAATTATGATGTGTCTTGGTGTGGGCCTCTTTGGATCCCTGATTTTTGGAATTCTCTGAGCTTCCTGGGGTTTTATGTCCATTTCCTTCACCAGGTTAGGGGAGTTTTCCATCATTATTTCTTCAAACAGCTGTTTGACATCTTGATTTTCTTTAGTTACACCGATCAGATGGATATTTGGACCCTTAATAGTGTCCCACATGCTCCTTAAATTATTTTATCTCTTGCCATTTTGATTAAGTGTTTTTGGCTTTCCCATCCCCTAGATTGGGCATTTGATACTTTTCTTTATTCACTGTTTATTCCTTTGTTTATTCCATTTAATATACTTTGCACCTCAGATAATGCGTTCTTCATTTCAGACTGGTTCCCTTTTATAATTTCCATTTCCATTTTTATGTTATTTATCTCTTTGTTGAAGTTCTCACTGAATTTAACCAAAAGTTCATTGAGCATCTTTATAACCAGTGTTTTGAACTTTGCATCTGGTAGATTATTTGACTCCATTATATCTGGATCTCTGTTCTGTTCTGTCATATGGTTTCCACTTCTTTGTCTTCCCATTTTGACTGTCTTTCCAGGACTGTTTCTATGTACTAAGCAAAGCTCCTAAGTCTCCCAGTCTTATTAGTGTGGATTCATGAAGTAGGTGTCCAGTGGCACAGTCCTGAGAGGGGTTCAGCTACAGGCCAAATTTAGCTCGAGCCTCTGCCCCTCCAGGCCACCTGTTAAGATTCAGTAAGCAATCCACAGATGCTGTGCTTATAGATGCCTCAAAAGGCGACACCAGAAACCAAGGCTGCCTCCAGTGTGAGTCTAGGCGCTGCTCAGCAAGGAGCACCTGACTCGCTGAGGGTAAATCTGGATGTGGCTTGGGTGGGGCCGTGAGTGGGGGAGGCAGGGTTTCAGGGAATCCTCTGGGCGAAGCGACCTCTGTTATCCAGTCTGATGACCTCACGGCAATGGCGGTGCTGTGTCTGCACACTGGGAGGGTGAGGAGGGCTCAACAGGGAACAATGGATACCGCCAGCACTTCTGTACAAAGCGAATCTCTCCTTAGCCCTCACTCCAACAATGTCCCCTTGTAAGTCCCTGGTGCTCACAGCTGAATTGGCACTGGTGCTCAGAGCGAGCAGGTCCTTCACTGTGAAAATCCACTCGCAGACGCGGCCCCTTTAAGAGGCTTCTGTGGCTGCCGCAGTCTCCGTTTTACTCAGCTGCTGGAGACTGACATCCTGGCCCCGTCCTGCCTTCTGCTGTTGCAGGGTGCTTTCTTGGACTTCTCCCTAGTTGTGTGGCTTGTTCATTAAGATCCCAGGCGATTTTTCCTTGCTGCTGCTCCTTGTTTCTCTTGAAACTTTGATTTGGTCGCCAGAAGGATGAACAGAGCCTCTATCATCTATACCATTTTTTATTTTACCCCATAGTTCTGTCTTTAGCTTCATTTCTATCTCTTCATGCCTCTATGCTCAGCTGAACTACCCACGTGTCCTTGAACTTGCCAGTAGTTCTTGCTACACTGCTATTGCTATGGATGTTTCTGCTTTGAATCCCTTCCTCTATACTCAATTTCCCTACTTTATTACTTCTCTACTTCTATTAAATGCTTCCTGCCCAGAAATATGGTCAGCTAGCTTTGTCCTTCTTTCTCTGTTAGTAATTCATAGATCATATTTGGCTGAGATTTTAGATGCACATGTGTGTTTCCTTAACTAAACCTTTGAAGGCAGGAAGCAAGTCTTATTTCTCTTTACAACATCCTGTGGCATCCTCGCTCTACAGTCTCTACACAAAATAGATAGCAATATTTGTTAAATTAAATTCTCCACCTTTTCTCAATCCCAGAACAAAAGTTATACATTTATTGTGCAGTCCATGATGTGAGTTAAATTTAATAAACACTCTGAATCAGCATAACGGGGAAGCACATTTCCATCTACAAAAAGGGTAAGAGCTCAACTCAGTCTGTGAGCTATAGGACAGCTGCAGTGGAGCCTCAGAGCTGGTAGGAATCAGTGACAGACAAAGGTTAGACCACATCTCACAAATCGCTGGGCAGTGATTACTGCTAACACATTTTACTATGGCTTAGTTCCTTTCTTTAAATGTAAATCAAGATTTTCAAAGAGTTTATTAAACAATTCCTTAAAGAGCATATACTTTATGTTGCAAAGAGGCCCCAGTTGCTGGAGCATTTTATTGAAGCTCTTGAGAAGGTAAAGGAGTAAAATGTAGTTAGACATCTTTGTATTACTAGTGAATCAGAAAAAGAAGCCACCGTCCCTCTAAAAGTGAGATGAAAGCAGGTTCATCCATTAACTGGGGCTAAAGTATGGTATGGTATTCATTTCTATCAACTGCAATTGAGAATGAACACAGAAAATGTTCAGAATTGCATTTTCTAGTTATTGCTTTCTTCTCATTTTCAAACTGCTTCTATTCATTTTTGTAAAGCTGGATATGTGGTACTTTAGGCATACTGATTTGATGCCTTTTTCCCCAATCTATTTGATGTCTGCAAAGAACTAAAGATGTATTTTACATTAATGTTATTAACTTGAACGAGACAGGAATTAATGAAGAAAGCTGGAAAAAAACCAATGTTTTTTGATATAAACAAATTAACGTAAATTTATGTGCTTCTGATTGAGTTAGAAGTTAAAAGTTAGTACGTGAATGATTAAAGTTAAAATCAATGAACCCAACAGAATTTAGACAAATGGACGAATTGAGAGGAGAGATAGTGGGAAAGTTATAGATGTTATTGTAATCAATTTAATATCCTGGGTTGGGAAATTATTTTTGTACCAGTAAATTATTATTGATTAGCTTGAAAGATTTATCTTTTGATCCTTAGCTTTCTTCTGCCATAACTTAGGCTGAGCTCAGCATCTCGGTAGGAACAAGAATATTCTTGATAGAAAGGTCTCAATAGCCACCAGCTTAATTGGTAGCGCTAACTGGCTTTGAAATTAGCTTCTAATCATAAGTTTAATATAAAGTAAATCTATCTAATACAGTCTAACTTTTTGGACAATAGTAATATACAGAAGCCAGACATGATAAATCAGTAGGACATCTAATAATACTGGATCAATAGATATTCACTAAACAATGTTAATAGAGAAAATATAGTCTATTGCACTTAACTAAAGGGTTGTATTTGTTCACTATAATTCCCTTAAAAAATAGCTCTTTTCCTTTCCTTCCAAAAGTAACACATGTAATTAAGTGGGGGGACTTGTGAGGCTGACACACTAGTAATGGGAGTCCTTTCTGTTCTCATCAGCTGACAGAACCAGGGCAAATTACTGGTCCAACTTCTCCTTATTTTCCAAGTTTAAGTGGTACTACTAAGACCTCAGAGGTGTCAGTGGTAGCACTAGATCTGGTACATAGGATGCCCTCCACAAAAAATAGCTGTATTATTACATTGCTATTTGCAATATATAAATAAAAGATAAAAGTAAAAATTAACATAATCTCAAAACTTTAGTATAATTTCTTCTGGCTTTTTTTTTTTCTTTCTATTCATACTTGTATAACAAATGAGATTGTGTTGTACCTGTTGTTTTTTTCTTCTTATTTAAAATATTGGCAATATATTTTGATGACATTATGTATTAGAGGAAGTTTTAAAAAATGGATTTTATTCATTGTAAGTTTTTGTGAGATGAGTTTGGGGTAACATGTCAGGGTTTTAGAACTTGTATCCTTTTGGGTGACAAAAAAATTCTACCTGTAGTACTAACTAGGTAGGGCTGCAGCCTAGCCGATAGCATTTATTTCTTTCCATTAGTAAGCAGGGTAAAAAAACTATGGAGGAGAAGGTCATTCTTGAAAACCAACAGCCCGTTTTTGGTACCTTTAAAGCCAATTTTCATAAATAACCAAATGCTAATTAAAATCTAAAATATTAGATTCTCCCTAACCCTAGACACAGAGTTAAACTGAAGAGTCTAGGGCAGATGCTAAGATGAAAACATAATGTTGCTCTTTGTAGCCAATCCAATCCTGAGACTCCTCTTCTATTTCTGATAAGGTTAATTGTCTTAGTTTCCTTTAATTTCCTTCTTGTGCTATTTTTGCTTAGGAGGATGCACATGTTTTGGTAAAATAATATAAGTGCATTGGAAACTTTCTATAAGCAGGGGAAATAAAGTTATACATATTAGGATCTTTTACAAATGTGGGACAAGACTGGGCTCATTTGTCGTCACTGGGCTTTAATCTCTCTCTTCTATACTTTGGTTTGTGATGCTGGGGCTCAGTCCCTGCAAACTTCTTTGCCAGATGGATCCCTGTTACACTCTGTCTAAAGAGGTCACTAAAAGAGTCTGAACATTAGGACTTGCTTCTTCCTGTTCCTGTCAGTAGCACCACAGCGGCAGTGACCTTGATTTCAGCAGTAGGAGTTCTTTCAGAACCTGCTTCAACACACTCCTCTTCCCTCAGAGACGACAGTCAGCCAGGCTGCACACCCTCTTCAGAGATCCTGGTGCCAGCTCTGTGGAGTCCCTCCTTCAAGCTCCTGCGTTTTAATGTTTCCAACTTCTCCCCTTTGTTCCCTCTGCCCCAGAGGTGGTAGCAGTTCCTTGAAGTTACATCTCTGTGTCACCTCAGTGTTGTAGCTTTCACATTTCTGGTTCTCTAATACCTGGTTAACTATTCTTTATGCTGAATCTTGCTTGCTAAAATATCTGATGTGTTTCTGTTTCTTGATTGCACCCTGGCTAATACAAGGACAAATACCAGGCTGGTTTTGTTATTTCATTCGTACTTTTATTCTACGTGGCTGTAAGTTTCTCCAGTGCTTCTCAATGGGCAGAGGGTGACCACTGGTAGGATGCTAGATTAGTGTGACATTTGTTAAGAATTTAAAATAGAATTTACTCCCAACAATACTTCAGCAATTTGTGTTTCTGTGAAGTTTTTTATATATGTAAACTTGCATATGGTTTATAATAACACAATACCTGTGAGCAAAAATACCTTAGGATTAGCAGACTTTTGTTTCTTTTCCAGTGTAACTTCATTTAGTATACAAAATTCACTTTCTAAAGAACATGGCTTGATCCATGTTTTATTTACATATCTACAAAAAAATTTAAAGAATCTCTTGCTGCATTTTTTTATATAGAAAACAATAAACTAGCCTAAAACAAAAGCTTGTATTTCCTCCTGCGATTTAAATAGGACATCCTGTCAAACTGGCTTCTTCAACTTAAACTTGTTTCAAAATGTTAACCTGGCTCCTTTACAATGATCAGTTCACTTCCTCTGGAAGCAGCTCTCTTTGAGTACAAAATTGTTAGACATGAACAAAGCTTCTAATTACTCCTGAGAGAATCTCCAAAGAGCTAAGATCACTGAAGTGAATAAGGATTCTTCATCTTCTATCTGCCATAGGAAAGATAAAAGTAGTTTTCCCCTCTTTTCCCCAAGGACTTTTCTCTCTCAGTCTCTAAGTTTACCCTCTCTCTTCTTTCACTGCTCGATGCCATAGCAGACATTTAAAAAGCATCTATGGGCTAAGAATGAAGAAAGTTTGGCTTTCGTTCAGTACCAGTTCTATTAGTAAATGTGGGTTATGGCTGCCACAGCTTGAAATGACTTCTGTGCCTCTGTGTTCTCCAGGGGTTTCGGAAGTGCTCTCCCTCTCAGGTGCTGTGTAAACGAGTTTTTTGTTTCCTGACAGCTGGGCTGGAGCTAGAGCTATCATGGAGTGTCAGAGGGCATGAATAATGGTGCTGTGATGGACACTGAGCAAAGAGGAAGACAGACACCTGGCAGAAGGTAAAGCAGAAAGGGAAGGGGCAAACGTGAGCATTTCCAACTTGTCTTTTGTTTATTTCCCCTCTTTCAGTTATTATTGACAGAGTATGCCCAGCTTGAGGGAAATGTGTAGAACTCAGAAGCTATCCCTAAGACCTTGAAAGAAAAAATTTAAAATATACCTTTGAGCACTTCCCATACCTTAAATGTATTATTTTCTTCTCTAAAATAAGGTTGGCAGCGCTGAGTGGTCACCAGATTGCTCTCTTTATTTAATGGAAGTTCATGGACCAAGGTCTAGATGGAGTCTGTCAGTTTGTTTCTATTTATATGTGTCTGATGGTTTCCTTTTTATTCTGATTCCAGGTTGAGTCTATTTTTCTTAATAATAATTTTCTCATGACTGCTTGTTCAGGGGTTTATTAGTATTGTTGATGCTTGAATCTCAATCTCTAATTCTGAACTTTTCCCTGGATGCTACTATTTAATTCCTGTGACTTTCTGGGCATTTCTGCTTGCATGTCCCAATAGTGCTTCAAACTGAGCACATGTAACATATCTCTCCATTAAGACCCATCTCTTCCTGCCATATGTGTTTCTGCTAACAGCACCACAATCACCAAGGCCAGACTTCCCTTTCTCCTCACCCCACGTTTAATCATTCGCTTAGTCCTTGCATGGCTTCCTTAGTTGTCCCCAGGCTCTTCCTTCGCTATTTTCACCAGTGCCCTCTTATTACTACTTAGGTTATTGCAGCGCCCTCTTAACCGGTCTTTCCACTTAAGGTTTCTTTTTCTTCAATCAGTTCTGCATTCCATTTCAAATTAACCTTCTAAAACTTGACTTTCACTGTTTCTTGCTTCAATTTCAAAAAATGCCAGTTCCCATCTTTTTTGCAAGACCTCACATCTGGCTTTTAAGTTTCTTCACAGTCCATTGACCTTTTCAAATTTACCTTGAACCACTCACTCCTCAACACAAAGCCTCTGTCCCTTTAGACTGGTAGAACCAAACTTTTTTTGGGAGGAAGGGAATCCAGATGTGATTGAGAGTGTGTGTGTATGCATGTGTGTGTGTGTGTGCGTGCGTGCGTGCGTGCATGTGTATTCTTTCCAAAGAACAGAACATAACCCCCCAAGAAAAACACAAACAAAAAATAAAACAAAACACAGTCAAAAATTTGCATGGTCTTTGGGGATTCATGAGTTTCTAAAGCTTGTATCAGTCGAGAAGCCCCTTCTAGGATTTGAGTCTCTGACTGTTACTTGCCCAATTACCTGCCTCAGTAAGTCTTTATTATCTTCTTTCCTCTCCTCTGAAATTATTCGCACCAGAACCTCCTCATGAACTAGCTGGAAACCATGCCATCTTCTTTGATTTGTCCCTGTCTCTCACCCGTTAGCTCAACCAATTGCTACATCTTGATTTATTCTACTATGCAACATATCTCATATTCATACCCTCCTGTCCATTTGTCATTGTCTTTTAAAGCCTTTCATCTTTCTAAACTAGATTTCGAACGCATCTTTGTATCTATATTTACTCTTGTAGTAAATACCATACGCTTTTTTCTGATTTTTGTTTTTACAAGAACGTGGCTCAGACTTCACTGTTTTGCTCTTTGGTGAATCTCAATCGCATGCAGAATAAAGTCCAAAGTCCTGGGATTAGAGTTCTTCCACAGCCTGAGCCTGCTCCAGTGTTCTTGTCCTATCTCTCACAACATTCCAGATCCGACTGAGCCATAGGCATAACACCTTACAGACTTGCTTGTGCTGTTTCCTCTGCTTGGGATTCCCGTTTTCCTATTTGTGCCTGACATGATGCTACCCATTGCTCTAGCCCCAACTCACACATCGCCGCCTCCCTGAAGCTTTCTGTCACCTCCTCCTCTGTTTGAATATTAACACTCTGTTAAATGTGACAAGTACAGCATTTGCCACATTTAACAGTTGTAAGGATTTTACACAGACCTTATTATCTAAGCTAGATTTTAAGCTACCAGAGGGCAGAGAGCTACCGTAATTATTTGTATGTCCTCAGTTCTCAGCATAGTGCCTTGCACACATTCATTAGACAGGTGAACATAGTTCTGCCTCTATAGCTTTCTTCCTGCTGATTAATTTTCCTGTAACTCCTGCTCTTAATCACTCTAGGTCTCTATCATCTCAAAGACCTTCAATTACAATTATCTGTTTCAGTTTGTCGTTAACTATAGTAATCTTATCTGTGAATATGTATATTAATTGTTGTCTATGTTATTTTTTAAAATTTAATATATTGCTTCATTATATTATTTAAAATGTTTACCTTGGGTATATTTGGGGTGGTAAGGAGGGAGATCACAGTTTGCATTCAAATGGAATTCAGCTATGTCCATGTAAATGCAGAGGGGACTGTGGGTGGTGGTGGTGGTGATGGATATGATCATACCAGAGATCTATTTATATGTGAACTGAAGTTCTTCCTGGGTGAGAGTTCATTCTGAGATAAAGGAGATTTTAGCCTTGGCCCTACAAGAAAGCTCTAGTTGTCAATGGCTTCAGTTTGATTATAGCTTGAGCATTATTTCAAACCACTTAGTGGTTATATGGGAACTTCAGGGTTCACTGGAGCAGTGGCGTCTGGCAGAAATCGTGAGCACAGGTGAGCCACCATTTGGCAACTCCTCAGATAATGAAGGGGCACTTTACTCATGGCAAAGGTCTTGTTTGAGCAGGTGGGGAAACCAGAGAAATTTGAGACATTACTCTTTGCATGATCTTTATATGACTTACAGAGGCTGAAAGCCTGAGAAACTCAGATTGTGTTTTCTGTTATGTTTTGTCTTTCAATTAACATGGTAAACTTCCTCAAAAACATGGATCAATATATTCCTTTCCTTCCATCCCATTGATGTGATTCTAATTCTGGCTCTCACCATTTCTCATCTGAATTATCACAGTAGCCACTGTTTCCAGCCTCCTCTCTTACACTGCAGCCATAATTCTTACTGCTGCCAGAGTTCTCACTCTAAATAAGACTCAACTATGTATTTCTGAATCAATGGCTGGCATTTGCACTTACCTCTTCTCTCCCCAAATCACCTTTGAAATGACAGAAATATACAACTAAAACAAACCCATCGCAGCAATGACCAGAGAGAGGAAGAGAAGAAATGTCAGAAGAGAAGAAATATTGAGGGAATTTCTGGAACATAAAAGGCAAACTATTCAGAACTGGGATACTTGTGATAGATACAACACAAGCAAAGGAAGGGACTTCTGGAAAACTGATTGTAACAGAGGAGGAATTTTCGTAAAAAAGATTATCTTTTACTTTAGGATAAAAATTAAAAGTCACACTGAATTTGCTTGGTTTGGAATGTGTTGTTTTTTTAAAAAATGAATCAGAGATCATTTTGTATGGGTCATCATCACCTGGTCACATAAAATATTTTGATTGCTAGTATTATTTAAACTTTGCCTCTGTAAGTAAAATAAAGCATTTGAGCTAATAATATGAATCAAGCTCCTATTTTTCTGAGTGGGTCTTAGGAGTCAATGTACCAATACAAAGTCACCTTTCATCCTGACCTGGAGCTTGGAGAGTTGCACCTGCAGGGAGCTGGCCCTGCTCTGATAGACTGTGGGTAAGGACGAGGAACCCTAAAAAGGACTGAGTTCTCATACCGGGGAGACTATTGCAGCAGGTGATGCCTTGGAGTTGCGCCCAAACTCTCAGCTCTTTTCCAGCTAAGAAGAGAGGTGTCTGGGCTCTGAAGGTGTAACTGTGCAAACGTTCACTTGTTGATTTTTTTCTCACCTCTTTCTCTTTGATTCAAACTGGCCTTGGGCTCACATGCTTCTTTTCTTCTCTTATCCTTCTGAGCATTTCAAGACCACTCCTTTAATCATTAAGCCCTTAGGTCAGCATCGAAGAGTCTTAGGAACAAAGCCTCAGGTGTGTTGACCACAGAAACAGACTTTAGGTCAAACTAAAGATAACATCTTGCAGCTCCGCAGGCATGAAGGCAGAATAGCCCTACCAGCAACCCCTTAAAACCAAACTAAAAGACGCCATGACTGACATCAGGATTTGATATAATGATCATCTGTTTCCTACCTGAGCCCCGAGCAATCAGTAGAGCCCATGACCCAAACTCCCTTAGCTATTAATGAGTTTTCCCCTATATAACCTATCCCTAGAGGACATCGGGGAGCCAGGTCTTTGAGTGCTAGCTCAACTGTGTCTCCGGGCTTGACACCATTTCCTTAAATTAACCTCTGCTTTCCTTGCTGCAAACTCCTTTTCCTATCTCTTTTGGCTTTGTCTTGTGCAGGAAAAACGAACCCCTTGAGTTCAGTAACAAGGATTTCTTGCCCTGGGGATCAAAAATTAGAGGGGGAGGATAGAGGTGCCATTTCATCTTTAATCTTCTGTGATTCATAATGAGTCCTCTTCAACTTTTTTTTTTGGTGAGGGATATTTGCTAACATGGGTAAATATGAATGTATTCCATACTATAATCTGTGGAAGGAAGACTCTTTACATAGCTCACCTTTAAGGAGTAGGGAATTATCTCTTCTTCTTAAGGTTATAGATCTACTATCCTTTGGGTTTTTATTCTGTTTATCCCTTTATTCTATTTGAGGAAGGAATATCCAAGCTTAATTGAATGTTTGAGTTGGGAAATCAAGGGTCATGTATATAGGTCAGCAGGACATTGTCAGAACTCAGCCATGCTAGAAAGATGGAGATTGTGAAATATTTATATTTTTGTGACTACAACAATATTACAAAAACTATTATGACATACATACATACACATATACACATATGTATGTAGGTACACATTTTTCTGAATCATTTTGAGAGTAAATTATAATATTAAAACTCCTTTACCCTTAAAATACTTTGATGTGTATTTTCTAAAAGCAAGTACAGTATCTTGTATAACCATAATACAATTATCAAAATCAAGAAACTAATATTGATACAATGCTATCATTTATTCTGTAGGTGTTATTCTAATCTTGACATTTGTCTCACTTATGTCTTTCGCAATAAAATAAAAACTGTTCTGGTTTAGGATCCCTACCAGGATCACATGTTTCATTTACTTATAGCTCTTTATTCCTCTTTAATCTGGAGCGGTTCCTCAGTCTTTGTCTTCCATGCTGTTCGGTTTGGGTTTGTTTGTTGTTTCCTCATGTTTAGATTCAGGATTGATGGCCAACTGACTCAAATCTTTCATTAAAAAATTAACCTTTTTTCCATTTATTTGAAATGCCATATTTTTCATCTACTTAATCATTATATGCATACAGGAGTCTGTAAGTATTGTTTTCAGTTAGCAATAAATATTTTAGCTCAATGCTTTGCATTTCATGTACACCAATGGCTTCCTGTGAAGGTAAAATGTCAAATATTTTATATTTCTCAATCTCAGGTTCTCATACTTAACATAACTGGTTTGTTGAATAAGTTGAATTTGTTGGAGTACAAACAGAAACTTTTCTCCCCTCTTTCTTCTTTATTCTCCCTATTTTTTTTTGAAAGAAATTAGAGACACAAATAAATGAAAAGATATTCTATGTTCACAGAATGGAAGAACTTGGAAGGCATTATGCTAAGTGAAATAAACCAAATAGAGAAAGAAATACTGCATAGTATCAATTATATGTAGATCTAAAAAACAAACAAAGAAAAAAGAGTTGAACTCATGGAATCAGAGCAGAAAAGTGATTTCCAGGGGCTGGGTTGGGGGAGGAGAAGTAGGAAGAGGTGGATAAAAGAGTGCAAACTTTCAGCTCTGAGATAAATAAGTTCTGAGGATCTAATGAATAACATGGTGACTGTGTTGTATTATTGAAATTGGCTAAGAGAGTAGTACTTCAATGTTCTCGCCAAAAAAAAAAAAAAAAAATGTAAGTGAGGTATTGACGTGTTAATTAACTTGATGGGGAAAGTCCTTTCATAATGTATATGTTTATCAAATAATCACTTTAGATAGCTTATAATTTTTTCAATTATATAAATTAAATTAAAATTCAATTAAATAAATCTAAAAAATATTACAAAAAAATTATAAAGAATGGCATATACAAATTGGAAGCCATATTTAATGTTCAGAGCCATAGACAAGTGAAGTATACTCTGCTATGAAGTTGCCACTCCCTCAAATATGACAGAATTATATGTAACTGTATCATAGATTAAAATGGAAAAAATACTTAATAAAGCAACTTCTCTAGAAGTTAGTGCTTGACCAACATATTTTGTGACTGAAGAATTATACTTTCCTATGTTCCAAATTATAGAGAATTTTAACTTTGCAACACAAAGCTATTAAGTGATTTTGTCTGTTTTATTTATATCTGAATTAGAGTTTTGCTGGTCAGAATTTCTGACCTACATAGTTTATTATTTGAATTGTATGGACAGCATCTTTTATTACAAATAAGAAAAATATTTAAACACAAATATTTAAAAACTACTTCAAAAGGTTCATAGAATTAAAATCTTATTTTGGATAGAATATCATAAGCTTGTTGTTTAGCACTTATAATATATCCTTTTGACACACAAAGATAGAAAACACTTGAACGGAAATGTCCCCTCAGATTCAAGTGAGAACTCAAATTGGTTTGTGGAAAGAATGGTGTCTTTTCCATCTTTGTATGCCGGATTGCATGTAGTTCACAAGGTTGTGTAAAGTTGATAACTTTTTATTCCTAGTGTTTCCTTTCTGTCCATTCAAGCGGG
>NW_011888839.1:6495835-6502548 GCF_000151845.1 Pteropus vampyrus | reverse complement strand
CTGAAGAATTATACTTTCCTATGTTCCAAATTATAGAGAATTTTAACTTTGCAACACAAAGCTATTAAGTGATTTTGTCTGTTTTATTTATATCTAAATTAGAGTTTTGCTGGTCAGAATTTCTGATCTACATCATTTATTATTTGAATTGTACAGACAGCATCTTTCATTACAAATAAAAAAATATTTAAACACAAATATTTAAAAACTACTTCAAAAGATTCATAGAATTAAAATCTTATTTTGGATAGACTATTATAAGCTTGTTGTTTAGCACTTACAATATATCCTTTTGACACACAAAGATAGAAAACACTTGAATGGAAATGTCCCCTCAGATTCAAGTGAGAACTCAAATTGGTTTGTGGAAAGAATGGTGTCTTTTCCATCTTTGTATGCCGGATTGCATGTAGTTCACAAGGTTGTGTAAAGTTGATAACTTTTTATTCCTAGTGTTTCCTTTCTGTCCATTCAAGCGGGCTGTAGCATACTTTCAGGGTGGAGAGAAGAAAAGGCGCTTTCCTGTTGGGCTTGTGTTTCCAATGCCAAGACCACTGAGAGGAGAGGGAGCCCTTAATTGAAATATCGCAAGAGACAGGATAGTCCTCCACCTCGGCTGCACATTAGAATTACCTGGGAAGTTTAAAAATACCTCTTTGTCCCAGCCACACTGCTCACCACTTAGGTCAATATGGCTGGAGGTGGGAACCAGGAGTCGATATTTTTTTACAGCTCTCTCGGTGATAACAATGTATATAGCAGAGGTTGATGGAAAATAGGAAGAGAGAAACATTTTATCTGACTTAAAAATGAGATTCTCCAGACTGAGAAGAGAGAGAGACCTGTGCTTTCCAGAGAAGCAGGAAATTTGACTGTGCTTCCTGCAACACCCCAGAGAAGGATGGCTGCATGCTGCTCCTTCTGGGAAAACAAGACCAGTTGGGCTTTGGGAAGTTTTCGGTCTCACAGATGATTCGTCTATCCCACACCTGGTTGAGAAGCAGCAGAGAAGGACTCTGTAAGACACATCTTGGTAACTTGGCCCAACAGATGACCACTGACCAGAGGTACACTCTTCCCTACATGTCTTCTCTTCCTTTGAAACTGCATAAGCCCTGGAATGACTCTGATCTGGCTGTTGAGGAATTCCTACTTATTACTGAATTTCCCTCCAGCCTGATGATATGGGGCACCAAATTGATATTAGATTGATTTATAGAGATCAAACATATGATATTTCTTGCAACACATGCAGGTCTTAATATTCATGAAATGAATAAATTAAAGTGCCATATTCACACATCTGAGGACAATACAAGGGTAATGCATCAAATATTGTCTCCAATACTAAGAAAACTCATCTTAATTTTCCTAGCATTCAGTTGTAGAAATACAGTTCCTGGATGCTTCCATATAAACTACAATAATAATCTAATCCTACTGATAATAGGGATTCTGTATTAGCCACAAAAATCAAGAATGCAGCTATTACAGGCCATGGAAGCCAAGCACAAAACGATAGTTGAGTTAGCAAAGGGCTCCATCTGCTGATGGTTTATGTACACAAGTGCTGGTCAGGCATTCATGCCAATTTTCTTTTAAGTGACATTCCTTAAGTATGGGATTATAGCTTTCCTTGTCCTGTCTTTAGGGGAGATCATGATGGCTCAGGCAGTACAGTAGAGGGATTGGGGTGGTAGTATGAAGGGGACATGGTCTGTGAGTTAGCAGGTATAGCATTTCTGTCTTACTCTGTGAAAAGTTCCCTATAGAAGGTTATCGGCACTCACCATCACTGAGGTAGATACTGAGACTTTTCAAGAGGCTAATGAGGAAAATGGGATGCATTGTCTGGCCTTTCAATGTCAGGTGAGAATCTCTTCTTCGGGGTGAGTCTAACTTGTGGAAAGAACAAGTTTCATCTTTCAAATATTATTATAGGTGTTTAGAATGGTTCTCTTCTTTTTTACTCCAGTTTAGGAGAATTTCTTGTGCAAAACTCACTTATGGTATAATTTGCTCATTGTCCAATTTTAAAAAAATTTCTCATGTATTTGTGGCTCTCACAATGCTTTTCAACTAGTAAAACTAGAACAGCTTGAGATAACTAAAATGACCAGATTGAATTGATATAACCAAAACAAAACAACGACAAAAAACAAATATAAAAATTTTAACATTTACTATTTAACCTGTGTGATCATATTGGAAATTAAGTATTATTTATGTTAGACCCTTTGAAAATAGCCTGTTCATCCTTATATCTTCATTACAATTCAACAGTACGTCATATGTATACTGCATTGTGTGGTCACTACCCCAAATCAAATCTCCTTCCATCACCATATACTTGATCCCCTTTACCCTTTTCTACCTCTCCCTCCTCCATTTCCTCTGGTAACCACGAAACTGCTGTCTGTGTCTGTGAGTTTTTGTCTTGTTCATTTGTTGCTTTCAGTTGTATATCTCACATCTGAGTGAAATCATATGGTTCTTGAGAAATCAACCTTTCACAGGGCCATAGACTGGGAAGTACATTTCTGGGCAGTGGTCTTTCCTTTTGCTTATTTACCACTACTTACTACTTTATTCAGACTTCTATTTTTTTCTAGTAGCCATTGTATCATAGAGAAAGCATACTAGAGTCAAGACACACGTAGTTTTGATTTTCAGGTCTGCCACATGCAAACTGTGATCTTGGGCAATTCACTTCATCTTTCTGAGCCCCAGTTTCCTTGTCTTTAAAATAGAGATAAGAGTTACACCAAAGCGACACCACTTTGAAAGTACTGATTAGGAGAATACACAAAATTCTGAGAAGGTAAGAGGGACTAAATAAATGATTATTGATATTTCTAATTTTTCCTTACTTACTTTCAGCTTCAATCATGCTTTCCTGCTTCCCTTTACTTCCTGTGCCTCCTGGCTAGCTTTCAATATTTTTGTGTGAGATTTTTATCTGACATTATGGAACAGTATCTTCTTGAAGAGGACTTTAGAGCATCATTTGCTGAAGTGTTTCCACGGCATATTAGTCCTAATTGATGCTTTGTGACAGAAAGATTACATAATCTTAATCAACAAGGCTGATTATATTCTATTTGTGGAGACTCACAATACACATTAGCATATTAGATTCTCTGAGAAGTCCTGCAAGAAAAAACAATCTTGTTTAACTGCATTCGATCCAGCATTTCTTGAGATTATTTGACCATACTTCTTTCTGTATGTGTGCATATGGGTGTAAATAAAATACTTGTTAATAACCTGAGGCACTAGGGTTCTGTGCAATACATTTCAGACAATGCTCTCTTGGATGATTCAACGGTAGAGTGAATGTCTTTTCCACCTACAGGTAGGGAAAAGACACAATGAGGATAAAACGAGTCTCTCATTGAGAACATCTACTCCTGAGAGGGGCTGTGGAAGTGTTAGAAGAATGCATAACTTGGGGAAAAACAGTGTACTCAGTGAGCTTACCTTTATTAGAACCAAATGAATAATTTTTACTATGTTCTCTAAATGAACTGTTTTGTACTATAATATATGTGATACCAAGGGAACATATTTAATTTGTAGCTCTATCATTAGAATTTTAAACACATACACATGACTTTATTAAAGATTCTAAACGTCATTGAATAATTATTTTCCAATACCAAGCTTCGAAAAGCATCAGGTAAGACCTGTAGTTGTAAGAAGTCACTTGATACTAATTTCTTAAATTGGTGGGCAATTGCCTCAATTTTAGTTTTCTCAATTGTCAATGAGTTGCCCTTCCGGAATTTTATTGATGGCATATGCAGTCTGGTGATTCCTTTCTAAATTCTTTTTTCATTCCACTTTCCTGAGAGAGCTACCCCATAAGGTCACGAATCATGGGAAATCTAATTGCCACTGTCATGTTAGCTGAGTGTGCAGAGCTTCTAGCTCAGAGATCTGTCATAAATCTGGACTGCAACACCAAGCTGAGGCCTTGAGCTGAAGCAGGGCCTCTCTGTCCCTATTAAATCTTTATATTATCATTAACCACAGCCTGAAAGAATGAGAATTCCTAGGCACCTAAAAGGAATCCATGGGTATTTTTCACATCCTCCAGAAAGAGGTAACAGGAAGAGAAGAGACAGATGAACAGGGATGCATTCCCTTTCAATACTGCATGTGTGCCTCATCCCTGCTCAGAGCAGCCCAACCAGAGTCCTGAAATCTGGTCGGATTAGCACCTCTTTGGGAGATATGGAGAAATAGAAGGGTTGTAGGAGAAAGGCAGGACCTCTTACTATTCACATATCCAAATTTTTTTTCCAAATCTCCTTAAAACAGAAATCTACTGTCTTGACATTCAGATAAAACATGCCATAATGTTGCTGTAGGCACATATTTTTTAAAATATATATATACATAAAGATTATGTGTGTATATATGCATATATATGAAAGGATTTCTAACAATGGCAATATTTTGCTAAATGGACTGATTCCTAAAATGATAAGAATTTGTGTGTACAGGTCTCATACAAGTTTTGGTGAAGAAACATTTTAGTCCTGTACCCATATAAACAAACCATCGCTGTAGCTAAAAATATAGAATTGCATCATTATACAGACTGGATAGTACATGAGCTCACTAAAATAAGATACTACTTGTAAACCACTTTGATTTTCTGTAAAATAAATATAATATTGAAATAAACAATATCGAAAATAACAAGATGAAAAATAATTAGAAATTTGAAATGAAATTGCCAGATTAAAAAAAGGTGCATTCTCAAATAATCTTGTGTCTAGTTGTTAAGATGAATATATTATATAGCAATTTGGAATATGTTTCTAACCAAATGAAGTTCTATTTATAGATAGTCATGATCATGTGCATGCACGTATTTTAATATTTTAGAATAATACTGTCCTTTCTGGTAATACCAGAAATAAAAATACTGAAATTATTCCATGAAACGGATGCCTTCTCTTAGAACTTAATTTTGTTAACAAGCCACTAATTTATGAGCTGACATCTTCAATTTATTTAGAAATAGAATAACAATAGTAACGAGTACTTATTAAATGCCTAACCTGTCCCAGGCATTTTACATACATTTTAAAAATAGCTCTATTAAATGGGCAGTATTGTCCACATATGATAGATAAGGAAACAGAGGCTCAGAGAAGTAACTAATGCAGCATCTCTGGTTGGAACAGGGATTTGAACCAGTTTTTGTCATCGCACTCATGTGACAATGTGGCCTCTACACCAGACATCTGTAATACCATTTTATGAAGCTGCAGTGATTCTCCTGAGGTGCCTCAGGGGAAGAGATGATACAGTTGCTGAGCAGACAATGCTTCATCTGCACCACCTGGCATTAATCTGAACAGCCTTCAAAAAATATTGAGCCCCATTGCTCTGAATGCCCCATTCTGATCTTGAGCATTCCCAAACCCCAGGCCTTACCTGACAGAGGTGCTGTGGCTCCTCTGCCCACATCCCACTTCATCTGTTTGTTCATCGAACAAACATTTGTGAACCCATGTGTGTGCCAGGCAATGCTAAGCAAAGAAATTTAAAAATACATGACAGACAGGCCCTTCAAATATTTATATGCTCAGACCAGAATCTCAAACTCAAGTTCCTTTTAAGTCTAGGTAGATAGACAAATGATTGAAGCAAGCCAGATGTAAGCAGTAGGGAGTATTCAAATATGGGTGGTAAGGCAACCCAGAAATTAAAAATCATAGGAAGCTGTTACCACCCCTCAGGCTGAGAGCAAAGGGAGAAGGTGTTATTAGAGCTCCCGTGCCTGGGCCTGGGGGTGGGAGCTGGACCTGCAGAGGAGGAACACCAGCAGAAGTGGGACTACAAAGAAGATGCATAATGTCTTTTCCTCTCCTTCCGCCCCCGTCCTCCAACCTCCCTCAACTTCCTCTCATTGGCCAACCCTAACTAAAAGTCAATGAGTAAGGAAGTCCGAAAAGTGTAATGTGAAGGGACAGGCCCTGTGGCACAGAGGACAATTAGAGAAGGGCAGGGAATGGATCTGACAACACACAGGCAAGTGATTGAAATCTCTAGTCCCCTTGATTTGGGATTCTTGATTCTCAGGTTCCTACCCAGGTGCCCCTTCTCCTGCCATGTGATCAATCTTCCTACCTACGTCCCAACATCCTGCCTTGGCTGCCTGTGTTTGCTGCAGATATCATATCTTAATAACCTTCTGTCCCAACCATAAATCTCTCCTTTGTTTGACCTGCTTAACTCTGAGGAACTCGCATGGCTCTAAACCCTGGTTCTACCTTGTCATCTACTCTCAGAAGGCCCTCCTTCTCTGTAAGCTATGCCTACAAGTTTTTCAATCAAAATTTAAATTGCTGAACATGGAGATTGTTACAGCTTCATGTTAGTTCTCAGCATGCTGCCAGCAGGCATCTCTCATAGGCTGACAGTTCAATAATATTCATAGGTAACTAAACTAAAAATTAATGCTTCTTCTCCCTTGCTAGGACATAGTAGAAAGAAAGTGGCAAAATACAACCATTTGCATTTAATGAATAATTTATTTACTTTTGAAACTAGGTTAGAATCTGGACTATGATAAATTCACTAATTACACATTAAAATAAAGCTCATTCACTTCTTCAAAATTGTTCCAAACTGCTTAGTACAATTTCCAGCTGAACTTTAACCTTTGATCTTATGGTGAATAATACTGATGGATC
>NW_011888839.1:6492726-6494405 GCF_000151845.1 Pteropus vampyrus | reverse complement strand
ATTAAAGGGAGTCAAATTTAGATGAAATAGGTTGCTTGTTCTTGGTAAGTAACACTACAATCAATGTGCAATATTTGTTTTGGAATTTTTACCTGAATATTGACTTTTAATAAATTGCGACTGTTTGGATGTACCACATAATTACTTAAATGAAATAGTTTGATTCAGCATTGTCTGCTTTTATTTTTAATTTTAAATATGCATTTAATTATTTTCCCTCATTTGTTAGTGCTGCCTACCTTCTGTGGTAACTAATGCAGAACAGTAGAGAAAGAAAATGTGAGGCAAGAGAACAAGGGGCTTTAGAACTGTTCGTAGGTGGTATTTCGAGGAGTGAGGGATCTGAGACATGTTCAAGATGCCCAGCCAGGTGGGTCCTATCAAGGCGGAACCTGAGATATGAGGAGATTCCAGGAACTGAGGGAGATCTGTCAGGCAAGGAACAAGGAGCACTCTGATAGGTTATGTATTTCTTCTAGACATAAACATTTTTTCCTCATAGTAAGCTTTAAAAGAAATAGATCCTTTCACAGAGATGGTAAAGTTAATATGTTTAAAATACAGTGAATAACATAAATCTTTTTTAGGACGGTATTACAGAAAATACAGAAACTCTTTCACATGGCCATTTATTGTTCTACTCAAACAAAAAATGAGAGCATAACATTAAAATGTAGTTTGTTGAAGATATTTCCTGTGGGGAGCAATCTTAGAGACTCCCATGTAGAGAGCTTAATAGTAATCTGTCTGGTATGAAGATAGCTCTAGAGAAATGGATGGATAGTCCTTTGCATTCTTTTCCATGAATATTGCTGGCTTTGAACAGGAGCTGGTATTAAACAACAAAGGTTCATCTTCCTGGGGTGATCTTGGAACATTGGTATTCTGAGGCACCTATTGAAGAAGACTCATATATTTGTAGACCAAACAAGTAGATAAAGAGACTGTATTCTACTGAGAAATCTTTATTTTTACCTGGATGAATCAGGCTCTGCAAAACAAGGTCCACAGGGGTGGTTGGTGAGCATGATTAACTTCTTTCTCTAGAAATAGCTTTGAATCTATCTGGAGGAACACTTGATTTGACCCAGAAAATCATGTCATTGAATATAGCCTACATTATTTTAGGCAGTAAAACTATAGGATATTAAACTCTAGAAAATATTCTTGTAGTATATTTAATCTTGCACTCACCACATTACCAAACTTATCCATGTGTGTGTATATATATGTGTGTATATATATAGATAGATATTTAAGAGGTTACAAACATGGAATTTGAGATAATTTGGACAAGGACTGAGTAAACGGTCATCTAAAATGCTAAGACCTATTAAAAGTATTAAAAGTAGTAGGCATACTTTAAATATTGAGAGAATAAATTGTCAATTATCTTCAAAGTTTATATACCTATATTTCATACCAATAATTGACATTCTTTTTCTTGAACTCCTCTTGGAAGTAAAATATGTACAAATCAGAAATAAATGATTAATATGTAAATCATACATTTGCCTTATCTTTCCATTAAATAGGTTCTCAACAGACATTTGTCAGGCAATATTGAAGATTAAAGTATTTTCTTAAACTAATGAATAGCTGTAAATACTTTGAAGTATAAAATTGATATTTAAAAAAATACAATTCAGAGTTTTTACTTTTTCATGTATTTTTTTCTT
>NW_011888839.1:6475447-6491726 GCF_000151845.1 Pteropus vampyrus | reverse complement strand
CTATTATAAATAAAGCTGCTATCAGTATGTGTGTAGATGTCTTTGATGAACATATGCTCCCTTTCTTTTCTCTTATTTAGTTTCTACTCCACTTCTAAACGAAGAGGGATTTATTTATATTTATTTTTATGGCGACATTGGTTAATGAAATCCAGTAAGTTTCAGCTGGCATATATATATATATTTACATTGTGTATTCACTTCCCAGAGTTAGATTTCTTTCTGTCACCACATATTTGACTCCTTTTACTTTGTCTACCTCCCCTCTCCCCCGTCCCCTCTGAAGAGGGATACATTTAAAAGAATCACTTTGGCTAGTAATTTATCCTGTTGTTGGAATTAGCTAAGTGGTGGAAATGGACTGTTTAATTGTTACCGAGTAGACTGATAGGGATAAAAAGAGTAAGCTGACAAGATCCAACTACCAACCCCGTGAAATCTGTGATGCTGCTCCTGAAAATTCATTTTCTACTCGCTTGCACAGAATTCACCTACATCTTTCTTCTTTATGCATCTTTTACATAATTAGTTTCCAAATTACCACTTATCAGGAAATCCTTTTAGATGCAAAATTTATTTTTTTAAGTTAAAAAAAATAGGTTGTTGGGTTTTTAAATACCATAATCCCTCTAGCCAAATGTTAGACATATTGTTTTTACGTATTTGCGAATCTGTTTTTTTTCATAGCAAAGACCCATAGAATTTCTAACATTGGTTTTGCTAATGCATAGTTAATAAATATCTTCAATCTTTTAAGTACTTTTAAATCCCAGCCCTTGTTTATGTTTAAAGAGAGAATGATGCTTTGATATATTATGCCTACTTGACAAAGGCTGCTGATATAGTGAAGTACATGCCTTTTAACTAAAAATAATGGCTTTTGTGAGTTTTAAGATAGCATTTAAATTTAAGAGATGTGTAATTAAATTAATAATTAAAAAGCCTACGAAATTTCATACAAAATGAATTATTTGTAAATTACATTTTTTGATTCTGCATAATTTGCATTGCCAAGAAGAAAAGATCAAGACAACTGGCAGAATATTCTATTTCAACATATTTTTAAATGCAATATTTTTAATATTGTGCAAATATAAAGGAAAGTAGCAAGGAGATAAACATGAATTCAGTCCATAGTTCTATCCTGTTCTTTAGTTCTCAGCCTAACTATTTCCTCCTGAGGCTTTGCCTGGTTCTCTGAAGTAGGTCCTCTCCTTTATTCTGTACCATAGAAATTATTGCTTTTATAGCATTTTTAAAATTTGCAATTACATATTTTTTAGTTTGTTGCTTTGTTTATTAGGTGAAATCTTATCCTTGAGTTTTGGATATAAACTAGGCAAAGGTTT
Organism: Pteropus vampyrus; assembly: GCF_000151845.1. Classification (NCBI taxonomy): domain Eukaryota; kingdom Metazoa; phylum Chordata; class Mammalia; order Chiroptera; family Pteropodidae; genus Pteropus; species Pteropus vampyrus. Next base: position 6,490,377 of record NW_011888839.1, on the reverse strand, counting down.
GCCAATGAATCCAAATTATATTCATGTCCAATGTGCGTGGGGCCACATGGGCATATACATAAGAGAGAGAATGTGAGATCAAAGAGATAAGGGCTATTGGTACATCTGAGGCACTTAGCATTGAAAATGTCGCTCATGGTGTAAATCATTGGGAAGAGGGATTATACAATGTTTAGGCATTTTCTTTTCTTATTTTCTCTCTTTTTAAAGGCATTTGGGAATGGAACAAATTTTGATACCAAAGTTTATTTTCTCTTTTTTCATTTTTCTTAGGATAAAAAAAAAATCAAGAATTTTAAGCTGTAAAAGCTAAATACTTTGTGAAATAGTTCCTCTTTAGTCATTGGCATAGATAGGTACGCAGAGTGAGGCATGGGTAGGTGGTGCTAGATTGACTTTCTCAAGTTGCTCTTCTTTATCATAACTTGAACAAATTCTAGGCCAAAGAAAGACTTGGGTTCTGATCTGTCTAAAGGCTTCTGGGGTCACCCTGCCCTCCAATCCCATATGTTCTTGTATTGGTTCTGAACTTGATATTAACTGGGTTGTGGATTTCAGGGTCTCAGACTATCAATTTAAACAGTGAGGGGTAGGTGGAATCTTATTAATGAATAGATAAAGTAGCCTTATTATGCTGCAGAGATGTTATATTCTTGGGTTGTGATAGACACAAGTCTCAAAGAGTTTTACAAACTCAAGGGTTAAGAGGAAATTTAAAAGGCCTGTGCTTGAAAGATTGTGTATAGGAGTCAGATTTATTCAGAGACAGTGGGAATAATGGTACACTTATAAGAAACAACAACTTTAGGATGGGCATCACGAAAAGTGGAAGATGGCAGAAAAGGGGGAAAAATGTTTACATATCTAAATGTTCTTAAAGATAGAACTAGGAAAGAAGATTCAAGATTTTAGAGAATGAATTAAGAGGACTTCTCCCTGGCCTCCCTCCTGCACGGAGGGAGCTCAGAACACAAGGAACTATTGAAAATGCCCTTGGAAGCTGCAAGCAGGGAGTCAATAATAAGGAAAATTGGGGAACCTACCCTTGGTGACTGGGACAGCCACTAGAGGTTGTATAATATTTGGAAAATTTTATATCGAGGCTGGGAAAGTCAGCATAGAATATTTCAGTCATTAATAAAGGAGTTTTAAGGTGCTGTGGCTAGTATAGGAGAGGCAAGTTTGGCTCATGCCATGAAAGAACATGTTTAGGAAATTTATGGTGATAGAACTCTAAGAAAAAGAGGCAATGGGATAACACATCTCGTGGGAGTCCGACAGCATTCCAATACATTGAGTTCAGACATGCATTAGGATTGGGACTGATGGATGGTTCACTTTTATGTGACTATTTTCCTTTTCGGGGAAGGGAAGGTAGACAGGATTTATTCTGGCAGATGTGGGACCCATTTGTCTCGTATCACTTTCTATGAGGAATCAAAAAAGGCAGAACCTGGAGATCGACATTAGGAAAAAAATTCTGGGTCAGAAAGCAAAACACACAGAGAATGAAGGGAGAAAGGCATTCTGATCCAACAAACAATGATAGATCTACATAAATCAAGAAAAACATGCCAACAGCTTATTTTAAAATGTTTAAAACTTAGCTAAGGGTACCTGAAAGGACTCGGAGAACCACAGAAGAAAGGGAGACGGGAAGGAAGATGTGGCAGAAGGCAATTGGAGTGTGGCTATTGAAAGAGGCGAGTATTCTCAACTTTGAGTATTTGAAAACGATGGGATGTCCCCTTGGACTTTATGGGGCCCTAGAAACCCAGGCTATGGGAACAATGATAGTCATGCTGTTGGTCAGAAACATGTTGGCTGCCATAGTTGTTTCATGTGGCTGCCATAACAAATTGCCACAAACTGAGTGGCTTAAAAGAGCAGAAATTTCTTCTCACAGTTTTGGAGGCCAGAACTTAGTTTAATTACATATGCAAAACCCCTTCTTTTCAAATAAGGTAACAGTCACAAATTCTGGGGATTAGAAAATGGAAGTTTTTTTGGAGACCACTCTTTAACCTGCTACAGGCCGGAGGAGGACTTGTGCTTCCTGGACCTAAGTGGTAGGCTTGTTTTTTTTTGTTGTTATTGCTTTCTCTAGTGTAGTAAGCGCATCTGATCAGGGTCTGCTTTCTTGTGGTAAATTCAGCTATCCTCCACTCTCTTTGTTTCTATTTCTTTATTATTGATGTTTTATGAAGGTGATAAGTCAGATCAGCTTTTGTAGCACCAACTGGTTATCTTAAAATTGAAGAGAGGGCGTAGGTAGCCTCTGCTGGGAGACAATTCTACATGGGTCTCTCATGTGACTGCACATTCTTACAAGAAGAGGCATTGACTATCTTTACAAGGATATGTGTGTAGTGAAAAGCCTTGGAAGATAGAGATAGTTGTCTTCTGGAGCAGAGGGAAGGTTTATTTATTCTTCAGTATAATAAAGATAGTTTACCTTTGGACAAAGTTCAGGCAAGTTTACTAGCAGCCCATTTAAAAAAGTTGGAGTCTCTTAAATCCGAGTTTCCCCAGCTGTGATGAAACCCATTGTGTGTGTAGCATCCACCAAGCCACTTTGTGTTGTCTTGTGGGACTTGGGGACAAGGGCAATTGACATTGCTATGAAGTTCATGCTATTTGCTATGCAGTGAGGTAATATCTCTTTTGTCACTGACATGAGTCTTATATATTCTGCCAGCATCCATAACACTATAACAAGTTAACTTATTAGCTTGCGGGCTAGGTAAAATCCCAGAGCCTTCACAGTTCTTGACAGCCTCCTTGAGGTTTCCAGGTTTAAGCTGAATTCATTCACTAACTTGACTTTTATCAGAGAGCCAAACACTGATTGCTTGCTTATCTATTGAAATAACTAGTCAAATCCTGATTCCCATTTGGCTATCATTCCTACTTGTGTGTTTTCCTATAGAATTCCAGAGAAAGAAGGGGTTAGTGGTACCGTTTTGTGTAGTGACATCTGCCATAGCAGTGTGATTGGAGCTGGGAGAGTAAGCAGAAGATTAATAGGAGCAAGTTTAAGGTTGAACAGGGATTTTATGCAACATAAATAAAAGAGTGTGCATGTGAAGACATATGTATGAGTGAGTTTATTGCAATATGGTTATGATAGTGGAAATCTGGAAGCAACTTGAATGTCCATCAAGAGGGCTGAATAAAATATAGTATATACATGCTGTGGAATATTATGCAGCTATTAAAAAGAAAAGAGTAAGTCTATATGTTTGGGCTCAGAAGATAGCCTCAACATATTATTCAATAAAAAGTTATAATATAATAAGCATATCTTGTTCCTTTTTTAAAAAACTCTCTATATCTATATTTATATTTGTATAAAAAGCAAAGACTTTGTGAAGACACACACTAGACTGTTACAGTCAGCATTTATTACTGTTATAATAACATTATTAATTAAAAGTATTAGAAAAAGTTAATATGTTTTAAGTGAGTGGAGACTTACTAAGAGAGCTTAGCTATGAAGGGAAGGAAAGAAATAGAGTCGTATATAGAGTTGAGGGCAGTTGGTGATTTTATACTTTTCAAGATGAGAGAGCGACTGTGTTTATGGGGAAGTAGCCACAAATCGAGGAAGTCCATTCTTCAATCTGTTCTCTCACTGCCTTCACCCATCTTTCACTCTTCTATTCACCTTAGCATTCATCCTTCCTCCCTTCCTCCCGTGGCATTTGAGGAGGTGTAGGTGATAACAGTGATGAAAACATTAAGTCTCCACTCTTGTGGAACTCTAGTCTAGTTGGGAAGACAGAAAAGAACAAGTTACCAAATAAACGATATAATTGAAGGTGGTGACAGGCTTGTGAAGGGACAGTAAAGCAGACTGAGAGGTCAGTCGATGATAGGGAGGGTAGCGTGGGGCTATTTTAGATAGGGTGGTTGAGAAAGGCCTTTCTGAGGAGCTGACATTTGAATAGAGGTTTGAATTGCATGATCTGCAAAACCAGAAGGAAGAGGCTCCAGACAGAGGGTCAAGCAAGTATAAAGATATTGACACGAGAACGAGCCTGTCACAAAACATGGCAGCAGAGAGAGCTGCCTATGTAGGGGCAGCTCCTGGGGCGGGGGACTCTAGGTGATATATGGAGCTGTTCTCCTTGGAATGGAGGGAGATGAGGAGGAAAAGTTGTGCTTTTTAACAAGGTGTAGTCAATATTGCTTACTCATTTCATAAGACTCTTTTGTTAACAAGTGATAAAGTTCTGGAAATGAGTTGAAAATGCATCCTGTTTCCACAGCACATTCTCTCTGTGCGATCAAAGTAACTTTCTGTCTTGACCCCTTTTTTTTTGCTTCTTGAGTATTGAAAGCAAACTGTATAAATAATATTGTGTCAATTTTATTTTGGTTATCTCATCAGGATTGTCTTTTTTTTTTTTTTCCCGGAGTAATTGATATGAAAAGCATGTACTATAATTTAAATGCAAATATCTCCTTGGGTCCTGATACATTTTCCAAAGTTTGAAAGTGGAAATTGCTTCCCAAACAAAGCCAAAGGTGTATTTAGGATTAACGTGCACATGTGGTGCTCATACAATTGTATCAGCATCATTGCTTTGAGCTTCATTAAAAATGGATTAATCTTCCAAGGTGTTTGAGATTAGTTTCTACTGAAGGTCTGTGTGGTTCATGGTGATATGCACTCATCTCTGAAAAATCTGATTTTTTTTAATTGGCACTTTTAAAAATTGTAATTTCCAACTAGTCATTACTGGAAGTGTCTTGTAATGGGTAGAGTCTTCCACAATGCTCCGTTACAAAAAAGGGGGCCCTATTGGAAGGTGAGACTCATAACGAAGTACCCAGTGCCAGACATGATACATAGCAAGGGGGTGGGCTGGGAAAACCTTTATATTCAAATATTGAGAACAAAGTATAATTTTTTTCTGGGGATGTCTGTGGGAACTCTCTATGGACTCTCCCAATATTTGGCTGTTGGGATTTTTTCTTTTGGTTGAGGTACCGATGCTGTCCATGGGTTACTTTAAGGAGTATTTACTGTTATCTGTAATATTTTCTGAAGCATTCTTATTTCGAGCATTCTTGTACAAAATCACTGACTCATGATGAGAAATCACTTTAAGATGCTTTTTATGCAGTACCTTTCCAGGTAAGAAGTCCCAAGGGCATTCTCAGTATAATGCTCTTTGGACTTATGACATTCTTGATGCTGCCGCTGGAGGTGACATTTGCAAATATCCTGGTTTTTGAGCAAGAAAGATACTAGGCAAAATACTTAGGCATTTTCTTTTCTTTCTTCCTTATATGCAACCAGCCATACTCTTTAGTGCCACTGCCTGACATCACATGCTTTATAACGCTTGATGGGAAAAGCTAAATTCCATTTGAAGAACACCTGGAAAGTTTCATATTGTTATGTAAAAGCCTCAGCTGAATAGCATCCTATATATAGGGTCTCTATGCAGTTGGGGGTGCTCCTGCCAGGCGTAAGGTTTACTAGAGCAAATAGAAATTTCTTAGTCTGGAGAGAAACCGGTGAAGACGCCACCCTTTCCTTCCCAAACCCAGAGTTTTATGGAACTTGCATTGAAACACAATAAAGACCACAGGTAGTCAATCACTTTAATTAAATGAACATTTGCATATGTTTTAGCATTTTGAGTGTTTACTGTCTAAAAATGTCATTCTTACACCTAAGTGCCATTCCATGAATATCCACAGGTCCTGGCTTAGGTGTAGATACCATAACTGGATCAAAGAAACTGAGCAGAGGTTGGCGGGAGAGATTAAAGAATTTAGTTCACGGAATAATGAATTTGCGATGGGGCAGAATGGAGTTTGTTTTGTCATAATACTGTGTAGAACATTTTAATTTTATTTTGTGCTAAGGAAACACAAAGATGTAATTTTCAAAATCTTTTGTAATTTGAAGCCTTCTCTAAGAGGAGAAAGAGATTACATTATTCTCTTTCTGGAACTCTTGGTATTTATCATTTTTTTCACTTCTTTTTTTCTCATATGATGAGCTATAAATCTTAATGAGTAAATACAAATATATATAGCATTGCACTGTTATTTACCAGATTTTGCCCGAAATGTTGGCATATATAGTCTCATTTCTTTCTCTTTGTACTTTGTGAATGTGCTTAGTAAACTGTAAAGTACTATGCAGATATGATCTATAATTACTTTAAATGTTATCAAGATTTAACAATTACCAATCAGGTAATAAACAAGCATTTGCTGAATTCGCTCAAAAGTGCAAAACATATTAGGTCGTTGAAGGTTCTAAGGAATTGTCATGGCACAAGACCTCAAAGAGCCCTTAGAATTGAGAAGCGGAATAAACAAACTTGTAATAAGCATCATTATTCTGTGTCTGTGAGACCTGAGATAATTTAAGACCTGAGTTATGGTCACCAGGTAAGTCATTTACACGAAACTCAATAGAGTTCTGGGAACAACTTCTGCTTTTAGCATTCAGAGCAAACGTTCAGCTGCAAAGCAGCAGCTGGAAGCCGACTGTACGAGGTTACCTGAGGGACAGCATGGCTGTACTGGAATTAAAATTCTGCTAGACCCCAAGGATGACAATGGTAACTCCCTTTGGCTTCTGACTGAACTTGTAATATGAATAATTTAGATAATTTAAATACCATTTGCAGAGAAATTTTGCCCAGAGCTATAGGATGCCCATATTAGAATGATTAACCATCTATTGGTAAAAATAGATAAAGACTCTGAAGACCTTATTAAATTTGGTATCTGTCTGTCTGATCAATGCAAAGCCTCTAAAATGAAATGACAACATGACGCAGTGGCCACTATACCCCTATGAAGAGTCACGTGTTCTGTAGGTCACTCTGAAGACCCTCTAGTGGACCTCAGGCAAAAGCTTTCCAGTACGAGTTTTTTTTTTTTTTTTTGAGTGGAGTGTCTCATATGTGCCAGGCATTGTGCTAAGTAGTAGGGCTCTGAAGAGGAAGTGATGCACTCCTGCTGTTGGGAGATCAGTCTTCTCAGGAAGACCACTAATAAAAATAAGGACAACGAGCAGTCCTGTCACAGGAACATGGACACAGGGCTATGGAACCATGGAGAGCGGAAAGACTGTTTGGGACATTTGGGAAGTCCATGAGGAAACCATATGAAAAACATGAAGTTCTACTGATTTTACTGTTTTCCTCTGTTGCCACATTTGGGTTGTTTCTGTGGTCTCATATAACAAAAACAATATTTCAATAAACATATTAATGTATAAACCTTTTTTTATATACTTCAGATTATTTCCTTAAAAAGTATTCCCAGAGGTAAAATTACCAGATTAAAGTGAAATGAAAAAAAAAAAATCAAGTCTCTATATACACATTTTCAAATTTCTTTTACCACTCCCACCTATTCATTTAGGAGAATTATACATTTTAATGAGTTCTTACCAATATTGAGTAGTATAAACTTTAAATTTAATTTAATAGGTGATATTTTTAGTTCAATTTTGTTTTTAAAGTGTTTATAGTTTGGGTGCAGTAGTATTTTTAATATCTTTATTAGAGTCTGATTTTCATATGAAAAACTCACCTACTTTAAATGTACAGTTTGGTGAGTTTTGGAAAATGTATAACAGTCATGTAACTGCCACAACACAGAATTAAAACATTTTCGTTATCCTCTCAAAATTCCTTTTGGCCTCTACTCCTGGTGTCTGGCAACCTTTGGTCTCTTTTCTGTCCCTGTAATTTTGCCATTTTAACATTTCATATAAATGAAATCATATTGTATGTAGCCGCATGTGCCTGTTTCTTTCACTTAACATAATGTTTTTAAGCCAATATTGTGTTGTGCATTTCTTTAATTATTTTTGGAGTTAAATACTGCTTTATGTACTTTAAAATCAATTGTTTGGAGGAGGCAATATTTTGAACTGAGTATTAAAGAATGATCAAGAGTTTTCTAAATGAAAATTAGGGGAGGAGTTCAAGATGGTGGAAACTATATTATACAAAAGCAAACCTCATTAAATACTCGACATAACCAGGAGATGGTAAGAAGTTCAGTGTTCAGGAGTTTAGGGGGTGTTTGCTGGGAGAGTTGGAAGAGGAGGCTGCACCAGGTAGGACAGGAATGGAGTAAAGGACCGTAAGATGATGCTGTTTGTAATTTTTTCACATTGTAGGCCACTGAGATTTTACAGAGCGCCTAAGGAGGGCACTGACATTTCCCTTTGGTTTGAGGAAGATTATTCTACTGAGAAAAGAAGTAGAAATGGATAGAGAGAAACTAGAGTCATACAGAACAAATTGGGGGTTATAGAGAAGAGGTCTTATCTGAAGAACATTTAGGAAATTGAATCACAACATTTCGGAAATAATTGTATAAGGAGAGGAAGAGGGATAATGAAGAATAATATTGAGTAATCTAACTTAGTCGACTGGTTACAGGGTTGATTTATTAGTTATGATAAAGAATACTGGATATAGACCACATACAGGAGAAAAGATAAGTTTGCTGAGTCTGCAATGATTGGTAGTTTGAATTTTGAGTCTAAAGCTAAGACTACAATCGTGGGTTGGAGGTGTAAATTTGAGAGTCATTGGTAAATAGGTAAAAGGGAAATATGTAAAATCTTGCAACTTGAACAGAGTCAAAATAGAAGACAACAGGATAAAATTTTGGGCAACTCCATCACTGAAGAGACTTACTGATTTAGTGTAAGCTTTTTACTTGCTGGGAGATGCCAACTTTGTTTTCCAGGGCAGCCTTCCCATGTGAACCAAAGGTGAATCCGAAACACTCTAACCGAATCTTGGTAGTACCGTTCCCCTTAGCAATGATTGCTTTAGGGTAGAGCCAATGAGATGTGAAGCGTAATTGGATGAAACTTCTGGAAAATATTTCCTCATTCTTATAAAGAAACAAGGAAAGGATAGATCTTTGCTAGATGTTGCTTTTCTTGGATGTAATGACTAGAAGAGTCTCATTCATTTTGTGATTGTGAGGGGAGATAGAGCAGAGACATAGCTGACATATAAAGGATGCAGAACAGAAAGATGAAAAGAACTTGTGTGTTTTATGACATCACTTGAATCAACCAATTCTGGAGCCTATCTAACCTCAGGGCTTGTCATGTGGGATACTGATTTTTCTGTTTTTTAAGCGTGTTGAGTTAGAATTTCTATTATATGAAGAAGTTGAAAGCATTCCAAATCATACATTATTCTAGGTAATTACATAGGTATTATGTTTATAAAAATCTATATCGGTAATGCACAGTGCCTGGAATATAGATAAACATCTTGGAAGTTAAACTATAAAACATCAGGACCAGGGGTAAATCAAGGCATACTACTTGGCATGTTTCCTTCTCTAAAATTATATATACACACACACACACACACACACGCACACACACACAAACACACGCACACATACACACACATATATGTAATTATATAAAGTTATTTTTAATTGTATTTTTACTTCAAAGTAATGACATCATCTACCTGTATGAAATGAATTGCGATTTTTAAAAGGAGAGATAATTCTGTGGATGCATTTGCATTATTAAGGAACAAGGAGTGAAACCATTCACTGATGTGCCATTATAATTCTTGTTTTGTTCTTTGATGAGGTATTTTCAAGAATTGGAGGGTTATCATTGCTTGAGTTAAAAGAACTACACTGTAGGTTTCATTCCTGTCAGGTAAAATCAGTGTCTTGGGTGAAAGGTAGTATCAATCTTGTTGTGGGAGATTAGAAGCACACACCCAGGACCTTCCTGAAGGAGTTCCCCAGCTGATATGAAATAAAGAATGGGGTGCAGTGAAGAAGAGTTTATCAGCAGGGGCTGTGACCTAACATTAAGTCTCTAAAACAATTCTTGTACATTCTTGTTGGACTGGCTGAAGGAGGTTCGCTTGAACGTCCTGTAAATAAACTGCAGCAAAAACGGAGCTTTCTTCACTAAGCACAAAAGTTTCTGAAAGTATGAGCATCTCTTAATTACATCTATGCTAAAATACCTTTTACTAGAGACTTCTCTACTTTGTAGAAATCAAATCAGAGAGACATTAGGACAGCAGAGCAGCTTGCCACTCCAGATGGTTGATAAAGTCTGAATGTAGTCCTTTTCACCCTGTAGTGCCGTTTTCTGAAACTAGCCCTAACTTAACAGCTGCACATGATCAAAGCAACAGAAGGGAATACTTGACATATTTATAAACAGAGAGAAAATATTTCTGAATGCCCAGAGGCACAAACGAGCATCTGAAAATCAGTGTAATATCAGATACTACGACAAAAGCTAATGCAAGTCTTTATATTCGGCATTTTTCTCTCATATACACAGTATAGCTTATAATTGTATAGTAATTTTTAATCAGTGATATGCTCCAAAGGGAATAAGTTCACTTAGATTATCAACTGACATGAGAGCCAATTTTGACTGTACTCTCTGGATTGATTTTACTGGTCATGGTATAATCACTCAGAAACCACCATGTCCACTTTCTTTCTCATCTCCCTCTGCAGTGTTCAGATGAATTAAGCCATTAGTTGTCAAATAAGGGTTTACGTTTGTAGGTGTTAGTCATTTCTGCTTGGTTATTTCTAGCTTATTGTACTCCATTCTGGTTGTCACACTTTAAAAGGGACATTCTCTCTTCATCCTTCTTCTCCCTGTGCCCTCTCCTTCTCAGAGGCAACCACTATGATTAGTTTGGAAAAATAGTTTCAGACTTTCTTGTTGTTATTGTAAATAGGATTTTAAAAATATTTTCTAATTGGTTATTATTGTTGTATGGGAGAGCTGTGAATTATATCTTTATATTAAAACTAGCCATTTTATTGAACTCTTATTCTAAAAATTTTTCAGTTGATTGCATTGGCTTTTCTAAGTATCGAATCACAGTATTTGCAAATAATTACAGTTTTGCCCTATCCTTTAAATCTTTATAAGTGTTATTTAAAAAATGTTATTACATTGGTTTGAATCTTCAAAAAAATGTTGAATGGTAATAGCAGGTACCTTTTTTCCCCTCTGACTTTAATGATAATACTTCTAACATCTCATCATTAAGTATAAAGTGTGCAGTATTAATATGGGTAATTTAACCATTCTCCTCAACATTTAAGTTGTTTCCATTTTTTAATGTTGCATATAATAAAGAATAAATGTTTGTGTTCATATCTTTATACCTATGTGCAAATATTTTTATAAAGTAGATTCCAAATTTCTAGGTGTAAGAGTATGTAGATTTCAGAATCTGATAGACATTGGCAATAGTTTGCTATCGCCATCACATTGCTCTAGAAGCTCTAACCAGTGTAACAAGATTTGAAAAATTAAAAATATATATTTGTATCAGTCATTTATTGCTGCATAACTAACCACCCCCAAATTTAGGGCCTAAAGCAACAATTCATCCATTCTCACAATTGTGTCAGTTGGATGGGTAGTCCTTCTGACTGGTTTTGGGAAGAAAAAGTGATTGCAGAGAGGTGGCTCTATGTCAAAAGTTATGGATAGGACTGGACAGGGCAGGAAGTGTCAGTGTCTCAGTACCTATAAGATACTTCTTCACAGGAAGAGAACATCTATTTTCCTGTACTTGAGAGGAATGGTGGGCTACCTGAGAGATAAAATACTTTGTATAGTTTTTTGGGGGGCCTTTAGTAACATACTTTCTTTATTCATAAACCATGATTTCAGGATGTGCCACACAAAATTCATTACTGACGCAGTCTGTAAAGTAAATTACGATCCCAAAGAGACGAGAGATAAAAAGCTTAAGAAGCAGCTGAGTGTTTTACTTTACAAAATGCAAACTGAGCAAGGTCAGGATGATTTGATGTGTTCTGACCTGCTGCTAGCACAATGAGGAAACGCCACAGCCATCAGCAAAGATTCATCTTCTCCTCCTCTTCCTCCCCAAATCTGCAACTGTTGGTCGTCATGTTTTGATTGGATTCTGTGACAGTAAAACTTCAACATTTTTCTCCAGATGGCTTCTATAAGTTTGGGTTGAAGAAAGCTGCTTCTTTAAAGTATTTCTGCTCAGTTAAAGTAAGAAAGTCAGTGGTGGAAGTCAGCTGCCCAGACCCTGTTGTTGCTGTTCTAGATCCTATTGTTTTTCACATTTCAACTTAGACATCGGCTATCCTTTATTAATTCATTAACTTACTTATTTTTATTGTCTACTTTGTGCCAGGCAATGGTGTTAAATACAGGAAATATGATGTTAGCAAAACCTAATACCTAGAGCTTACAATTTAGTGAAAGAGACAGATAATTAATCACTCAAATAAATTTTGCTCAAGCAAAATTATAAAGAGGATGCCAAATAAGTCTTTTTTAAGGAAGCAACCCTCTGTTTAGCTCTGAAGGAAGCTTAAGAGTTAACCAAGCAAAGAGGAGAACCAAGAGGTTTTCAGGCCTATGTGCCAAGTTCCTGTGGTTGAAGGGGGTGAGGTAATACCAATGTAGGACCTTGGCATGGCTGAAACAGAGACATGGAGGTAGGGTAGCTTTGGCATGGCATGAAGCTGGAGAGGCATTGAGGCCCGAGTAGGCAAGGCCTTATAGGTTAGGCTAAGCAATATCATCTTTGTTCTAAAAATAAAAGAAAGCCGTTTTTAGGCAAGGTTAGCTTCTTTTAACCTTGTATTGTATTTGTCTTTTAATTATCTTTCTTCCCCCACTAGAGTGTATGCTCCATTGAGGCAGGTTCTCTGCCTTGTTTCATATTGTGACTCAGGGGCCTGGTACACTTCTAGGTGCAAAGTAATTGTTCAATGGTTTTGCTGAATGAGTAAATGATTAGTAAGACGTTTGTAGGTGACCTGAAACAGGGTTCTACAGTCAAGGAAGATGAGTAAGGCTGTTGAATATGACTGTCGAAGTAGCTCAAGGATTAGCCACATGCTGGTGAACCAGAGGGTGAGATAAGAAGACTTGAGGTCAGCTAAGGAGTTGGGCAGTAAAAGGAGATTCCAGTGAGGCTTTGGGCAGCTCTGCCCCTTGGTTAAATGAGAGGATTATCCCAGGCTCTTCCTCCAGGTTCTATAAAGTTGTAGAAAAAGAGTTTTACCCTTTACCTAGACAAGAAGGTACTCTGACAGCTTGTCTACTGGGGTCAGACGTGGACCAGAGGCTCGACAAGTCAGGTTGATAGTGAGATCACCATTCCAGGGAAGGACAGGTAATATCTCATGCTTTCCACTAGTTATGAAGTTATTTACCTTTTGTTTTGATATGGCCGAGGGATATCCTTCCAAAACTATTTGTGTGACTCTACATTGTGCATTGTGCTCTTACTTATCAACTGTATAGGTAATCATGGGCTCTGTGTACTACAGGAGTTACTATTTAGTAGTAATTCTAATAATAGTGATAGTATGGCTACAAAAAACTAAAATATACTTATGTAAATATAGGCTAGATTTTACCAGGCTGAATATCATCAGAACTCTTCAGTTCAGAAGTTGCAGGTAAAGAATTTTCCAAGGTGGGGGGCCATCATTTTTTCAGATGACCAGGAAAGTTGTGCCCATACAGAAAACAATGCGCTTGAGGCAGGTTATGGAAATCTGTAGACTTAACTGGTCTCTTGTCCAGAAGGTTAGAAGTGGTGGGCTGTAAGGTGGGATGTGTACAAGCTTCCTAAGGCTGTGAGCAGCCTGCAGACAAGCTTTCCCAGACTGTACCCACCCTAGGGGAGTTCTCTGTGTTGGTAGCCTGCCTGATCAAGTGGAAGTCACCCAGAGTCACACTCTGAGAAGAAATGTCGTAGGAATTATATCAGTTAGAATGCTTCGCCTAAAGGTATAGAAACGTTAAAGCAAAGCAAAGATTAAATACTAAGGACATTTAAAAAAAATCTCACATGACATGAAATTCAGAGGCAGGTCCTACTTGCTGACTGATCAGGCTTCTGACTGCATCTCATGGTGGTTCTCTCTGCTCTTTTTCCTCTGGCTTTGTCCGTATGGTGACTTTCCTTTGAATTGTAAGAAGTTCTTTAGTAGGAAGGCTTTCCAGTTCACACAGCAGGAAAGAGAGGGAAACAATTACCACGTAATTTAAAAAACATTCTTCTTATTGGTCTACTTGGGCCAATTCAGATTAAAGGACCACCCAGGACTACTAACAAATTCCAAAAAAAAAAAAAATACCATGTTGTTGTTTTGGAATAAATCTGGACTTTTGAATCAATAATCAGCAAAATGAATAGTATTACCATGATTGACTTAGATCTGTCTGGATCCATTCTTGAAGCTAAAGATCGGTTCTGCTCCCCCTGGTTGGCATGGGGAGAGGTGTATACTTGAACAAAACATGATTCCTTAAGGGAATGCCTGCTGAATGAGCAACTATAGTGAACACCTGCCATTCGTGGCTGTCCCAAATCATTTGGATGTGTTACCCATTTGGGTGGTTCTCCACCTTGTGTAATTTCTGCTTAGCAAGGTAAAATTGAGAGACTACGTTTCCTAGCATCCCATGCTGCTATCATCCCAGAGTAACTTCCGCCAAGCTAATGCACCTGTGTAAGATTTGAAAAGCAGGGCCAGTCCTACAGTGGCAACGTTGGGTTCCCTGGGTGAAATTGAAACTGTCATACACAGAGGGCAAGGAGACACTGAAGAAAGAGGCAGACACTCCAGATTGGTAGGTGGCAGTTTTAATTAGTAAGGAAACTTACTTAGGAGGCTTGTCCTGGGTGCCACAAGATGAGTGGGTGCTCTGTACCCTCCTGCCAGAATCTTAAAAATTTATATAAAGACTTTAACCAGATTCAGTCACGAATACTGTCCAGATGGTCTTAACAACACATTGCTCTATCAAGGTCGCATCCTCGAAATGACTGCTAGCGTGGGAATGGTGGGCAGACCGTATGTTCCAAGGATGGGGGAGGGAACAAAGAGCCTCTGATTGCCTG
>NW_011888839.1:6462428-6475397 GCF_000151845.1 Pteropus vampyrus | reverse complement strand
TGTAAGGTGGGATGTGTACAAGCTTCCTAAGGCTGTGAGCAGCCTGCAGACAAGCTTTCCCAGACTGTACCCACCCTAGGGGAGTTCTCTGTGTTGGTAGCCTGCCTGATCAAGTGGAAGTCACCCAGAGTCACACTCTGAGAAGAAATGTCGTAGGAATTATATCAGTTAGAATGCTTCGCCTAAAGGTATAGAAACGTTAAAGCAAAGCAAAGATTAAATACTAAGGACATTTAAAAAAAATCTCACATGACATGAAATTCAGAGGCAGGTCCTACTTGCTGACTGATCAGGCTTCTGACTGCATCTCATGGTGGTTCTCTCTGCTCTTTTTCCTCTGGCTTTGTCCGTATGGTGACTTTCCTTTGAATTGTAAGAAGTTCTTTAGTAGGAAGGCTTTCCAGTTCACACAGCAGGAAAGAGAGGGAAACAATTACCACGTAATTTAAAAAACATTCTTCTTATTGGTCTACTTGGGCCAATTCAGATTAAAGGACCACCCAGGACTACTAACAAATTCCAAAAAAAAAAAAAATACCATGTTGTTGTTTTGGAATAAATCTGGACTTTTGAATCAATAATCAGCAAAATGAATAGTATTACCATGATTGACTTAGATCTGTCTGGATCCATTCTTGAAGCTAAAGATCGGTTCTGCTCCCCCTGGTTGGCATGGGGAGAGGTGTATACTTGAACAAAACATGATTCCTTAAGGGAATGCCTGCTGAATGAGCAACTATAGTGAACACCTGCCATTCGTGGCTGTCCCAAATCATTTGGATGTGTTACCCATTTGGGTGGTTCTCCACCTTGTGTAATTTCTGCTTAGCAAGGTAAAATTGAGAGACTACGTTTCCTAGCATCCCATGCTGCTATCATCCCAGAGTAACTTCCGCCAAGCTAATGCACCTGTGTAAGATTTGAAAAGCAGGGCCAGTCCTACAGTGGCAACGTTGGGTTCCCTGGGTGAAATTGAAACTGTCATACACAGAGGGCAAGGAGACACTGAAGAAAGAGGCAGACACTCCAGATTGGTAGGTGGCAGTTTTAATTAGTAAGGAAACTTACTTAGGAGGCTTGTCCTGGGTGCCACAAGATGAGTGGGTGCTCTGTACCCTCCTGCCAGAATCTTAAAAATTTATATAAAGACTTTAACCAGATTCAGTCACGAATACTGTCCAGATGGCCTTAACAACACATTGCTCTATCAAGGTCGCATCCTCGAAATGACTGCTAGCGTGGGAATGGTGGGCAGACCGTATGTTCCAAGGATGGGGGAGGGAACAAAGAGCCTCTGATTGCCTGAGTCCAGCTCCAGGGTCAACCAGCAGTCATGTTCTGTCTCTTGATGACCCCCTCCAGCAGACTGTCATGGAACTTTTGGTATTTAGTAGAAGCTCTAGTGGAGATGTCTGGCCTGGGCCTCATGGGTGAGTCAAGGCAGGTAGTGGGAGTAGAGGGATTTCTGCTGCGGTTTTCTCATATGTGGGTGAGGCTGACTGCATTTCTTTTGGCTGTAGGACGTTGAAATTTAGTTCTCTGAGTGTCTTTGAAATTCTGCCAACAAACTAATCATTATAAGAAGTCTCCTGAGGTGTAAGCAAGCAAGATTCTGTGATCTGTATCTGAGACATGACTCTTAGAACAAACAACATGGAATGTGCACCATACCAAAAAGGGAGTTGTTTGTTTCTTAGTGGTCCTTGTTCAGTTATACAAAAAACCCAAAAGAAAGGTTTTGTCACTACTCTTTCCATGATTAGTTATTAATCAAGACCTCTCTCTCTGTGACTGGAAGAATTTTCAGAGCTCAGGTTGGGGTTTCTTATGAGAAGGTACTTTTTGACCAAATGAGAATTTGGTAGTGAAAGACTTTAGGAATACTTTGTCCAGAAACAATAAAAATAGAAACAAAATACTTAAAAAATATCATCCACTGTGTGCCTGGTGCCCTGGCCACAAGATGGGAGATCATTTATTTAGATTTTTAAAAATATACTTAGATGTTGATTAAATTTCTAGCAAAGAGAAAAATAAACTCAAAAGTCATGCATATGCTTTTCCTAAGTGTATTTGACATATTAAACAAGAAATGAAGTTAAACATCTGTACCAACTGAATGAGTCATTTTAATGTTTAACAAAATGTTAGTTTCTGATTTAAGATGGCAGAGTAAAGACCTGAAAATCTTCCTGCCAGCAAACCCAGCAATTGAAATAATATGTAGGTACATCAACCCACCAATCAAGCAAACACATTTAAAGTGAAGCCAGCAAATCACTCCAATAGCTAAGGTTTCTAGATTTAGCAAACAAAAATATTGGATACCCAGTTAAATTTGAATTTCAGATAAACAATGAATAATTTTTTAGTATAATTACATCACAAATATTGCATGGGTGTTCTGTATTTTGGCAACCTTATCAATAGTGGTAAAAAGGAGGAACAGGCTGGTGGCCGTGAAAGATTAACGCCAAGATTTCTGAGAATTAGCAAATTTCCATGCAGCTCTAACTCATTCTTCTCAGAACCATTGTAGGGAGAAGTTCTAGAGAAACTCCCTAATAATCTCCCTAATAAAGTTCTAGAGAAACTCCCTAATAATCTCCAGCTTGAAAAAAGCCAGAGGAAGGTGAGAGTGTAGGCAGCCTCGGAGATGAAGCAGAACATTTTTGCAAAGGTAGAAACCCTTTCTGAATGTCTCTATGACCCACCTGATAAAGGGTAAGTACTGGACTTCACCATATTGAAGCCTCTGCTGGCTGGAGAGAAGAATGCCCGGATCATATACAGTGAGCAGTAAGGCCCTCCATCTGTTAAAGAGCAAAATTCAACTGAGGAAACTTGAGGATCTCATTGGCTTCATTAAGAAGTTCATGAATCGGGTGGCATCCCATTTAGCAACGAGTAGGGAGCTCGAGGGGTGGTATAAATGGAAGATTGTTACAGAAAGAAGGATAGGGCAAGAGAGCTATTAACACAAGAAAAGATTAGTTTTAGGCTAGGACGCCTTCTTTTTTGGGAGAAGGAAATAGCAAGGATTTTATCAGGCAGATTGCCTCTTGTTTCTGTGAGGCTAGGGGCGGGGGAAATGGAGAGGGGTGTGACAGATGAACTCATTGCCGATAACCAGAAAATTTTAAGCTAGTTGATGAAGATTACATCTCTGATGAAGATTGAAACTGCAATTAGGTCATGGGCTTTAGCACAAGTGATGCCACTTTGGGTCTGTGGTTTTCTCTTTAACACATCGATGAGTAAAAATTCCACTGAAAATGAAATGGTCTGAAACCTGGGCTGGATCCAGTGTCTTGGTGTGAGGGGTAGGGAAGGGAGGGTAGGGTGAGTAGGTGGTAGGTGGGGACGTAGATGAAAATAAGAGCAGCTGTATGTTTGTTAGTGATAGTTAAGTTGGATGATGGGCATTGTATTGGTCTCTTTATTTTTGGATATGTTTTAAAATTTCCATTATAAAAATTTAGACAAATGAGGACTAAAGATGAAGACATATTAGGTTTCTGAGGAAGTGGGAAGAGGGGAAAAAGATCCAATGAGAATCTGGGTCAAAGTATTTCTTCCTACCTTGGGAACACTTACATTTTATGTTCTTTATGCATTTCCTGCTTTGGGGAGTCAAAGCAGCTACTGGTGGAAGGGATGAAAGGCTCTCTAGTTCAGGCCTTGCACTGGTTTGGGGTAACTATCTGAGGTCCAAGTACATGTTAAGGTGCAAGTAGATTAGGATGATTGAATTGCAGACAAAGATGTTAGGTAAGGCCATAGAGGAGAGGGCAAAGGGCAGCATGGCTATCAAGCTGCCAACAGCCGTGATTCACTCCCTTTACCCATGTCCTCAGCCTTTGGAAGTTTAACTCTAGAATATTTGTCGGGCAGACATACAGATAGCAAAGAAGCAGAAGAGAATCAAAAAGAATTAGCGGCACTGAATCTAAGCTGCTTTTCTCATTCAAAAGTAAGATGATAAAACATGAATCTGCTGCAGCTATGCTCCCCCCCACCCCACTCCCACTCCCACCCCACCAAGTAAGCATTGAATATAAAATTCAAAACACTGATGAAAAGCTCTGTTCAGACCTGAACATTCCTAAGGGTGTTTTACACTGTGGAAGAACTTACTAAATACGAACATATAGTCAAAAAAGTTAAAATATTAGATAGTAAAACAGCAGTTGAGATAAAAAAGACATGCTGAGCTAAGGAAATAGATTAAGTCCTTAAAATGCAATATCATTGCAGAATTAATAAATAAAATGAAATAGAGCAAGAAATAGAACAAACATCTAAGAACTGAATGAGTGACCTGGACGAAGTTTTGAAACCATCACAGTGAATGCAGAGAAAGAAAGAGAAAGAAATTAAGATATTGATTGAGAAAACAATATTGATAATAATAACAATAGCCAAGATAATAAAAAATTAAAAGTCCCAATAAATCCAACAGACAATATTTTCAAAGATAACACAAAAATAATTTTCCTGAGCAAAGGAAGAATTGAATCTGGACAATGTAAACCTATTCTGGGAAAAATGTGTTGACAAGAATCAATAAGAAGACATATCCTTATTATGGTATTGAATTTCCAGGGAAAAGAAAGCATTATTCAGGCATCCAGAACAGATAAAGCAATTAACTTGCCAAGGTGAAAATCAGTCGATCTGAGTTGTCCATAGAAAAGTTAAATGTAAATGAAAAAAAGGAACTATGTCTACAAAGTTCTGTGGGAAAGAAAGTATGACCAAGAATATCATATCCAGCAAATTTCAAAAATTGTTGTACAAACATAGATATAAGCAGATAGACATTCTCAAATATGAAAAAATTCAGGGTTTATAGAATTTATGAGCCCAAAGAAAAATACCCAAGTGCAGTAACAGAATCCTACCAACCAAGAGATTAAGGAAGATATCATGTTAAAAGGATTGTTCATACGTGTTGAGATCATTTAAATTTAGAAGGAACTAAACAAGTGTGAGAGATCTGGTTACAAAAGTAATGGTTTATAAATATTATAAACATTAGTAAGCAAAATAAAAAATAAAAAGGAGCAACATATACCCATTGGGAGGAAGATGGGGGAAATGTAAGCTAATTTCTTGGTCTTAGCTGAATTCAGATGATAATGCCTACAAAAAATGTTTAGCATTTTACTTAATGTTATCAAAGTATTCATGATAAGAAAGAAAATGACAATTGAATCATGTTGGGAGAGAAGGTAGGAAGAAAAATAATTTATAATGAGTTGATTAATACTCTACAATGTTGTAAAATAAAAAATAGAGGTCTCAAAGTATAAAACTAAAGAAGTCACTCCCTAAAGTACTAAAAACAGACTGTAAACAGACAATGAACTTAAGAAGGAAACCAGACAGACAAACCTTTGTGGTGTTAATTTTGCTGAGTCGGAGTGGGGCATGACAGCTTGACTCCTCCTCTGTCGAGTCCCCCATCATCTTTTTTCTAATGGTTCCATCATAATCATCAGCTCTATCAGTTCAATAGAAGTTGCAAAATATAGATTTTCTATCTCTATCGCTCCCTGTACTTTTATTAGATGGAATTCTTCTGTAAAGAATGTCCTTCATCAAATAGAGCTACTTTTACACTGAGGTACAGTTCAGTCATGAAAGGCTGAATATGTATTTAATTCTTTCCTTTAGTTGCCAACTTTCAGAGTAAGGAGTTTGTGGCCTAGTTACTTTAATGTCTGATGAGAAATGGTTGTTTCCTTCTCTCTCTTCGTCCTCCCCTTTCTTCTTTCCTTCTTTCTTGTGGCAGACTTCCTCTTTTTTTCTTTGGATGCATATGAACTAAAAGATTTTAAATATATTTAATTGAATTGAATCCTTGCTGTGATTCTGATTTGAACAAAACAATGGTAAAAAATCTTTTAGACTGGCAGGAAAATCTGATTGTGGACTGAGCATTAGATAAACACAAAGAATTATTAATAATTTTGTTAGCTGTGATAATAATATCATGTTTATGAGAAAATTTCTAATTTTGAAAAGAGATTCATACTGAAATTTGAAGGAATGTGATACTTCGGATTTGCTTTAATTACTTCCGTAAAAAAAAAAAAAAGGAGATAGAGAAGCAAATATTGCAACATTTTGACAATTTTTTTTTAATATGGGAGATAAGAATACAGAAGTTCGTTGTACCATTCTGTGTGTGTGTGTGTGTGTGTACTTGGACATTTTCATAATACAAATTTTTAGAAGCTTAGATTAAAAAAAGAAATGAGCTCAATTCATGTTACTAATAAGGAAATATCACCATGATATACTAAGGAGGAAAAAGAAAGCGTTGTAAATTTTAATTTTAAAATAAGGAATAAATGTGAAATTGTGTGTGTGTGTGTGTGTGTGTGTGTCCAACAAGAAATAAGCTGCCTAAAGCATATCTTTCATTCTGATTTGTGGGTGGTCAAGATCTCCAGCAGATGGCGCTCCGCGCCCATTTTATGTGGCAAAGGAATGTGCCCGAGGTATTCCACTTCACAAGCGTCGATGGTTATCCAGAGCATTCTACAGAGTCAAATCAACACTTTTCGTTTTTCATAATTAGCATCTGCCTTTAGAAATGACCCGACTGTCCTTTTGAATTTAGACTTTATCTTCTTCAATTGCGGCTCGGGTTTTGGAGTCTAGCTCTGTATCAGACTTCACAGGAAATTGGACATGAGAGTGATTACAGCGGAAAGAACTTGGCTGAGAGTTGGGAGCTCTGTACTTGGGTGACTTTGGCAAGTTATTTCAACTCTTAGAGCCTCGGGTTCCTTGTCTGCAGACTAAGGCTGCTGGACCAGGTGATGATCAAGAGCCATTCCTTTGCTCACATTCTGTGGTTACTGGTTTTGCTCCCAATTTTCAGCCTTCCCTTGGGGAGCTGACATAAAACCACAGAAACGTCTTTAATAAAGCCAAGTTAGAGAGAGGATAGTGAACCAGATGACTTGATAACAGAGGGAACAACTGAGAGGAAGGGGAAGCAACAATGAAAGGGATAAGGTGGTGTAAACCTTAGCGATTAGTCTTAAACTTTAAGCAAATGCAAGCTAGCTATGGCTTCATTTACTGAGTGGAGAGGAGAGATTCAAGACCACTGTCTTGACTCTGTCTCTAAGGCCCATGGCCTTTCCCTGCAGCACAAAGCCCCCCACCTCCAGGTCATGCAGGTTTTATAAGGTGAACCAACGCAGTGGGGACAGTGGGGTGACATAGCAATCGCTTCTAGTTGCCAACAGCTCTATCCTGTCTATAGTCCCATTGGTTGGGTTTCAACTCTCTTCTCTGGCTCTGTCCTCTACTGTCAACCCCTCATCCAACATCTATGCCCCTCTCATTCACAGAATAGCTCAGGATTAATTCTCAGCTCCTTCTGTTGAATTTTGCTTCTTTCTTGGACTTGCTCTTCTTCTCTCATTTGAACCACTGTTAATTCAAAATGCCCTAACAGGTTAAACTGCTGTGTACTAGTCTAGGGATGGGAAGTTTAGAACAAAGTGGAGGGCTTCTTGTGGGATGTCAGCAGAGTGTCATGGTGGTACCTGGAGTCTAAGGACAAACTAGGTGGCATCCCCCCAGATTTGAAAACTTGTCTATACATGTTTCATTGATCAGATTAGATTCCACTTTCTCAACTTCTATAATGTTTATTATCTGAAAAAACTTCATAATTATTTTAAAAATATTGTTTATTATCTTTTCATGTTTATGTCTCATGCCATCTGCTATTCCATGTGTACCTTTGGGGATGGAAACGGTTTTATTTATATCTACTGCATCATTTAGCACAGTCTTTGCATACTGCACATTTCACTTTGTTTAAAAAAACAAACATACTTGGGTTTACTCACCTCTAATTTATTTTAGTGTGCTTTTCCACCAGTGAGAGTCACTTTAAATTCCTGATTACTCTGGGACTGATCTCAGTTTGACTATTCAAGTCTTTGACTCTTTTTCTCCTTAATTTTCACTGTTTGCCTTTTAACCATTCTGTAGCTTTCCCTAATTTTCTTCACTTGATGAAATTGGAAATTAAAGGAGATGAAACCAATTCATTTTTGTTTTGTTGCTTGTAACCTATAGAGCTTGTAGGGTTGAAATGGAGAGGAAGGTTGGAAAAAGAGGTGGCAGCTGATGAAAATAGTTTCTGAGTAATTTGGGTTTATTATTCCTGTTCTTTTAAAGGCTGGATTTATAAGTTAGGATTTTAAAAACTGAAACTAACATTTTATGATTATGTTACTTCACATTGTACATCAGGGCATATCTACATGTAAATGCAAAAGGTGTCATACTTTCATTGTTATTCTTCATTGAAAGAGGAGGCCAACCTCTGGGCCATATTCCAGAATAAGAACTTGCCTCAAGGAGCACCCCACATCTTACTGAGTGATCTGCACTGTTCAGAATGGGTCAGAAGGCTGGGCGACAAAGGAGGCGGTTGGCTAGAGTAGTCTGAGTGGTATTAGATTATTGTTTCTGTATTTTGAATCTGCGCAGCAAGTTATTTTGCAGAGGTTCCCACTAAGTAGCAGTCAGAGCCTTAGAAAGGCACATCCTGGTTTTTCCCACCAGTAGAGTGATGGACACTGGCCATTCTAGCTGTGGTGCCAAAACACAGAATATTGAGCAATGACTCTCCATTCTGTTTTCTCTTCTACTCAACAGATATTTGCATAATTGTAAAATCCAAAAATTGGCTCGTTTCTAGCACATTGGGAAAAAGATATCTCATGTCCATTCCTGAGTCAGTTCTATAAACTTGAAAATACTGCCTACTGAAGGCTATGTCTGGAGCTGACTTTACTAGTGGTTATGGAGTCACAGAGGGCAGTTACCTCTCAGACCAGCGTGTTAGAGCACATGCCACAAAGAAGTTAATTTTGAAACTGAACACTAAATACACTGTTGTTTGCTCACTCACTTTCCCTTGGTGGCCTTCTTCACAGACCCTGCTACTGCATTGTTCTTCCCCCATTTCACTCCTCTTTTGTTTGGAACCCCTCCTTCTGTTTCTCAGTTGTGACCTGGGACTCAAAAATGCTTTTCATTACACAGGACAGTTTCATTCTCCGTGTTTCCAACTTTTCCGAAGCTCAGCTTTCTGGAAGCAAATGGTGCAATGAAGCGCTTTGTTGAATAAAATGCCAGCTCCTCCACAGAACAATGTAAGGAAGTAGAAGTCTCAGTTAGTTGAGTGCAGGATGTGTGTGTATCTGTGTGTGCACGTGTGTGTGTGTGGGAATGTTCCCACTCTGCTACACTTGCTGTGTCTAAAGCCCTGTGATAGAAGTTTTAGGATATCATTTTCTAAACTTTTTTGAGAGATATATAAAAACTACAGTAAGGAACATATTTTACTTCACAATCCATGAAAATTATATAAATATATGTGTGGATATACTTATATTTATACACACACATACATACACATATATTTTATCTGAAGCAATACCTTTATTAAAAGAGTTATGTCTTAATGTTTCATATTCTATTTTATTTATTTAAAAAAATGCTACTCTGACCCTCGAACTTGATTTTGTGACCCCTAATGAGTCATTATCTGAAGTGTGAAAAACACTGCTTTGTGATATTCTAAGATACGTAAAACTGGGAATATTGTTCTAAAGAATCTCCATGACGACTGAGTTATACATTGCTAACTTCCACGTTTTAATTTGACATGAAAAAAACTTCATATCCTGACTTTAAAAACAAATCCTAAAAGCTGGCACAGTCAGTCCTAAACTTAAGTCACTCTACCTGTACAGTCTTCATAAATCATAAACTAAATCAGTATTTGAAAACGTCGATGGGAGCTTTTATTCTGGAATTTCTGAAAACAGTATTTTAAGAAATTCATGCTGTAGTGTAACATGGCAGAGAATTTGGAACGTGGCAGCAACAAGAATACAGGCTATAACTCGCATTACAGGCTTCGTTAACATTTTGAGGGACCTCGGTACAGCGTTTTTTACCACGTGTATCCTGATTAACTTGTTATCTTTTTTTTTAAAAAAAACTGGGAAATCTGTTATTTTCCTCACATCTTATTCAAGCAAGAATAAGAACCCACACATAGGGACTCCCATGTATGCAGAGGGCTTGCTAGTACGTGCACGAGCACACGCGTACACATACACACACAGAAAAAATTTCACTGCCTGACTTTAATATTAAATCTCACTTTTCTCACATTTCTTATGTTTTCACACCTACAGTTCTGTCTAATCTATTTTCTAGGCAATTCTCAGTAAAAAAAATGTGAAAGTGATAGCGGGATTGTGAAGTGTGAAAAAGCTCTCAGCACAGATTTGAGTATATTTGGGAGGGGTAAGAGTGTCTTAGATTGCCAGAAAATTAAGAGATGTGTTTTAAATAATAACTTTCACATACCAGCCTTTGAAAATATCTTCTATAACTTTTACAATAGCTCAACTGTAAAATGGAGGAAAATATTAATGTTATTTCTGAGGACAGCATAAATGAGAATTAGGTGAGATTTCTAGACTTCAGCTAAAAATTGAGACAGACTTGAGTTGGAATTGCTCTAGGATTATGTAGTGTTACAGTCATGTGTCTAGCATTTGCCTAATGAATAGAACCACTTACTAATGACTTACTCTCCTGTTTTATAGAATATTTTTTACTTTTCATTTAGTTGATACACATGTTCTTTGTAATTTGAGGGCATTTATCTTGATCTTTTACACTTGATGTGGGAGAGGAATTTTATTTCTGGGGAGTGATGTTCACTGCTTAGAGTGCTCGAGCAAAAAAAATCAAAGGGAACCTTGATTTTAAGATACATGCCTATGAGTTAAGATTGTAGTCACAAGCTGATATAAAAGAGATAATAATTTTGCAAATGTAAAATGATTAATTTAAAAGTTTAAATTAGATTGTCTTCTTGCTTCATTCTATTTTTAGCCTAAGCTGTGAAAATTACCCTTCTTTCTGTGGCTAGACAGGATAGTGCAATACACAAGAAAGCTAGAGACCGTTGATTGAGAGTGTGAGATAGAGGGAGAGAGAGAGGGAGAGAGGGAGAGACAGAACGAGGGAGAGTGGTAAATCGAGAGGGAGGGAGGGAGAAAGAGGGAGGGGGAGAGAGAGAGAAAAAAAGATGTATTTAGTTTTTTTTTAATTTCGATCTCCCTCTTTAACATATCAACAGCCAGGCTTGGTGAACTTGAGGAGAATAAGTGTTAAATCTTCTTTGAATGTTTGGTAGAATTCACTGGTGAAGCCATTTAGTTCTGGACTTTTACTTTTTGGTAGGTTTTTGATGATCAATTTCCATACTGCTGTTCAGTCTATTTAGATTTTCCAGATCTTCTTGATTCAGTCTAGGAAGGTCGTATTTTTCTAAGTACTGATTAATTTCTTCTAGGTTATTAAATTTGGTGTTATATACTTTTTCATAGTATTCTTGTATGACCCTTTGTATTTCTGTGATGTCTGTCGTAATTTCCCTTCTTTCATCCCTGATTTTGTTTTTTTTTTGTGTCCTTTCTCTTTTTTCTTTAGTGAGTCTAGCCAGGAGTTTGTCAATTTTATTAACCTTCTCAAAGAACCAGCTCTTTGTTGCATTTATTTTTTTCTACTGTTTTTTTTTTCCCCCAATTTCATTTATTTCTGCTCTAATTTTGATTATTTCTTTCCTTGGTGAACTTGAACATTGAGTTGTAAATAGAAAGAGAAAGTGGGAAAGGCTGCTCCTCTTGGACCCAGGGGTGGTAAGAAAGAATAGAAAGAAATAAGACAAGAGAAGAAAACAGCTCTCTGCTCCAGCCTTTCTGCCAGAGCACAAATGATGTTTTTAAAAATCTGAGCCAATACCAGTAGGAGAACTCCTTCCTAGGAGAGAAAGGATGATGAGTGAGTCAGAAGGCCAAGGTAAGGTGACTCAGGCATATTATTGATAAGTATGTGAACTGTATACATATTTCCCTTCTTTCCTTACTTTAAACAGATTTATAGCTGCAAATGCCAGCAATGGATACCAGCAGAATGTCCAGGTCAACCACATCTAATACGTATGCTAAACCAGTCATTCCACAATGGCACCTGCAAAAGTTTGGCGGTCACTGTGAAGACGTGAGGGCCCCTTCACTTTGTCTGCATGAGGTCATTCATTCAACAACTACTTGTGAACCTAGATGTCAACTTAGATTGGAGTGGTGAATATAAATAAGAGAAAAGGAAGGACTAAGGTAAACTGGCTAGCCCAACCCCTTATAATATGAAGGTGGATTGGGTATTGTTTTGGGAGAGAGCTGAAATTTGAAGAAACTGATACATGGAACTATAAAAAATAAAAAGTCTTTCTTCTTTTCTTTACTGATAAAAGATCATTTTAGAGTTAGGCAGATGATATTCATACCTACCTCCCATTGAGCTGTGAGCCTCATGGTACCAACAAAATCTCCCAGGGTTCTGTCAGCTTGACCATACTTGGCCTTCTTTCAAGTAACTACAAGACTCCCAAAGGCTCTATACATCGAAAAGAGGTTTGGGTGACTCATTTCAGTCTTACCCAAACAACAACCTTCATGTAAGTCTTCAGGAACCATCATCAGCCACTCGAATTGCTAGTTTGGCAAAAGTCACACCAATTTTGCACGGTCAGATACTGAGATTAAAACACTTTAACCTTTTTCCTAATTACCTCCAACAAATATTGAGTGCCTATTATGGATGAGGTATTGTGTTAGGCACTGAAGATATAAGGGCGAAGAAGATATGGACGTGCCCTCAAAGAGTTTATAGTATAATGAATACAGAAAAGGCAATTATTGAAATGGTGATAGAGATAACTATTGGATTCCACTGAGCACATTTTTGGAAACTTGGGAATGACTTTATGGAGGAAGGACTATTTAAGCTGAGTCATTAAGAGGTAGTAGGAATTAGCCAGGTGAAGAATAAAAAAAAAAA
>NW_011888839.1:6460120-6462378 GCF_000151845.1 Pteropus vampyrus | reverse complement strand
TTTCATTTATTTCTGCTCTAATTTTGATTATTTCTTTCCTTGGTGAACTTGAACATTGAGTTGTAAATAGAAAGAGAAAGTGGGAAAGGCTGCTCCTCTTGGACCCAGGGGTGGTAAGAAAGAATAGAAAGAAATAAGACAAGAGAAGAAAACAGCTCTCTGCTCCAGCCTTTCTGCCAGAGCACAAATGATGTTTTTAAAAATCTGAGCCAATACCAGTAGGAGAACTCCTTCCTAGGAGAGAAAGGATGATGAGTGAGTCAGAAGGCCAAGGTAAGGTGACTCAGGCATATTATTGATAAGTATGTGAACTGTATACATATTTCCCTTCTTTCCTTACTTTAAACAGATTTATAGCTGCAAATGCCAGCAATGGATACCAGCAGAATGTCCAGGTCAACCACATCTAATACGTATGCTAAACCAGTCATTCCACAATGGCACCTGCAAAAGTTTGGCGGTCACTGTGAAGACGTGAGGGCCCCTTCACTTTGTCTGCATGAGGTCATTCATTCAACAACTACTTGTGAACCTAGATGTCAACTTAGATTGGAGTGGTGAATATAAATAAGAGAAAAGGAAGGACTAAGGTAAACTGGCTAGCCCAACCCCTTATAATATGAAGGTGGATTGGGTATTGTTTTGGGAGAGAGCTGAAATTTGAAGAAACTGATACATGGAACTATAAAAAATAAAAAGTCTTTCTTCTTTTCTTTACTGATAAAAGATCATTTTAGAGTTAGGCAGATGATATTCATACCTACCTCCCATTGAGCTGTGAGCCTCATGGTACCAACAAAATCTCCCAGGGTTCTGTCAGCTTGACCATACTTGGCCTTCTTTCAAGTAACTACAAGACTCCCAAAGGCTCTATACATCGAAAAGAGGTTTGGGTGACTCATTTCAGTCTTACCCAAACAACAACCTTCATGTAAGTCTTCAGGAACCATCATCAGCCACTCGAATTGCTAGTTTGGCAAAAGTCACACCAATTTTGCACGGTCAGATACTGAGATTAAAACACTTTAACCTTTTTCCTAATTACCTCCAACAAATATTGAGTGCCTATTATGGATGAGGTATTGTGTTAGGCACTGAAGATATAAGGGCGAAGAAGATATGGACGTGCCCTCAAAGAGTTTATAGTATAATGAATACAGAAAAGGCAATTATTGAAATGGTGATAGAGATAACTATTGGATTCCACTGAGCACATTTTTGGAAACTTGGGAATGACTTTATGGAGGAAGGACTATTTAAGCTGAGTCATTAAGAGGTAGTAGGAATTAGCCAGGTGAAGAATAAAAAAAAAAAATGTAAAAAGACCCAAGAAGCATTAGTTCTTCTGGAGAAGTAATAGGCGTACTACTAAAACTTACACCACTACTGCTGTATAAACAGGCTTCCATGGGCTATAGTATTGTAAAAAATAGTCCCCAAATCCTGTGGGTAACTCACTAAACCATCTGTAATCTGGGGACTGATGGACCTAGGCTCATACTTTAGCTTTGAGACATTAAAGAATTTATTCAATATCTCTGAGCCTCTGTTTCTTCAACTGTAAAATGAGGATAATAACTTCTTTCAAGAATTAATATGAAGATTAATTGAGATAAGTATGTGAATCACATACATATTTCCCTTCTTTCCTTACTTTAAACAGTAGATGGAGTTCCTCAGCTTTTAGGATATTACTAGGTTTTATCTGTTTTGAAGCTTATAGTAATTAAGTTTTTTTGTTGTTGTTTCTCTAAGAATGCCAAAGTAGACTTTAAGAGTAGGGACCAAGGGAGTGATAAACTTCTTCCACAAGCGATTTTTAGCAGCTAAGACAAGAATGTATTCCTTCTGTTCATCAAAGAACAGAAGAGCTACTCAGGAAAAAGACCAGAAATGACATAATGGGCAATACTCATATAAGGCATATTCTTGCATTTCATGACTTAGGAAGGCAGTGACGATTAATACCTTCATGCTGAGAGTAGGCTTCAGGATTTTTCTCAACATGGTGTTCTCCAGGGAAAACAAGAAAGACTTCCTTGAAGAAAGAAGAGATTTCCTTTCCTACCCAGAGATGTCTTCTTCGGCTTGGAGTCAGCTTCCCGGAGGGGGCTTCTTCTGGGTTGGGTTGCTGTGTTCCAACCTTGATCAGATCAATAGTTGGAGCAGCTTAAGTATGTAATGGGAATTTTTTGTTGTAGTTGTTGATTTTGTTTTTGTTTTTATTTTTTATTCAGAGGCCTAATTTTTCTTCTGCC
>NW_011888839.1:6450775-6460070 GCF_000151845.1 Pteropus vampyrus | reverse complement strand
GTGACGATTAATACCTTCATGCTGAGAGGAGGCTTCAGGATTTTTCTCAACATGGTGTTCTCCAGGGAAAACAAGAAAGACTTCCTTGAAGAAAGAAGAGATTTCCTTTTCTACCCAGAGATGTCTTCTTCGGCTTGGAGTCAGCTTCCCGGAGGGGGCTTCTTCTGGGTTGGGTTGCTGTGTTCCAACCTTGATCAGATCAATAGTTGGAGCAGCTTAAGTATGTAATGGGAATTTTTTGTTGTAGTTGTTGATTTTGTTTTTGTTTTTATTTTTTATTCAGAGGCCTAATTTTTCTTCTGCCTACTAAATCAAAACCTGATTTACAAATAAAACTTCAAACAAATGAACAGGACAAACAAACAGAGACTCATGGTCATGGACAATAGACTAGTGGTTACCAGAGGGTAAGAGGTAGGGGAGGAGAGGAAGATAGACGGGCTAAAGGGGGTCAAATATGTGGTGACAGAAAGAAATCTAACTATGGGAAGTGAACACACACTTTAAATATATATATGTCTTATTGTTAAAGTGTACAGCTGAGACATATGTGAGGTTATGAAAAATTACAATGTTGATATCACATTTCAAAACATGTTATTTAGAAGAAAATTTCTTAAGATAAGATGGTTTTTCTTTCCTATCGAATTATTCATTAAGGTAATAGTCTTATAATTGCATTTTTTATTTTCCCAGGAGTGATTAGAATAGATGACAAAGTCCTCACAGCCTGACACAGATTTATAACCTATAGTTTCAAATGGATGTGGGTCAAAAATAATTCAATGATTATTCTACTACTCATCACCAGGCAATTACCAAGAAATTCTATAATACTAGAAAGTGATAGTAACTCTTGCTAATTGTTTAGAGTCTTCATATTTAAGTCTTCAAGGTTACCCTAAAAAGCTTGTAGTTATTATTCCTAAGTTTATACATTGGGAAACGTTCACACAAACAAGTCAGGAACTTGAGACATTCAGAGGAAGTACTGATATTTTTTTCTATTCTTGGTGGAATTCATCATAGTTTAATATTTTTAAGTATTGAGAACAAATGTAACAGTCCTTATCATTATTATATTCTAATGGTATGCACTGTACCTTACTATGCTCCCAGAAGTTAGGATTTGCCTGATCCCCAGTTTGCCAGGCCTGACCATAACAGATGCCCTGTAAAACAAACGTGCCCTGAATGGATCTTTCCTGTTCAGTGTTATGGTCAAACTAGGCAACTTCCTGCAGGAGAGGTAGTTTCTAGCCTAAACATTTATATTAAATAAAATATGTAACTTATCTGGCAAAGGCGCAGATGGGAAAGTTAGGTTTTATTTTTGAGAAATGTTGAAACATTTGCAAAATCAATCTGATTATTACATTTCTCACACCCACTAGTTACAAAGACGTTGATGTATAATAAAGGAATACTTCTGTGTATATATAATTGTACTCATTGCACATTAATTATATCTTAATGAGGTTTATAACTGTGTATCAGGACAGAAATATTGATATTATTTGATGTTTGCTGATTTTTTTTCCTGAAAATTATTCTCCCTGTTGTTATACTACATCTTGTTTGCCTATAATTGTGGGCCTCCCTCCCTTTCTCTTTCTTTCTACCAAAGAGCTTTATTTCAATAAGCGCTCCTAGGTGGGATTACAAAGGTGAATACGTTGACATGGATGCAGAGCGCTGTAATGAAAGCCATGAAGTGACAACTGCTTTGAGAGGGTTAATCTAATGTGCTTCCGGGATTCTCAGTGTGGTAGGGTTGTTTTAATATAAGCTCCAAACCAGTGTGACTTAGATTATTGTCCTGGTACCAGATTTTTAGCCCAGCTAACCATGATGCCATGAACCAGATCATGAGCTAAAGAATGCTAGGTGCCAGAACATTGCTTAAGCTCGCAGAACTTTATTTTCTTCATATTTCAGCAAGATATACTTTTCTTTCATATCACTTATCACAGATACACATTTAATTGTGTGGTATTTAACAGTGTTGGCCACTTTCGCTAAGCCTTAAACCCTACGTGTATAGGGCTTGTGTGTGTTTTTGTTCACCTTGTGATCCCAGTTCCTAGCACAGAGGCTTACATAGAGGAAGTGGTCAGTAAATATTTACTGAGATTACAAATAAATGAACAATAAAAAATTAATAACTTAGAAGTGTTTTTGTGAAGATTAAGGTGAATAACAATTTTTAAGTAAATACATGAATGGATATAAAAAGTCTAGATGCTCCCTGGCTCAGAGTGGGTACTTAACAAGTGGTTATGAGTTTCAGGTTAAATCATGCATGAATTATGTAAGGGTAAATATCTAAACTAAAAACTTTTAAAATTTCTGATCACTTTTTGTTTGATATCGTGCAGTGACACGTAAATGTCACAGAAGCCAACATTTTACTTGTATTATCATTAGGACAGTGTTCATGTTGGAAAACTAGGGAGATTTTTTAGGAATATTGGGTCTTTGGCAGGTGCAGAAATTATCTGGATTAGAAATAGAAATGCTTCTTTTATGAAGGCATAGATTGACGTCAAATATTTCATAAGTGAATCATTTTACGTTTCTAGTTAAACAACTTTTAGCAATGAAAACCCAGATTCCTGTTGTATGGCTTAGCAAACAACTGGGAAATCTGCATTGTAATGCAACTTTGGGGCATCAACTTCTACTCACCAAATCCCACTTAGACTGAAAAATCAGTTCATAGACAGAACCATCACATAGAACACTGAAGCATTCTATGTGATGGTTCTGTCTATGAACTGATCTAGCAATCTTTTAGTAATGATGATTGTGCATAGAAAATTCCACAGAAGGCTGTCAGCTGGGGTCTCCCACCTGTCAGGACCCTCAGTAGCTGAGGAATATGTCTTTCAATCTAAAAGTGAAGTTAGGATGACAAGATGGAGAGTGGTTGGCTGGTGTGCCTGGTAGGTGTGTGGTGACCGGCAGTGGCTCATGGCTAATGATGGGAGGGGCACACTCAGCTGCTCAGTCTCCGCTCAGCACTAACTTAAGAGAAATTAGAGTAGATATGATTTGGAAAAATGTAGTCCCATATATCAAACCTCAAAATATCCATCTCCATCTTCAGTCATCTTATTATGACGATTTTCATCACACCTTTTTCAATGACTTGGCCAGGATGGGGTCTGGCTTAAGTCTACACAACAGTTGGCCTATCCTTTACTGTCTAGGTATCTCTCACAGTTGTTGTGGCTGTGAGGGTTAGGGTTAGGGGAAATTACTTTCCTTTGTTGTTACTTCTTTCTCTTCTTGAGTACAAAGGATCCCCAAGTGCTCTTGTCTTTGGTGATTCCTCCTTCTATATTCCCTCCTTCTGAGGGAAAGTATTTTTTATTCAAGAATTCCTGATTCTGTCAGAGTCCCAAGAGAAAACTGAAGGTATACTCAAATTAGGATAATTCTAGGAGAGTTTACTTAGGAAAGATCTCAGATAGGTGTGAGTGGAGTCTAGGGGAACCTCAAGGGATGGTATAAGGAAATGGGGCTGGTGTAACTATAGTTGTAACCCCTTGAGTCTGAAGGGACATGGTGGGAGAGTTTACTAGAATCGATAAAGAGAGAGGGGAGTAGATAGAGGAGTGCTGACCGTCTGTGAGGGGCATGGCCAGCCTAAGGCAACTTCATAGGGAGGAAACCTGGGGAATAAACACCTTGACCTAACTCTCCTTCCTCCCTCCAATTTCCTGCTGACAGAGCCCAAAGGGAAGCAGAGGCACCATGATTCACGTGCGTCTGCACAGGTCAGGCTCCTGGAGCAGAAAGCAAAACCAAAGAGGGTGGAGTGGATTTGAGGAACAAACAAGGTATCTGGCAAAACTCCCATATTTACAGTTCTAGCTCCCATCCTTTTCCTGGGCTTGAAGTCCAGAACACCCACAATGCCTTACTCTCCAAACTAACCCTCTTTACAGTTTTCATGGTTCCATTAATAGAGTTTTAATTTCCACAATTCCTTAGGTTCATGACACCAAAGTCTTCTTTAAGGTCAACTCATCTCTTTCACTAAATAGTGAACTTGAGGGCACGAGCCATGCTTTGTCTGCCTTTGTATCTTCCACAGCATCAAGCAATGTTTGCAAATAGTATCTAAGTTATATTTTGAATTTTCCTGACTTAATTGGCTCAGTGTTTATTGCTAAGTAGAATAACCCTGGAGGTATTTTTATGTTTCATTCGGTTGTTGCAAGGTTGCAAAACTGGCAATTGCAACAAAAGGTGACAGTCGGGTAAGAGTATCAGGATTGCACGGAGGACTCCTGTTCAGCCACGGTGGAGAGGGGAGAGGAGAGAGTGAGCAGGTCTGAGGGACTCAGTAAGTGGCTGGTGAGTGAAGGTTTCCTCTGTCCGGCTAAATAGGAGGGAGGTTGCTTGCTTTCAAAAATGATTACTTGTGTGTTTACGTTACCTTTTATTAATTCTTTTAAGTACTTTAAAACTAGAAAAAGCTCATCTTGGTTGCCCCAGGGTAGTTTCGAGATGTTTAGCTTTCTCCTTCCTCTTTCCTTCTTATGTCCACATTCCCTCAGACCTTCCACATTTCCTAGCCCCCAGCCGAACCCTCCTTTGGGTCAATATCTTGGGCCATAAATTGCATTCTCTACTCTTGTAGAGATATAGAGTCAGTGGTCAATTCCAGTGGAGTCTGTCCCCAGCAGGTGGCACAAGGGAAGGAAAGTAATTTCCTCTAATCCTAACCCTAACTGTCACAGAGGACACCGATGCCTTAGTTATAGCAGTGACCTTTCCTAATCGCCTGTTGCGGTTTTCCTGCAACATGTAGCACTCACTGTAGAGCCCTGCTTCTTCTATAAACTCGCCCTCTCTCTGCCTCCACGTCAGTGCCTTAGTATGTTTTGCCTCCTATGGCTTTAGTGAACCTTATACTGTCTCCTTTGTCGGCTTTTCTTTCTCCTACCATCCATACTTAAACGTACAGTGGAATCAGAAATGAGGTCATTACCAAAAAGAGGTCGTAACCACAGTCCAGTCTGGAGATAATGACACCTAAAATAAGGCAAAGGCAGAGGACGAAGGGGAGCGGATCTGGGTGGTGGATGCAGGAGCCTCAGCTCTGAGCAGTGTGAGGAACCGAGTGTTAGGGACTCTTAGTTAGGAACTCTTGGTTAGGGAGTTCATGAAAGAGACCCATGTTTGTCTTGTCTGCTGATGTCTGCTTGAGTCTAGCATTTGTCTGGATAAAGGATTTCTCAGTTTCTGTCTGTGAGGGTCAAGGAAAATAAAACAAGAGCCAAACTATTTTGTGCTACAATAATGAAATAATTAATCCCAAGACCTGGAAACAAGAATGTTTTAAATTTTAGTATTATTAAGCTTCTGTAGTACTTTTAAGTATTACTAAGCTTTTTCTTTTAGTTTTAATTTTTAGTATTTATGTTACAATTAAAATTTTTAAATTTTTAAATTTTCGTGCTTTCGAGCTTTGTCTGCTTCAGTGAGATAAGACAGTTGAGAAAATAGACTTTAGTTTCTAACAAGCAGATATTGGAAATAAATTATACAATGAAAAAATAATCACTCTCTTTTGTTGTAACAATCTGGAAGAGGTAGACCAATGGGGAGAGACCAGGCTTCTGACAAATACCAGAGGGAAGCCACCCCTTAAGGATAGAGCCCCAGGTCATGAGACAGTGTTGTAGTGTTGGGTGTATCTTTTCTGCCTGAGTGATGCTAGAAGATCTACATCGGTTTTCTATTCCTTTGATGCTGCCTGGGTTGGAGCCTGGAGGAGGTGGCAGGCCAAGGAGCAAAATCTTAGAGGATTGACTAATACCACATTCTTGGTCCGCTATGAGTTTTCTGAAGAGAATGCTTGAACCAGGAGAGTGGGTGGGGCAAAAAACAGAGGGATACATGTTAATGTTATCTCCTTCTTTGTTCACTGCACCAAATATGAAGGTTTCCCTACTTCTCCGACTTTTATAAAGTCAGCATTGAATGTTCAGTTTAATCAGCCCACGAGGATAGCCAGGAATGCTGAGATTAGCTACTTCCCCATTCCCTCATCTCTCCCTTTCTTTAGCTAGCTCACAGGCATCTAAAACACTGGCACATTGCTTGCGCTTTTTGCTTGCTGGGTGAGCGAATATATATAGAATAGGAATAAAGGATAAAGAAAAATAAAGAGTCTAGTTTGAGGCCCTTATGGGACAATGAGAGAGTCACACTGGGCACAATGCGTCTCATATCCTTGCTTTATTTTTTTCAACTGGAAAATGGCTGAAAAATACCATTTAGTTCAATATCAACTTTTCAATTGTGATCTCAGCACTGAGTTATGCACAGCAGTATGTAGGAGGAAGAAACTAAAGTGGTTATGGGGGTTTGAGATTTCATTTCAGGGAAGTGTTGCTTGGAATGAAAAGTTCCATCAAGGCAAATTATGTTATATGTGACGTGTAATGGAAAAAGTCTAGATACTTTCCCATTAATATTGTCCCATGAACATTAGTCACTATAAATATATTGCATGAACAATAAAGCAACAAAATACTTGTCATCATTCTTAATTTTTAAAATGTCGACACTGGATTTTATGGATTTGGGGAATATATTAGGTTGCTGATTTTTAAAGGCAAAGTCAAAGCAACTTATTGCTGAATCAGAGTAAACTTGACAGAAAGGGTGGGTAGGGTAGAGAAACCATCACTATCGCTGCTTCTAAACCTTGGCACATTTTAATCACCTGGGGTGCTTTGAAAAACAGTGATGCCTAGGCCTACTCCTAGAGATCTTGAGTTAGTCGGTCCTGAGGTGGGACCCGGCAACCACACCTACATGCAGATCTATCAGCTGCACATGCTTACCTAGTCGACCAGCTGCTGAAGGAAGGAGAAGTCGCTCCTTATTAACACTAAAAAGTTTCTCTCCCCTCTATCCTCTCTTGGGACAGTAAAAAAGTAATAAAGTGTCTCTTTCCCTTAAAACAATTACACAAAAATCACACAGTTGTATGCTAAAGTTGCAGCCAAAGTGTCTGTTTGACTTATCATTGACCTGGTTGACTTATCATTGACCTGGTTGGCTCATAACTAAATGTGTCATGAGAGCAAGTAACATCAATGGAGAGTGACACACAAAGGACTGACTTATACCAGATGCCCTGCACAAGGAATAGTCGCTTTCTTCTACTGTTTACCATCATGCTGGAGAGTTGGAAATCCAAGACCCACAAACAGAATAGACAATATGAGATAGTTTAGAAATCAGTGTAGAGGTAAGTGATCAAGACAGCACTATTAACTATGATGTTGATTTATAATCCCTATGGATATATAGTCAATCCTTATTCTAGACAAAATTTTATTAAACCAAAAGTTTAATTCTTCTAAATTCCACACAAGTCTCAGAAGGAAAAGCTGCACTTGTCCACGACACAGCTGAAACTCAGAGTCCCTAAGAAGTCAGAAGTATGCTGCCACCCCCATATACAATTTAAAACAATTTTTTTTTTTTAACCATGATACAAGATTTATATACATGCTGGAATTAAAACAACTTCTTTTTAGATATTTTTGAAAGTAAAACTCTAGATAAAATTTATGAAAGATGATGATTTAAAAGTTCATTTTATTGGTGGTCTTTTTTTGTCACTGTCTTCAGTATAGGCCTATTAGGTTCAGCACTGGGCCTACTTTAATGGCTTCTGAGGAGGACTGTGTACCATTTAACTACTATACTCGAGTTCCCAGAGGACTGCGACTGTATCTTGTTCATTTTTGAATGCCCCGCAATGCCTGTTAACTGTATTTATTGACTGAATGTATATATACACAACCTCATTGATTCTGAACAATTTGCTTCTGCATTTAAAGTAAAACTCCATCTTTCAACACTAAAAAGGACTTCCAGTAATATTTTTTTGAACCATTACTTTTCTGTCGTTTTGCAGCACTAATATTCTAGAGATGAAGTCATACACTTAATGATACAACTGTGATTCATCCTTCACCACAGGTTAATTTCTTTTAGGAAACAATGGGTATTCGTTGCCAGGGAGAGGGGAGGAAATAGGAGGATCAGAGGAGAATATATTCATCAAGATAAATAAAGATCAACTTGTACAAGCTCTCAAAACATGCTGTCTGAAATGGACATTTCTAGAATTGTTCCTCTATTTGTTTTCAGCTTCTATACTTTAATTTATTGAAAGTTTTGCTAGCCAAAACCTGTTTCTACTCCCTGGAAGAACATTGCCTCTAGAATGAAGAACATTTATTGCCAACTGTGCCCTTTGGATTTTCTGCATGTTGTTCATTCTGATGCTCAGCATTAAAATTGGCTTTTAGTTTTTATCTGAGTTTGTACTGTTGTACATATGTTTTCTTTTTTTAAAAAATTAAATTTTGTTATCTGAGAAAGCCACTAGTGGGAAAAAGGCTGCTTTGTAAGTATTCTGATATGAATTTAGGTTTTGTAAATAACTTGCCGCCTGTATAAAAAATGTATATTTATTAGTGCAGCTTCCTCCTATATCCTGTATTATTTGTGTACTTGCAACCTAATGTTAAAGAGCAGTGGTTCATAAAAACGAGACTCACACAAAGTTATCATTGGCTCTTAGTAAAATTTAGCAAGTATAAGTAATACTATTTTTTCCCCCATAAGGCTAAATTTTTTCACTTTAAAAGAATATCCTTTATTCTGTGATTTTGGTTGAATAATCATTTCACACAATGATAACAGTAGGGGGATGACAGCTATTTTTAAAAATGTTCTTATTTAACAAAAAAAGTTGGAAACCTCACGGAAGTAGCTTTTGTGTGTGTTTGTGTTCTAGGCCATGAGAATGCATAGAAACTACTGTAATAACAGCGGCAAAGACTATTTCTAATTCTCGGATTAGCAGTAATAAAATGAAAACTGATTGTTTTCTAAAAGAAACGTTTTGACCAATCCTATTAGCCTTGGAAAAGGTGAAAGAACTGATGGCAACTCAGTTCTTCCTGTAGGCTGGAAATCTTCCCCAAAGATTGAGAATTAGGTCTTTGTGGACAAAAACCCTGGCCCAAGCTAAAGGGAAGTCAGCTCCAGCTGGGAGCACATTCAAAACTAACTGATGCTGGACTCTTATGTGCAACACACGATCCCCTACTGGGGAAAGATGAAAACTTTTGGGTGGGGCTGTGGGTCCCAGATCCGGCTGTGATCCAGGCTTGCGGCTAGGGATAGGACTCCGGATATAAAATGTTACATTAATGTAGTAAGGCGCCTGCGCCTAACTTGTGCAAATATG
>NW_011888839.1:6449370-6450290 GCF_000151845.1 Pteropus vampyrus | reverse complement strand
AGACTCACACAAAGTTATCATTGGCTCTTAGTAAAATTTAGCAAGTATAAGTAATACTATTTTTTCTCCCATAAGGCTAAATTTTTTCACTTTAAAAGAATATCCTTTATTCTGTGATTTTGGTTGAATAATCGTTTCACACAATGATAACAGTAGGGGGATGACAGCTATTTTTAAAAATGTTCTTATTTAACAAAAAAAGTTGGAAACCTCACGGAAGTAGCTTTTCTGTGTGTTTGTGTTCTAGGCCATGAGAATGCATAGAAACTACTGTAATAACAGCAGCAAAGACTATTTCTAATTCTCGGATTAGCAGTAATAAAATGAAAACTGATTGTTTTCTAAAAGAAATGTTTTGACCAATCCTATTAGCCTTGGAAAAGGTGAAAGAACTGGTGGCAACTCAGTTCTTCCTGTAGGCTGGAAATGTTCCCCAAAGATTGAGAATTAGATCTTTGTGGACAAAAACTCTGGCCCAAGCTAAAGGGAAGTCAGCTCCAACTGGGAGCACATTCAAAACTAACTGATGCTGGGCTCTTATGTGCAACACACGATCCCCTACTGGGGAAAGATGAAAACTTTTGGGTGGGGCTGTGGGTCCCAGATCTGGCTGTGATCCAGGCTTGCGGCTAGGGATAGGACTCCGGATATAAAATGTTACATTAATGTAGTAAGGCGCCTGCGCCTAACTTGTGCAAATATGACTTGGCTTATTGTTTATCATGCATGTGTGGCAGAATGCCACTATTGTTCTCTGACACATATAAAGCTCATGTGGCCTCCTAGTGCAGAAGCCCGCGCTTCCCACAATAAAGGTGGTACGGGCCGTTTCATTCTCATGTCGGCTCCTCATGCATTTTTTTCAACTGGGCATCTCACCACTGAAGCCTTCTCTTCTTGATCAGCTCGGTGCTGACGGG
>NW_011888839.1:6448980-6449320 GCF_000151845.1 Pteropus vampyrus | reverse complement strand
TGTGATCCAGGCTTGCGGCTAGGGATAGGACTCCGGATATAAAATGTTACATTAATGTAGTAAGGCGCCTGCGCCTAACTTGTGCAAATATGACTCGGCTTATTGTTTATCATGCATGTGTGGCAGAATGCCACTATTGTTCTCTGACACATATAAAGCTCATGTGGCCTCCTAGTG
The DNA here is from genome assembly GCF_000151845.1 of Pteropus vampyrus. Lineage (NCBI taxonomy): Eukaryota > Metazoa > Chordata > Mammalia > Chiroptera > Pteropodidae > Pteropus > Pteropus vampyrus. The sequence continues at coordinate 6,449,143 of NW_011888839.1, read as the reverse complement.
CAGAAGCCCGCGCTCCCCACAATAAAGGTGGTATGGGCCGTTTCATTCTCATGTCGGCTCCTCATGCATTTTTTCAACTGGGCATCTCACCACTGAAGCCTTCTCTTCTTGATCAGCTCGGTGCTGACGGGGGGAACAAGTTTTTGGGGGTCAAGTGGTAGCA
>NW_011888839.1:6448594-6448930 GCF_000151845.1 Pteropus vampyrus | reverse complement strand
AGTGGTAGCAGAGAAGACAAACAAGAACTTGTGAGCTGGCTGTAGTTTCACCTTGGCCCAAGACCTGAGATGGGTATATGACATTTCTATGGGGGGCCCACTGGCCTCAAGAGTAAACAGAGCAGTGGCAGGCCCTGAGTGGCATTATTCATGGGGGACAATTTTCTGCAGCCAGTTCATTTTTCACCACAATTTAATTCCTCCTGGGAGTTGATAAGTCAGTGAGAGAAGTGTAGAAACATTTTGTCAATAAGAAACTTGAAGCTTTTTAACATTTGCTTTCTGAAAAGGACTTTGTTAACATTGTTTACCTATTAATTTTCTAACTTTGTCTAG
>NW_011888839.1:6438467-6448544 GCF_000151845.1 Pteropus vampyrus | reverse complement strand
AGTGGTAGCAGAGAAGACAAACAAGAACTTGTGAGCTGGCTGTAGTTTCACCTTGGCCCAAGACCTGAGATGGGTATATGACATTTCTATGGGGGCCCACTGGCCTCAAGAGTAAACAGAGCAGTGGCAGGCCCTGAGTGGCATTATTCATGAAGGACAATTTTCTGCAGCCAGTTCATTTTTCACCACAATTTAATTCCTCCTGGGAGTTGATAAGTCAGTGAGAGAAGTGTAGAAACGTTTTGTCAATAAGAAACTTGAAGCTTTTTAACATTTGCTTTCTGAAAAGGACTTTGTTAACATTGTTTACCTATTAATTTTCTAACTTTGTCTAGATTTGTGGTTAACTCTTAGCATAAAGCCTGCTCCCACAGAGAGAGTAAGCATCTTTCCAAGCACACACCAAGACTATCACCCTCCACAGGCACTCACACAAGCCCACTGTCCTGTGGTGACGTATGGTGAGGGGGAGTTGGAGCCCACCAGTTAGTGCCTGGTTGGGGCTATGCTGGGTTGGGGATGGCAAGGGACGTGGAAGATGCTTGGGGCTTCTTGTAGTTCTCCCATTCTCTTCTCAAATGTTCCCCCTGTGGATCTACTGATAAAATATTAGCTGTTCCAGTGGGCTGTGGTTGTCTAGGAGGCCCTGAATATCATAAATACCACTTTTCCTTTGGCTCCAGTTCTGGCGTTCTCTAATCCAATCACCCATTTCTGATACAGACTAATGCATTGATGTAACCATAGGTTCCTCCATGTTTCAAGAAGCTTTTTCAGTTGGCCAACCATTTACTTGGTAAAACGAAATCCAGCTGACGATTATGCCAAGAGAACTAAATCCAGGCCATAAAGGCCTGGTACTATTCCCCAAGAGGATCTGACTTTGAACTTTTGTATGTGGTAGGGTAAATGCCCTCCCTTTCTCCCAGCTCCCTATGTCCAACATTTCCAATTTGGATGCTTTTTATTTATTTTTATTCTCTAATTGCTCTGGCTAGGACTACTATGTTGAGTAGGAATAGAGAGAGTAGGCATATTTGCCTTGTTCTGAACCTTAGAGGAAAGAAAAGCTTTCGATTTTTCACTTTTGAGTATGATGTTAGTGGTGGGCTTGTCATTATGACCTTTATTATGTTGAGATAATTTCCCTTTATTCCTAGTTTGTTGAGAGATTTTTTTTGTTTGTTTTAATCAGAAAAGGGTATTAAATTTATCAAAAGCTTTTTCTGAATCTATTGAGATAAGCATGTGATTTTACCTTCAATCTATTAATGTGGAGTATCACACTAATTAATTTTCATATGTTGAACAATCCCTGCATCCCAGGGATAAATTCCACTTGATCATGATATATTATCCTTTTAACACACTGCCGAATTCAGTTTTCTAGTACTTTGTTGAGGACTTTTGCATCCATATTTGTTAGGGTTATTGGCTGTTAATTTTCTTACGATCTCTTTATCTTTCTTTGGTATCAGGTTAATCCTGACTTCATAAAATGAGTTTGGACATATTCATTCCTTCCTCTTCAATTTTTTTTCAGACTTTGAGAAGAATTGGTATTAATTCTTCTTTAAATGTTTGGCAGAATTCACCAGTGAAGCCATTCGGTCCTGGAATTTTCTTTGTTGGGATTTTTTTTTACTGATTCAATCTTAGTAGTAACTGGACTGCTCAGATTTTCTATTCCTTCATGATTCAGTCTTAGTAGGCTGTATATTTCTAGAAATTTATCCATTTCTTCTAGGTTATCTGGTTTGTGTATAATTGTTCATAGTAGTCTCTTATCATTCTTTTTTCCCCTGTGGTATCAGTTTTAATGTTTCCTTTTTCATTTCTGATTTTATTTATTTGAGTTTTCTGTTTTTTTTTTTTTCTTGGTTAGTCTAATTAAATATAGGTTGATTTTATTATCTTTTTAAGAAACCCACTCTTATGTTTATTAATCTCTTTCTGTTTTTTTTTACTCTCTATTTTGTTTGTTTCTGCTATAATTTTATGTATATTAGTTTACCCTTTTTCTAGTTTTTTTTGAGGTGTAAAATTAGATAGCTTGAGGTATTCTTTTTTTAAGGTAGGCATTTATTACTATACACTTCTCTCATAGTACTGCTTTTGCTGCACACCTATAAGTTTTGCTATGTTATGTTTTTCTTTTCATTTGTATCAAGATATTTTCTATTTTTGCTTTTGATTTCTTCTCTGACCCATTGGTAGTTCAAAAGGACAAACCTATTATTGACCCTCATGGTAACTTTTAGGTCCTGGACAAATCTCGATGCCTGAAGGTACATCCCTCTTAGCAATCAGATGTGTCTGTGTGGAAGGCCATCCTGCTGAGAATGTTGACCTAGCCTATGAGCCTTGTATCACCTAACATCTGCTTATAGGTCTAGCACCTATCTGAGTTCCCTCCACTCTTCTTACCCCTCCTGGCCCATATCATAGTACATTCGAGTACATAATACTTTCTAAAACTTCTGTGCACATGATATTCTTTCTTTCTGCCTAGCATGACTTGCCTCATTTTGTTTACCTGGTGAGTGTGTACTCAGCTATCAAGACCAAGTAGTCCCAATTCTTTTCATTCTTTGCTGATGACTTTCCTGTTCTCACTCTTAGGTAGAGGTAGAATTTATTTTCTGTGCCCTAAATCATTTTGCATTTATCTCTAATATATAACATTGATTGATTAGTCGATTGATTGATTATTTTTTACTGGTCTGTTTTGACTTTGAGGGCAGTGACTTATTTATTTTTGAATCTTAGTGCTTAGAACTGTCTTTGCCACAGAGTAAGCACTCAAGACATTTGCTGAAAGTACTCGAGATGCATTTTTTCTTCTACTACTTTTGGGCAGAGAAAAGTCTGAAACATCTAGAACCTCTTTGAACTTCTTCTGAGGACTTCTGTTAAAGAAGAAATTATGACTGTCATTAGAAACCATTTACACTCAGCTGACAACTTTTCCCCAATTAACTGAAATCTCTCACCCTGAAGTTTAAACTGCTTTCTTCTGAATGTATAGGTATGTGTGTGTGTGCGTATGTGTGTGTGTATATGTATATCTGTGTGTATGTATGTATATTCCAACCCCAATATGTTCCACCTGGAGCATATTTTCTTTTCTTCTCCTTCTGTCCCCTCTTTCTCTGCTTCTGCTTCCTCTTTTTCTCATCCTCTTTCTCTTCCACCTCAATCATCTTTTTTGTTTGTTTTCTGAACTCAATAAAATAGAATTGTTAAAGTAAGAAAACAAAAAGCGTGAGCTTGATCCTGTAACTCTCTTGTTGGAGAAATTACTGTGTGTGACACTGAGGCCAAGCCTCTGAGCTTTATGCAGGGTAAGGGGAGTGCCCAGCCTCTCTATGAGAGGAGAAAATAGTGGATGTCATGGCACTTTTTTACAGAGTAAATACTCTAAATGAGTTCAGATGGGACATTGTCTTAGCAGGATGCTAACGAGCTTTAGTGTACCTGCTATGTCATCTTTGCTTTCAGAGAACAGTGCCTGAAATTTCCAGCCAGAGGGATTAATATTGTAGCAAAACCTCAGTTTGCTTTAGCCCTGAGTCATGGTAAAATCAGAGTCTTGTGCCTGTCAGCCTGTCTTCTGTGTTCTTCAAAGACTCGCACAGTTTGTTGGAGAGTACTTTAGAGAGTAACGCTCTTTAACAACAAACAAACAAACAAACAAACAAACAAACAAAATATAACAAAACAAAGCTAAAAAACCTCCTTGAATGCTAAGTGTGAGATAAGAAGATTCTATTTTATCTATTCTACTTATTCTTAGGGAATTAATTAAGATTTTGTGCAAAAGAGGAAAGATGAATATCGATAATAACTAAAGCAGAAATCACAAACTCAGATACCTTCAGATGACAGATGTGTAACTTAAAGGGGTAAGGTCCCAAGGGATAATACCAGCAAAAGGTGGCCTCTGAGCGAATGAGTCTATGTTCCACCTAAAAAATTCAAATTCAAACTTTTGAAAAACATCATGCAGGCTATAGCTCATAGTCTGGGGGTTTGGTATTTCTGAACTAAGATGATGCTGTCAAATCAGGCACATGATGATACGTATTCCCTGAGGTCTAGTTAAAAGCGAGAATATTAGGTCTATCACCAGAACTTCAGGGAAGAGTCTTCAGAATTTGTCTATCACTTGTCTGTCTATTATCTATCTATCTATCTATCTATCTATCTATCTATCTATCTATCTATCTATCTATCTATCTATTTATTATCATCTATCTATCTATCTATCTATCTATCTATCTATCTATCTATCATCTATCTACTATTTATCTAGTACCCAGATGATACTTATGATTGGGAAATATTGGGATGCTCTGAAGTACAATGTATAGTCTAGTGTTCTATAACCAAATTCAGGTCTACCAGATTGGGAAGAGTGGAAGTTGAATGATGGGTTCATTTAGGGTGAGAGTTAGGAGATGACAATGAAGTCAGGAAGGACATTCTGAGTAGAGAGATGTGGATACTGTGAGTGGTTTGAAAGGTAGTCAAGGAGAGTGATTAAAGCTATAGTTAGATACTGCATGTGAGCCAGTGGGTTTACTAACATTTCCATAGTCACAGGGACAGATTTGAGGTGTTTGACATCCAATAATGGAACTGCCTTTAAAAAGCATTTTGTCCTCCACAGGAAATTTATGCTTAGGACAGGGAAATGGAGGCTTCTGCTGATAGACCAACTGCTTTTTGAATGCCTCAGTTGTTGTAAGGTCTATTTGGCATTTTTCTGGATCAAAAGATTCCAGAAGTTGTGTAATTTTTATTTTTCATTTGTAAAGGTCATTGGCAATAGATCACTTGTTCTGCCAACTTTTGAAGGCAAAATTAACTTACCTCATGAAAAATTGATGGTTTTCTCTATTTCTTACTAAAATGTCATGTAGGTGCCAAGACTGAGATTAAAAATGCCCCCACTACAACTTTGCGTATCAAAAGTAGAACTGTCGTCAGCTATAGTCACATGTACTTTGCTGAAGAAAGATAAAGGAAGCTCATGATAAATGGAAAGAAGAATCAAATAAATGTAGTATGGTAAATAAAAATATTGAAGAAAATCCTCCCTTTGTAGATTTCATAGATACAGTGCATAAATACAGATATTGGCTGGTCAAGTTTGAAAATTTCAACGTTTTGTTTTGATAACCATGTAAATATTGGATAGAGGAAGTAAAGAGAATTAAAGGGAGTCAAGGTGTGGTTTATTATTATTAATGACTAATTTATAATCTTGTTCACAACAGCATGGTTATTAACAATGTTACTTATATTTTTGTTAATTATAGGAGCTACTGCAATTGAGCACTAAGTATATGTCAGCTATTGTCATAATTACTTTGGTATTTCTCTTTTTTCTCACAGCAACCTTCATGATAATTATTATTTTAATTTTATAGTGGAAGGCTGAGACTTAGAAGGGTATACCTAGGGTTTATAACAGTCAGCCTGACCCCAAAGCTTCTACTTTTCACTGACTGCCAAAATCAGTGAACAATTCATTAGTTGCCTACTATGAGCAGGGCATTATGCCCAGTGTCAAAATATAAAATAATAAACTGGGAATATGAGTGTGAATAGGGACAAATAGCAACCCAAAGTGAGATACAAAAGCCAATCAAGCAGTAAAGACAACGAGTGACAGGAAAAGTCAGTAGAAGAAGTTATAATTTAGGAGTAAGGACAGACTTTATTGACCCAGCCTGGAGGGAAAGGCAGGATTTGAACAAATGAAAAGACAAGAGGGGTAAGTGGGGCCATGACGTAGTTTTTGAAAATTAACCTGACTTCAGTGGGAAAATAGATTTTTCCATTTGGAGCAGGTGGGTGGGGAGGTGCCTCTGGAATTTCGCTCCTACAGTACAGCCTTCTTCCTACATCCATGTCATGGGGTCTCGATTATCTAGAAAAGTGAAAATAGAAAAAGAGAGGCTGTGGAAATATAAAGTTATAAACATTGTATATTTTGCCTCAGCCTTGTCTAGGGAATATGTTAGAGCAGAAGCTGCTATCCTTAGTTGATGGCTGTAAGTGAAGAACCTTGGAAAAATGAAGACTGTGGACACAGGTGCTTTGGGAGGACAAGCATGCTGTTAGCCATTACTTATTCTTAGATAAGAATAATATTAGTGAGTGTTTGCATATCTGTCACTAAAAAGTTTAATCGATATTTGTATCCTATTGCTATAAAGTTATATTTCTAAGACTCTCTGCTAATCAGAGGAAAGAGCTTTCCTGTAACAAAAAATATTTTTAAACTGCTGATATATAACCTTTAGATTAGAATGTTTGTTATAAGCAACTCCATTTACTAGAACATTGTTATACAAAATTGTGTTCACCTAAGGTTATAAGCTGTATTTGGTTGTACCCATCAGCTTTATTAATTTTCCATTTCATTACTAGCTTTGATAAACAACCTGGATAAAAACTGTATAAAATTTTTCTTAAAAATAGGCAGATGGCTGAAAGCATATTTTCTCTTTGAAAATGAATTCAGAAGTAAAATACAGGGTCTTATAGGATGACTTTCAGCCACAACTCAGAATTTGTCAGGGTAGAATGGATTCCAAAGACCTAGGATGGGTAAAGGAATAGGGTGTGTGATTGACTGACTGAGTAGGACACCCTCTGAGTTTCCTGCATGTGGTGACGTGTTCCCAAGATTTCCATCTGCATGCCTGAGGCAGAATAAACTGAATCAGGACTTTTGGGTTCCTGTCCTGACTGCCCAACTACCTGATGTGGAATAAAACTTTGGATAAATCTTTTAATATCTTGAAAAGATTTCTAAGAGCTGATGAAGTTCAAAAATGCCACAGTTCTTTGATTCTTCTATTTTCTTGGGATTGGTGTATCATATTTGCAGAGTGGTTTGGGTTTGAGAGCAGCCCACTGCCATGAGACAGTGCGACTGACAGGCGCTTACAGGGAATGAGACCATGATTCTGTCACCATATTCTAACTGATTGCTTTCAAATATATCGGAGAGTTCAAAGAAAGGCAGTAATTGGTTCTCAAGACAGCATAATCTCTGACTCCTCAGGCAGCAACACTGTTAGTTGCTTGTTATGGACAAAAAGATGCCTTTGGAAAATGTAGTATTGTCATTTTATCAAACAAAACAATTTTTGGTATTATTTACCAAACCGAACATTTCAGGCTCAACTCTAAACACATTTAGACTTGGTTTCAATAGTTTCAGGTTCCACATGTGTCTCCGAGATAATTTAATACCTTACTTCATTTAATGTTCTGCTTTTGCCACACTTCCAGGTTAGCGTTCTAAATTGATTCAGAAGAATTAATCTTCAAACACTCTTGCCTCCTTCTGCCAGCTGGTCCCTTTCTAGGTCCTTTAGAAGATATTGGACTGGTAAAAATGAAGGCTTTACTTTGTTAAGTGGTTATCCTATCATCAGAAGATCAAAACAGATGCTAGTCAATTTTCAGATCAATCAACTGAATCTTCTTGGGCATAAATGGGCAATATGATAGCTATTTGAGAGTTATAAAATTAAGGAATAAGGAATAATTTATTTGCTTAAAGTTTCTTGTAAAAACGATTGTTTCTTATGGCATTGAAGGGTTAGGCTATATAATCAGGATAATATTTTTAGATGTTTTGGTAAAGACGAAGTTTTCCTCTTCTAGAAAAAGGATACTTTTCAAATCATCATGAGTAGAATGCTTAGCATTAAGCATTCAGCTCAAGCATTCTGTTCTTTTTCTTTAGTCAGAACTACTATACTATATCATATTAAAAAGATGTCCAAGCTCTTAATTTGTTTTAACTGGCCCCTTTAAAGTGACTCAGGATATCTTTCTTCTCGTGAGGAAAAAGTCAGTATCAAGTGGGTATTATGCTAAGTGAAATAAGTCAAATGGAGATAGACAAATACCATATGATTTCATTTATATGTGGAATCTAAAAAACAAAATAAATGAACAAACAAGATGGAAATAAAGCTCATAGATACAGAGAACAAATTCATGGTTGCCAGATGGGAGGGGTGTTGTGGAGATAGGTGAAAAAGGTGAAGGAATTATGATGTACAAATTGCCAGTTATAAAAATAGTCATGGGACGTAAAGTACAGCATAAGGAATATAATCGATAATATTATAATAACCATGTATGGTATCAGATGGGTACTAGACTTATGGAGATGATCACTTTATAAGTTATATACAGGTCTGTCTAATCACTATGTTGTACACCTGAAACTTATATAATATGGTATGTCAATATGTAATTACAAAATAAATTTTAAAAATGGAAAAAAAATAATCACACATTAACTTGTCTCCAACAAGGTCTTTTAGTCATACTATTACATATATAATGGGAAGTACGAACACTTTTATACTCAGATACCAAATCTTCTCTTGGAGAAAGGATTGGGAAATGATATAATAAAGGCAAAAGGTAAAAGAAATGTGCCTATTTCTGATTCTATAAATTTCATGGGAGTCCTTTAAATTTGAACTAAACATTTAATTTGCAAATTAATGAAATATAAGAAATAATGGGGGAAGTTGAGCAATGAGGATAAATACTGTCTGTATTAGTCAGAGTCTGATCAGGAAAATAGAAACCACTTTCTAGTAGAGAGGAATTGTTGCAAGGAGGTGGTGAATAACTTATTGGAAGGATGGAGGAGCAAATCAGAAAAGGGCATGTTACCCAGAGATCAGCTGCTATCCCGTTACTCCTACTGATGTCACTGCTGTTAGAACTCAGCTGCTGAACTGCTGTTGCTGCTGCTTGCAGAGGTACTTACTACCAGGAGGTAAGAAGAGATGAGGTGTTCTAGCTGAGCAGCCAAAGATTCATAAGTGAGACATGTGTGCAGAGAGACTTGGAAGAGTATTCTGATGATAAACTGGGAAATGATGGCTCTGTAGTTCTTATAAATGAGAAATGTTGAAGGAGGTGGACTCAGTGGGACTGAGACATAAGAATTTTTTATGGAAAATTGTTGAATCAATGATGTTGTAGCCCACCTTAAGAATTTGAGAAATTAATTGATTTTGACACTCTAAAGCTTTTTAGCCAGCATGGGGATGTTATACTTCCTATAGTTACAAAATGCAAGCCCTCTCACATGCCCAATGTCTAATCATTTCTTGGAGTTTCTCTCTTTATATAATACTAAGGTTAACTTAAGAGTTAATGAACTAGTCCTTGTCATTCATCTATTGCAACCGTTCAGGAAAGAAGGAACTTTAATACACCTTTGAGGACCAACACATCCTTGAAGTCCACATAACTGACTGGGCAGTCTGTTTGCTGCTCTCTTCTGCCTCCAATAAACTTTCTGTAGAATCTTTCCTTCCTGGATTTTTCTTTTTTCTGTTTTGTCCCATATATTGGTCCTGAAAAATGGGTGGACACCACACATCCCTGCTCACACTATGATAGAACTGGACCTAACACACTGGCATTAGAAACAAATACTATGAAATCAAATTCTTGCTTTCTTATTTTTTGGAGGTGCTGGAGGTGTGGCTCTATGTAGATGAAGGAATCAACCATTTAAACTGGCTTGGCTTGGTAAGCCAAATAACTACTTGTCTATTTCCTTCTTCGCTAAATTGACCAAATATTTAGCAGAACTGCATGATTAATATAATAAAAATGGTCACTTCAGCACATAAGTTCATCCTACCCCTGTTTGTTACTAGGAATTTTTTTTTTTATAATCTGAATAACTGAAAGCTGTTTGGAAACGATTTGCTTTGTATGACAAGATAACCACCAGACATTATTATTTTTCCAAAGATTCATCCAAGATATAGGGACTGGCTTGAAATGCAGGTCACTGGCACCTATATTTTCTTTATATCCTTCACTTATCTATCACTTCTTATGGACTCTTCTAAGTCCAGTTGTTTCCCAGTATTTGTCCCCTATATTGTCTGTCCTCCCTCTACTTTTGCCTGGCTCTACAGTTCTACTGGGTGACTGCAGTGCCTATCTATGAATACTCAGATCTCTTTCTCATTAGTTTGGCATTGGGGGAACAGCACTTTGGGTTTA
>NW_011888839.1:6425359-6437637 GCF_000151845.1 Pteropus vampyrus | reverse complement strand
TTAAATTTGGCAGCTACTATCTGTAAAAATGTATTCACTTTAGGTGAAGTTGACAGTGCCATTTAACATAAGTCCGGTTCTTCCACACAGGAGAGTTGTGAAGGAATTTAAGATTTTTCTTTGATAGTATATGGTAGAAAAAATTTTCAAGAAAAATATTATTGTGTCTGAATTTTGGTAATAAGGACACAATCCTTTCTTAAATAAGTAAGAATCTAACATTATCTATCAGTCGATTTCTTTATTATCCATTTAATCTAATCTAAAATAGAATGTCTTTCAAATATATTTGACTTTGGCCTAGAATGAGAAATACATTTGACATCACACATTAGTTCATGCATGTGCATACACCACACACGCACAACTCTCCTACATTCTATTAAGGGGGAAAAAAGAGGAAGAACAGCTGTTGAGAGACATTAACTTGGTTTTATGGCCTGGTTGTGATCTGTAGCTTGAAAAACATATTAGTACATATCCAAAATAAATAGATAAGCATCAAAAAATATATATGCCAAAACCCTTTGTAAAGATAATTTAAAGCAGAGCACAAGACTCAGAAAAGTGTTTAACTAGAGCAGAGTTCTTTTCTTTAGGGACCTAAAGGTGGTGGTGAATCTGTAACAGGTTACCTCTGAGTTTATCCTAATTGAGCACTGACTCCTCAATGGGGTTTCTGATTAAACTTTTCCCTTCTTTATTGCTAGGAGTTATGTGGAAATTAACAAGCTAATTCCCATAGCTAGTCTGTATACTATTTTTTTAACAAATAATTTTAAAAAGATTGTTTAAAAATAAATATTTAAGGAGATCAAAGTTATTGTATCCATATGCGCATTTGTATTTGAAGATAACAGTACACTCAAATCTGCACTTTCTTCTATTGTTCTATGGGAATTAAGACAACAGTCTCTTTATCCAGTTATAATTTGGTGTTGGGAACCCCCAGATAGCATTCAGACATTTACCATTGGGGAAGTTTCCCAAGAGCGTATCTTTGCTCATTTGCCTGGCCAGTTTTGTGGAAATAGCCTGACATCCTTAATGATCACCTACACAGATTAACTGCTGCCTCTGTTTCCCCAAGTTGGAGGATCTAAACACCAGTATAGCCCGTACTTTACTACATGTTTTGTATAACTTAAATTTTACCTTTACTTCTAAGGAGTATTCTATTCAAAATCTCACACTGTTTCATAAAACTTTCAGCAAGAACCTATATGGAGCAGTGACATGCTGTTTTGATTATGTTTCAGCTCATCCATTTAAGAAGAGAGAAAAGTTGTTTTAGTAAATTTCCTGCAGGTGTGTCTGATTACCCAGGCTCCATTGTTTTAGCAAGATAAATGGAAAACTTAAGTCTTCATGAAATAAGGGTTGGAGGGAGAAATTCTGCAATAAATTGTGTTCAGAAGCAAAGAGCTCCCCATCCCTAGAAATGTTTAATCATAGACTTGGTGATTGCTGTTGGAAATATTTTGGAGAGGTTGGTGATGCAGGATTGTAAGGCTTATAGGCTTGTAAGGTCTTATCCAGTTGGGAGATTCTATGAGTCTAGATTGTGTGAAAAGATTGACAGATTAGGCCTTAGGATCTATTGAATTTTCAATGACATAAATGTAGGCTGGCACCCATGTAAAACTGGCATCCAGCGTTCTATGGTATCACTGGTATAGTTTGGGTTCTGCATGACAGCAGCTTCACAAATACTTGTGCTGAATTTATTCTTCAGCTTAGAAACTTGAGTTACTATTCTTCAGCCTATTCTTCCTTTTCATGGATGTCAAACACTGGATTTGAAATTCGTTTGTTAAAATTTAAAGATTAGAGAATCCAGGTAGTGTCAGACATGAAAATTCTTCAAAGAACTCCTAATGATTCTTAATTATTTTGAAATCGCAGATCTTTTCAGACTCTACCCAGAAAAGTGCACACTGAATTTTATAGGCTCAGAGGACTCACTCCAGATTAAGAATACTTGTAAGGAAAAGTGTATCTTCTCCAGTCTCACATTCTCACTTCTTAGGGACTGCCAGGACACTAATTAGTCCTCAAGTTAGTCTCGCAAGGCACTGAATCTCTTAGTACAAATTAAGCACATTTACAGAAGTTATAAATACCCTCCCCCAAACAACAATAACTGAATTATGTGAATTACGTTTCTCGAGATTGAAAAAGAGTTCATAAAGCATAAAAACAATCGAAGAAGTCGCAAAGTAAAAAAGCCAGTGGATGACTACATGAAAATGAAAGCTTGCTCATCAAAAACACCATAAACAAGATTAAAAAGAAAATGAGAAATTGGTGGAAAATAATTGGAACAGACATTTAGTGTATAAATGATTTTTAGAAATCAACAAGAAAAACATTAACAATTAAAGTAACAATGAAAATACCTTGTCCCCACAGAAGTTAGTAAGTGGTTCTAAGTGGCAGACGTAGAGGGTCTTGGAAGAGACAAACACCCCTGTCCTCAAAGAGCTTAATTCACAGTAAATGAAACACAAATGTCCAATCGACATGTGAAAAATGCCTAACTTCACTTCACAATTAAAGAAAAGTGCAACATCATTGCAAAACAAAGTTGGCCTATAATATTAGTAGGAATGAAAAATAATAATATTGAATGTTATTGAGGAGGTGGGAAGCAGATGCTCTTATCTATTGCAGGTAGGAGGTCCATGGTAGAAACTTTTTGGAAAGCATCTTTTCAACATGTATTAAGGGTTTTAAAAAGTGAGTATTCTTTGATCTATTTATTGCTCCTTAATGAATCTGTTCCAAAAAAAGTAGTTAAAAACTCAAATACTAACACACAAAGTCCATTGCAATATTAATTATAATCTCAAAAAGCTGGGAGTAACCTAAGTTCTATTTCAAAATATATACCCTGGTCCAAACTGAGTTAAAATATTATGTATAAAACTAATGTAGAAAACATTGTGATTTTCATTTTATTTATTTCTAAATTTTCTATTTATATTATTTTTAATGAAATTTTATAATACAATATTAACGATAATTATCTTGGGCTGTTGAATTTAAAATGACTTTTATTTCCTCCTAAAGAAAATTACTTATTTGTTTTTGAAATTCTCTATGGTGAGCATTTTTATATCTTTTACACATTTGAAGAAAAAAAGCATTATTTAAAAACACATCTTGACTGCAAGAATATATTTAAATCATTTTTCAAATGCCCATTAAATTAGAATAATTTCATGGAAGCAAGAAAAAACATATTCATGTAGGAAGACACCCAGTAGAACCAGCCTATCTTTAAAACTTATAGTTATTTGCTTGATGACATTAATAGGATTTTTATGCATTAAAAAAATAAGACAGAAGTGAATATTTTCCACTTGATACTTGATGTAATTACATAATTTTGGAAAGGTTATTCTTTGAACTTTCAAATGTTCTTAAAATGTACTAGGCATTTTTGAAGCTTAGAAATTGGTTTATAGAGATGCAGGTTTAAAGTTAAGCACTTGCATCATTTATTAAATATTCTCATAGATTCACAGTAAGGCCTTTGAAACCACATTAAAACATTTGATCTCAATTATTTATTTATTTTTCTTATTAAGTCTTAAAGAGTGCAAATCAGTTTCCTTTTAGAAAAATCTACTTAAAACCTGACTAAGGGCAAATTGTCTGAAAGTATTTTAATACACTTTAATACAGTGCTTTATTACTACATTCAGAATAAAAAAATAAAAAGAGATTTAAAGAGATTTGTAAGGCATCTCAATCACAAAAGTCTTTTCATAGCTTATGTGAGAAATCTTCCTATTTGTTAATATCTAGATATACATCTTTCCATATCCATGTATAACTATGACTATAGATAAAAATATGAATATTTATACATAGCACATGCACTCAGACACATACTTTAACATCCTTCAAACATTTTTTGTCTTTTCTTCTTTCTCATTAATTAATTTATATATTCCATCAATTGGATGTTTTCTGAATACTTGTTATATGACAGATACTTAAACACCACCGGTACCAAGATGAGTCAGATTTATTCTGGGTCGGAGGAGCTTACAATGTGCTGGGTAAGACAAGAACACAAATGCTATTACTGGTTAAGCTTTAACAGATGCAACTACAAAGTAGTATCAAGTACCAACAAGGGGATGATGACTAATTTGGTTTGCTTGGGAGTATAAAGAAATAACATTTAAATTGGGTCTAAAGAGTAGGAATTTGTTAGGTGGAGGGGAAAAGGATATTCTAGATAGCAGGAATGGCACATAAAAAAGCATGGGTTTGTGAATGTATACCCCTTGTGCAAGACGGAATAAACTGTAGGGTAAGTGAGGGGAATGGCTACTGGGGTTCAGTTGTGAAGGGCTTTGTACACCAGGCTATATTTAAGTCTCAATTACGGTGGCCTGAGACCAAACCATTATCAAACTCTTCAAGGCCAAGGGTCCTTTGTTTATCTGTCTGATCCAATTATCCAGAGCTTTTCCCTTGGGTATGCAAATAAGGCTAGCTCTGTGCGGAAGGCAACCCTCCATTCCTGCTGAAGAAGTGCTTTGCCTAAGCCCATTGGTCTGCTCAGGTGTTTGATTCTTTCAGAATCAAATAGTAAACAACACCCAGAGTGCTTTTACAAGACCTTCTCATTTGCAGTGACCCAGGAAACCCAAGCTCTGTTAATAAGCAGTGAACACCTACTCAGGCTGGCAACTGGGTCAAAACGTTAATTACTCTCCAGTAGCCACATTTTTTCCTCTTCATTTGCTCTTTCACCTCTTCAGAGACTTTAATCGAGTTTGAATTTTCCTTACTGCTGAGACTACTGTGGTGTTAAAAATAACTTAGCCCTTTGCCTGTCTCCTGGGCTCCTATGATCTCAGGCATCATTGGCTTCTCTCCCTTTCCAAGTTAATTATATTCAGTGTGAGCTTGAATTTTCAAATCCATCTGTTTTCTCCATATCTGTAGATTACTTACTTACTTCTATCTACTCTTTTAAATAAAAAAGAGATGGAAAAACAGTTTCCTCATACTTTAAACATTTTGAGTTTCATGCAATTGCCATTTCTTTTAGAATAAAATCAATGGGAGAGCATTTATTTCATAGCTGTGTCTAAGCACACACAAAAGTCTATCCAATACAGCTAAGGCACGTCTCTGTTATTCTCTTCTCTAGGCACCTATTACAACTTATAATTATACACTTATATGTTAGCATTCTTAATGCTAACTGGACTGTAAGTAAACTCTGTAAAAGGGCAGGAAATGTCTCGTTCATCAATCTATACCTTAAACTCAACATATTACCTGGGATATGCTAGGTGCTCAATAAATAGTAAGAGTGAAGGAAGAAACAAATGAAGATTAGTAATAACCGTAATACTTTAGAGACACAACTTTTTTTAATTACTAAGGACCATTTTATTAATTTTTACTTTCATGGATGCTATTTCATTTACCTATTGCTGTGGAATAAATCGCCCAAAAGCTTATGGCTTAAAACAACAAAAATTTACTATTTCTCCTAATTCTGTGGCTTGGTTGGATGGTTCCTCTGTTGCTTTCACCTGGGTCATGCACATGACTGCAAATGCTGGACAGTCAGCTGAGCTATAGGATCCAACATGGTCTTTCTTGCATGTCTGACAGTTGGTGTTGGTTACCTGCTGGGGTGCCTCAGTAGTCCATGTGGCCTCTCATCTTCCAGCAGGTTAGACTGGCTTTCTTACATGGTGCTTTGTTAGAAATAGGAGTTGGTTAGAAATGCAGAATTTCACACTGCACTTAGACCTACTAAATCAGAATTTGTATTAAAAAAAAAAAAAGGAGAGAAGGATAAATAAAATCAGAAGTAAAAGAGAAAACATTACAACTGATACGACAGAAATACAAAGGATAGTAAATCACAATTATGAACCATCAAATGCCAACAAACTGAATAACCTAGAAGAAAAGGATAAATTCCTAGAAATATGTAACATAACGAGACTTAACCAAGAAGAAATAGAAAACCTGAACAGACCAATAATGAGTAAGGGAATTGAATCAGTAGTAAAAAACCTCTCAACAAAGAAAAGCTTGGGGCTTCATTGATGAATTCTACCAAATATTCAAAGAATAAATAATATTAATTCTCCTCAAACTCTTCTAAACCAAGAAGAAGAGGGAACACTTTCAAACTCATTTTATGAGGCCAGCATGCCTGACATACCAAACAAAGGGACCACAAGAAAAGAAAGCTATAGGTCAATATTTCTAATAAACTTAGATGCAAAAATCCTAAATAAAATAATATGCTAACAAAATAAATTCAACATCACATTAAAAAGATCATATACCATGATCAAGTGGAAACTTATCTTTGGAATGAAAGGATGGTTCAACATACCTAAATTGATTGATGTGATATACCACGTTAACAGGATAAGAGATAAAACCCACATGACTGTCTCAGAAGATATAAAAAAAGCATTTGAAAAAAAAACAACATCTATTCAAAGTAAGAAATCCTAACAAAATAGGTGTAGAAGAAATTTACTTCAACACAATAAAGGCCATATATGAAAAGCCCCCAGCTAACAACATTCTCAATGGTAAAAACTGAAGGCTTTTCCTCCAAGATTCAGTATGAGGCAAGAATGTCTACTCTTGCCTCTTCTCTTCTACATAGTACTGAAAGTCCTACCCAGAGCAAGTAGCCAAGAAAAAGAAATCGAAAGTAACCAAATTGGAAAGGAAGTAAAATTATTACTGTTTCCAGATTACATGATCATATATGTAGAAAATCCCAAAAGTGCAACAAAAAAATTGTTAGAGCTAATAAATGAATTCGGTTAGAACTAATAAATGAATTCGGTAAAGTACAAACAAAATCAGTGGCCTTTCTATACACTAACAACAAACTATCTAAAACAAAATCAATGGCCTTTCTATACACTAACAACAAACTATCTAAAAAGAAAATTAAGAAAACAATTCCATTTACAATACCAATCAAAAGAATGAAATAGGAATAAATTTAACCAAAGAGGTGATTATCTTGTACACTGAAAATTATAAAACATTCATGAAGGATATTAAGGAAGACAGATTAATAGAAACACATTCTGTGTAAATGGATTGGAAATACTAATATTGTTAAGAATGTTCATACTACCCAAAGCGATCTATACATCGAATGCAATCACTATCAAAATTCCAATGGCATTCTTTACAGAAATAGAAAAAACAATGCTAAAATTCATATAAAAATACAAAAGACACCAAAAGCCACAGCAATCTTGAGCAAGAAGAACAAAGCTGGAAGCATCATACTTCTTGATTTCAAAATCTATTCAAAAGCTACAGTAATCAAAAACAGAATGCATAAAGAAAGACAGACAAATGAAACATAATAGAGAGCCCAGACACAAACCCTTGCATTTATGGTCACCTGGTCTTGACAAGGGTGCTAAGAGCACACAATGGGGAAAGGGTAGTCTCTTTAATAAACAGTGTTAGAAAAACTGGATATCCACATGCAGAAGGATGAAATTGAACTTATATCACACCACATATAAAAATCAACTCAAAAATGGATTAAAGACTTAAATGTAAGACCTGAAACTATAAAACTACAAGAAGACAAAAAGGAGAAATCTTCTTGATGTTGGTTTTGGCATTGATTTTATGGATATGACATCAAAAGCACAGAAAAAAGCAAAAATAGACAAGTGGGAGTGCATCAAACTAAAATCTGATAGAGGGTTAACACCTAAAATATATAAGGAACTTAAACAACTCAAAAGCAAGAAAACAAATAACCCAATTAAGAAATGGAAAAAGGACCTGAATAGACATTTCTCCAGAGAAGACATACAAAGGGCCAACAGGTGGAGAAAAAGCTGCTCGACATTGCTAGTCATTAGGGAAATGCAAGTCAAAATCACGATAAGATATTACCTCACACCTGTTAGAATAGCTATGATAAAAAAGACAAAAGATAACTATTGATGAACAGTTCAGAATGTAAATTGGTATATAGCCATTATGGAATACAGTATGGTGGTTCCTCAAAAAATTAAAAACAGAACTACTATACGATCCAACAATCCCACTTCTTAGTACACATCTAAAAGAAATGAAAGTATAATCTCAAAGAGACATCTGCATTTTTATGTTCATTGCAGCATTATTCACAATAGCCAAGATAAGGGAACAACCTAAATGCCTATCAATAAATAAATGGATAAAGAAAATGTGACACACACAGACACACACATACACACACACAGACACACAGAGAGGGGGGGAGAGAGAGAGAGAGAGAGAGAGAGAGAGAGAGAGAGAGAGAGAGAGAGAGAGAGAGAGAGAGAGAAATATTATTCAGCCTTTAAAAAGAAGGAAATCCTGCTATTAGTGGCAACATGGATAAACCTGGAGGACATTATGCTAAGTAAAATAGGCCATGCACAAAAGTACAAATACTGCATGATCTTACTGTGGAATCCAAAAGACTCAAACCACATAAAAGCAATGAGTAGAGTGGTGGTTGCCAGGGACTAGGATAAAGGGCAAATAGGGAGATGCTGGTCAAAGAGTACAGAGTTTCAATTGGAAAGGTGAAGTTCTGGAGATCTAATACACAGCATGATGACTACAGTTAACGATATTATACCTTACATCGTATACTTGAAATTAAGTAAGAGGATGGATCTTAAATGTTCTCATCACAATAAATATATAAATAAGTAAAATGGTAACTATGTAAAGTGATGGATGTGTTAATTAGCTGATTGTGGTGATCATTTTACAATGTATCAAAATGTCAAGTTGTATACTTTAAATACATGCAGTTCCTGTTTGTCATTTATATAGCAACATAGCAGGAAAAAATCCTTCTCTTTAAAAATTTGAAAAAATCTGTATTTTAACAATATCTTCAAGTGATATAAATGCATTATAAATTTTGAGAAGCATGGGCATAGTGGATAAGAGCATCAGACTGGGGTTTGAAGCTCTATTTTGCCCCTTGCTGGCCATGTTACGTTAGGCAGGTTACTTAAGTCCAAGCTTGGAATTTCTCATCTATAAAATGGTGACAGTAATAGTATATAGTTCTGAAGGTTGGTGTGAGGATTGCATGAGATTAATACTCAATGTCTGGCACATTGTATACACTCAACAAATGGCAGGTAAATGTATACAACTTAATTGTTATTGTCCTAGTTGAAAACATTCTTTCTTCCCATCTGGACTATTCGGCCTGCTTTTCCAGTCTTTGGCTCTTTTTATTCATCTCATCATAACTTCAGTGCTGTTATTTCCAATAGTAAAGATTTGATTCTGATACTGCTTTACTCAAAAAAATTCAAGGTAGCTCATTACATTTGTAAGCTTCTCACTACATTTATAATCCAAACTCTGGGCATGAAATCCATAGCCTCCTACTCTCTGAGAGCAGCCTATTCTAGAGAGAAGATGTGGGGGAAATGGGGAAGGCATGAGTCAGGAGCTTCAAAATACTGCCTTTGTTTTGACAATAAAAAGCTGTTTCACTTTGTTTACTCTCCTTAGTCTCCACTTTCCTAATCCATACAATTAAGTAGTTTGGTTAATAGTTTTACACCTAGTAGTTGATGAAGCTGGAATTTGAATCAAGTCTCTACTGACACACCAGGAATTCCAGAGCTTTATACACAATATTGAAAACTGAGGAGAGGAATCTCATTCTTTATTTCTTATTTATGAAAATAATTTTGTCAATTGTTTGGGAACAAATCAACATGATGTTTTAGATCACTGTTATTAAAAAGTGCCCAGTAGTACTAAAATCCAGTAGCAAACGATGGATATTTGTTTTGAACGTTTTTCAGAGAAATAGCAAATGTATTCGGTTCTGTGATTTAAGAAGAACCACAGCTTTTATTAAATGTGCTACAGAAACAACTGTATTCTCAGTAAAAAGCATGCAATATTTTAGAAATGATTTTTGCTTTCGATTGGGGGTGACTTTGTACTTTTAAATAGGTTTCCTATAGAAGAGAATACTTTTGAAAGAGTATCCCAGAATTACGTTCCCAATTATGGTGTGATGAATCCCAGTATAGCCTTACTTCCTCAAGAAACTCAAAGCTTTATTTTCAGGATGCAATTTAAGTTTTTCAGTTAAGGTAGCAAGTACTTGTGGTTTGTTGCTACAGAAATACAATTTATTTCAAAATTATTCACATTTTCCCCTTCAGTTCTGTACCTAAAAATAAGTCAAACGTTTTGTGAGGTGTTTAATCAATTCTGACTCTTTTATTAGATCCATTTATGTGTTCAGGTTTAGGCATTTATTAGTAGTAAGGAAATTACTTGGTGGGGAATTCTTCTGTTGAGTGACAGAGATAAGTACACTTAATCTTAGAAGAAAATGGATTGACGAGTTGTCAATATTGTTTTTCTCAGTTCTGTGATGTGCATTTTCCCACATGCTAGTCTTTCTGAAATTAGGGTACATCTTACTATTAATGTGATTTTTAATGTATTTTTTGTTTGCCAAAGGAAATCTTTATTCTTTGTTCAGGAGAAACTATATTAATAAAATATGACTTATTTTATATATGAAAACCTTAAAAATAGAAGCTACAAGCCAGAAGTAAATTAATATGCAAGGAATTTTTATTCACTGATTTACATTAATCGATCAAAATATAAATGAGTCACCTAAAATTGAACAAGCATAGAGGAGGGATACAGTTACAATTTTATGTAATGACAAATACCCAAGTATTAATTAGATAGGTGAAACTAATCATTAACTTCTCTTGAAAGTAAAGGCAAAACTACAAAAACACATAAAAAAAGCTATATAAAGGCACAAAAATGAATTTAATAATCACCTTATTAAAATTTTGCACTATGATTAAATTTTTTTACAAATCAATAAATATGTTAAAATAATTTGCTGACCAATTTATGTACTGGAATTATTTGAGGCCTCTTGGAAATGCTATTAGAAAAATGTCTATTGATTTAAAACCATTTAAATCTTTAAAATCGTAATATTTTCTTATTAAAAAAGATAGTGGAGGTAAACTCTTCAATTGCTCTTCGGTTATCAACTAATAACATCTGTTTATGACCCATTGTGTTGGGTTTTCGGATATCAGGGTTATTCACTGAACCCTGACTGTTGTACCTTAGAGAAGTGAGAACAAAGGCCCCCCCCTGCAATAGTAGCCATGACATAGCTTTTGATCGAAATCATAAAGGAGCATCCAGTCTCTATGTGTAGCTCTCCAGACCTCAGTTACAGAACTAAAATATTTCAGATGGGACCTGTCTATGTAGTTCTCACATTGTTTACACGACCTCTCATCTAGATATGAATTTAGATACTACCTTGTTCCAAAAGAGTCTTTAAAACATCCAGAACCAAATGCATAGGGTTAAAAGTAATGTTTCTTGACGATTGAGATACAAAATTGGAGATTAGGTTGTTTAAAAAAAAACTGGTCTCTGTGGCTCTTTTATATAAAGGGCTGATTAAAAATCAGTTTCAGATGCCCATGGAGCAAGCCGTTTTATGTATTTAGATGAAGGAGGTGGGTTTACAGATTTAATTCACAAACTAATAATATTTACCTTTGTTGAGGATACAGCTTTAAAAGCATTTTTTATTTCTCTACTATATAAAAGTGCATGTTTTATACAAACCAAAAGGGGAAAAGATGGATATATCTAATGAACACTCAAAAATTTAAGGGCTAATTACTTTTTGTACCCTTGAATATATTATAACCTAAAGAGGCCATATCTAAGTGTATGCTTAACATCCTGAAGAATACTCTTATTAAAAAGCAGGTGCTGGTTTTCATCAACTTATTTCTTTCAGACTGATTCTTTCCTTGTAGGGCTGTAAGAGAAAGCACTGCCCCCACCCACTCACCAAATTATTGGTTCCTTCCTGTATGATAGGTACAGGTTGCCAAGGTGGTGCAGTAAGAAGACAGAAACAGGCAGATCTAGATTTCAACTCAGCTCTTACATAGCTGTGCAGCATTAGTCCTATTGCTTAACTTTTCTGAGCTCAGGAAACTGAGGGAATACTTCCAGCTTCGTTACTTGTTGCATGTGTTAATACATGGTAACTGTTATGCTAACAGGTGAAGCTGATTATTGAAGGCATTAGATTGGATCATACAAAATTGACATTTTTGTAGATTAAAAAAATGGCCAAATTTAGGTCCTTGTTGTAAGGTGGTCCCCTCCTAGGAACTTCAACAGTACCGTTACAAGTAAGACCAAAGTAT
>NW_011888839.1:6420930-6425309 GCF_000151845.1 Pteropus vampyrus | reverse complement strand
ATTTAAGGGCTAATTACTTTTTGTACCCTTGAATATATTATAACCTAAAGAGGCCATATCTAAGTGTATGCTTAACATCCTGAAGAATACTCTTATTAAAAAGCAGGTGCTGGTTTTCATCAACTTATTTCTTTCAGACTGATTCTTTCCTTGTAGGGCTGTAAGAGAAAGCACTGCCCCCACCCGCTCACCAAATTATTGGTTCCTTCCTGTATGATAGGTACAGGTTGCCAAGGTGGTGCAGTAAGAAGACAGAAACAGGCAGATCTAGATTTCAACTCAGCTCTTACATAGCTGTGCAGCATTAGTCCTATCGCTTAACTTTTCTGAGCTCAGTAAACTGAGGGAATACTTCCAGCTTCGTTACTTGTTGCATGTGTTAATACATGGTAACTGTTATGCTAACAGGTGAAGCTGATTATTGAAGGCATTAGATTGGATCATACAAAATTGACATTTTTGTAGATTAAAAAAATGGCCAAATTTAGGTCCTTGTTGTAAGGTGGTCCCCTCCTAGGAACTTCAACAGTACCGTTACAAGTAAGACCAAAGTATGCACGGCTCTGTTAGATTTCTTGCTGAGTTTTCAGTCGATGGTCATAAATGGCCATTTTTATTGGTCACTAGTTTATAATATGCTGAAATAACATCTGCAACCGTGGAGCTTGGGTATATTAGACTATCTCATTCCCTACTCCCAATACAGATAAATATTTTATGTCTTGCTAAAGTTAGTATATCATACTCACTGCATGTGAATGGTTACACTTCTATTCTATGCTACTAAGAGTCACAAGTACACTAGAAGAATAGACACAAGCCCACTGTTTCACTTGCCCTTTGTAATAATAGCAATAACATAGATGGTTGGTGAACCATGTACTCTCCTAAAAACTCGATTTCAAGGTGTTTCCTATATTGCGGATTTCCCTCTCAGTCACTCTCCTTTGCATTTGAGGCAGGCGTTTCCGGAAATTTCCGCTTAGCAGGATGTAGAGAAAAGGGTTAATGCTGCTGCTGGCATAGCTGAGACAGATAGAGAGGTAATAGCTCACATAGAAAGCCAGAGTGGGCTGCTCCATCTGTAAATTCACCAGTTGTATCACGTGATAGGGGGCAGCACTTAGGATAAAGACTGCCACCAGCGCCAGCACCATCTTTGTCAGCTTCATCACTCTCTGCCTGGGAACACTGGGGTTGTAACTGCAAAGGAAACATTAGGATGGAACATAAACGACCTTAGAAACTATAGGGCAATGATCTCCTAGAACTTTTTGGATAGTTCATAAGAGCTATGCAGTGCAATATGAAGCTCATTTTCTCCCCACTTATTCAGAGCATTGTGAAAAGATTCTTTTTCATTCCTGTTAAAAGTTTTCCAAAATTTCCAAAGCTGGAACATTTTGAGAAACAAATAACTTATTTGAGAAATAAGTAATGTAGTATTAAATAACATAGTATTCAAATTCACAGTATCAAATAAATACATAAGAGTTTCTACTGATATAAATAAATGATTGAATAAAATGAGAGAGGGGACAAATCTTCTTTACAGAAGAATTCCAAAAAATATATAAAGATATTCTCTTTTCCAGGAATGGGAGCTTAATTCCCACCCTCCTTCTTCCCTCTTGAGGGTGGGCTATACTTAATGACTTGCTTCCAAAGAATAGAGAAAAGGAATAGTAACTTTACAGTGGAGAAATCTGGCAAACATTGCCTTAATCCAGTGATCATGGTTAATATCAACAGAGATGTCATGTGGTTATCATGTGACCCCCCCTGATAAGTTTTAATGAGAAGAACTTTTTTAAAAAAACACATAACTACAGTCTAATCGTGATACAATATCCGATAAGCCCAGATTGGGGGACATTCTTCAGGGTATCTCCTAACTAGTGCTTCTCAGGACTAATAAGTTCACGAGAAACAGGAAAGGGTGAGAAACTGTACAGACCAGAGGAGACTGTAGGGACATGACAGCTAAGTGTAATGTGGTACTCTAGATTGAATACCGGAACAGAAATAGAACATTAATGGAAAAATTGGTGAAATCCAATAAAGGGTAGAGTTTAGTCAACAGTGATGTACCAATGCCATTTTCTCTGCCTTGACAAATCCTCGATGGTAATAGATGTTAATGGGGAAACTGGGTGATGAGTATATGCCTGTGCTATCTGTGCAAATTTTCTGTAAATTTAAAATTATTCTAAAATAAAAAATATTTTAAAATTCCAAAATTTTATCATGTTATGTCATAGTTAGACATTTTATAAAAATTTCCCTGGGACATGGATGAAGCAGATGAATAAGTCTAAGGAATAATATGAAAAAAAGCATGGCAGCCGAAAATCATTCTAAGACGATTCCTCTGCAGTTATCAAAGGAGGTACCATTATTCCTCTAATTTGAGGCATAACTGGGCAGTATGAGCTTCGTTTTATAATTACTCTTAGCATTTCTGAGGAATGTGTTGGGAGCAAAGTGATCTGATTTGGAGAACTGTTTTAAAAGGGCTCAAGCATCCTTTCCAGCTGTCGGTGTGTTGATATTCCATGTGATTTCGTTTCAACCTTCTCACCAATTGAGCTCCCTGTGATACATTTAGAAGCTAATTTTTTCCCCATAACTGTGCCTGCTTCCATTTCTCATTTTTAAATAGACCACCCTTTAACAATATAATATCTCCAAAGAATATCAAGAAATTCTAAGTGGGGAAAAAATGTCAATGGACACCTAAACCTTTGGTACCAGGGTTTTCCACAAATTTTGAGTAATAATGTTTAAATTTTTCACCTATTCTTTTTTTTCTTTTTTTACCTTTAGAGTGTTACACATGGTATATGTGGGAAACCCAGCAATCTTGTCTTTCCAAAACAAATACAATAATCTATTCTAAAGACAAATTTTAATAAAGCCTTTTTTTTTTTAACCCAACATGTTACAAAATCACTGACTTACACATTTAAACAACTTGGTATGTACAGTTTCAAGCAGAAAATAATTTAGATTTATTCATGCAGTTTTAGAGACAACTATCTTTAAAAGTCCTTCCCAAGTTTACTGTCTTTATGTGTCTTTGGTTTTATTTAGTTCTAATTAATCTTGTCCTATGTATTCAAATATTAATATGATCATTCTTCTCTAAATTGAAAAATTAAAACACAAAAATAAAAGGTTATACACAACATCTAGGACATTTAAGTATATACACAATTCTGCAAAATATACAAATAAAACAGTTAAATTACATTGTTAATGTAAATATAAAGTTATTCTTTAAATAGAATCTTGAGTTCTGTTTACATTTTTATGAAACTACAGCCTCAGTGATTTCAATATATATCACTGAGAGGTCTTCAAATAGCTGCTCCAAAATATGTCTTATTTTCAGGAAATGTCTCATATAGACATTAATTCCCATATGTCTAAGTGTGGTATGTTTTAAGTGATGCTTAAATTTCTGTTGTGGATGTCTTAGGATCTCTGAATTGTTCTTTCAATAAATAAAGCAAAATAAGGCAAACACTTACCATCTGGCATCCTTATTCTGTTGATACATCTCCCAAGTATAGCATAAAATTAAAATATAGCATGCCAAAATCAAGGGCAAAGGGAAAAAAAAAGTTGTTATCGTCAAATAAAGTGTGTACCTGTAAAATGAGAGATAGAGAAGACATGACTGTTACATTCACAATGCTAGGAACTGGCTTTTACAGTTTATGACTCTGATTTCTCAGGGCCCAGGATAAAGGATTTTCGAGAAAAGATAAGGATTTTTGGGTGCTTTCCTTTAGAGAAGTCTGCTTGCTCCTCATTGTTCACCG
The DNA here is from genome assembly GCF_000151845.1 of Pteropus vampyrus. NCBI lineage: Eukaryota > Metazoa > Chordata > Mammalia > Chiroptera > Pteropodidae > Pteropus > Pteropus vampyrus. The sequence goes on along the minus strand of NW_011888839.1, from coordinate 6,421,482 downwards.
ACAATGATGCATGTCTATTCTTCAGCCAAGCTCAGAGCTACTGAGTACGGAGCAGGTAAGGATACTTATTATTATCATTATCTTTAGTATTATTAACAACAATAGACAACAGCAGGTAGCATTTATTATAGAGTAGGCACCAATCTCAGTGCTTTACATATTTTAACCCACTGAATATGTGTAACCCCATGAGCTACATGCCATTAGTATTCTCATGTTAGAAGACAAACTAAGACACAAAGGGGTTAAGTGGCTTGCCAAAGGTTACCCAACATGCCCTTTAAGTGGCAAAGGTGGGATTTGAACCCAGACAGACAATGGAGCTGCATAGCCCTTGCCTGTAACCAAGGCTCAAGATGAGCCTCTTAAAGGGCATGTTGTAAAATCAGCCAATCCTTTCCCAAGTGCTCTGCCAAAAAGAATTCTCAAGTGAGCCAACTCCATTTCTGCACAGATGCCAGGTGTCTTCCTTCCTGGCAGAACCTTGGCATTGGTGAAAGAAGACAGCCCAGATTAAGTGGGTATGGACGGGGTGGCAGAGAGTGAGCACCT
>NW_011888839.1:6406520-6420880 GCF_000151845.1 Pteropus vampyrus | reverse complement strand
AGACAATGGAGCTGCATAGCCCTTGCCTGTAACCAAGGCTCAAGATGAGCCTCTTAAAGGGCATGTTGTAAAATCAGCCAATCCTTTCCCAAGTGCTCTGCCAAAAAGAATTCTCAAGTGAGCCAACTCCATTTCTGCACAGATGCCAGGTGTCTTCCTTCCTGGCAGAACCTTGGCATTGGTGAAAGAAGACAGCCCAGATTAAGTGGGTATGGACGGGGTGGCAGAGAGTGAGCACCTGAACTTCCAGTCTCAGTTAACCATAAGGCTTTAATTTTAGGAGAAACAACAGAGGCTGAAACCTCAGAATATCCTTTATGATAATCAACCAAAAATAGCAGAAGCAGCTGATGGTGCAAAATAGTTAATCTTTGTTTCTTTGACACAGGCCAAAGTCCTATGATCATTTAGCAAGCCTCATGTTCTCTTCTTTTAGATAGGTTGTGGTCCATATTAATTTATCAGTGCCAGTGATTAACTATCATTTCATCTTTAGATTAGTTGATGGTTTTTGTCTGTGAGTGTAGCCAATGCTGATGGGAGAAATAATAAATAAAAAATCAGTCCTATCTATGTTGAACTTCTCAGGGGCTTGCTGTTACTGGACTTGCAATCTTGTAAGGCTTCTACCTCCATCCCTCTTGGCCTGTGTTTACATGATGCAGAAATGACTCATCTATTTGACAAGTAGTGAGTGGAAAAAAGGAATCTGCCAGATTGACCTGAGGTGGTATACGAATATATGTAAAAAGCACCTAGCGCAGTGCCTGGCCCTTAGTAGACAATCAAAACATTTTAGTCATAGACTCCAATGCTATGTTCAAAATTTCAAATGAGAAAATTTTGATTTAATTTTTCTTTTCAAATTAAAATGTAAGAAATGCCCGTGTTGGTTGCTGTATTAGTTACCCAGAGCTGGTGTAACAACTTACCATAAAGTGGATGGCTTAAAGCTACAGAGATTTCTTGTTTCACAGTTTTGAGGCTGGAGTTTGAAATCAAGATGTCAGCAAGGTTGGCTCCTTTTGTAGGCTCTGAAGGAAAATCTGTTCCTTGCCTCTCTCCTCACCTCTGTAGGTGTTCTTTGGCTTGTAGACACATTATTCCAATCTCTGTCTCTGACTTCCCAGGCATTCTCCTCTCTGTATGTCTCTTCGAATCTCCCTCTCCCTCTCAAGACACTAAACACTGGATATGGGGCCCACCCAAATCCAGTATGGCTTCATCTAAACTTGGTTATATCTGCAAAGACCCTATTTCTAAATAAGATCACATTCACAGGTATTCAGAGTTAGGACTTGAATATATCTTTTTGGGGAACACAAGTCAATCGAATTCCAGTTGCATCTTGATAATGTTGCATCTTGGTGACCCTGAGGCCCTTGTGGAAATTCTGTCCCTCCCTCGATTGCTGAGTTCCTGCTGTGTCTGGTGGCGAGACTCTTTAAAATTCACGATTAAATATATTTGTGCCCACTGAGGTGCCACGATTAAACTCAAAATCTTTTTCTAAAGGTTACCCTCTTTTTAAAATCATGCTATCAACTTGACTGGAAAGCAGAAAACTAAGCAGGGAGACTGGCTGGCAGAGGATCCCCAAGGATACTGTGTGGCAGCTCGTGTGTTGACAAGGAGGATGAAGCACTTCATAACTTAATTCAACTCTATTTTTCTTAAGTTTTAACAACCTACCAGAGTACATCGTCAGGGGATGTTAAATCAAAAGCACAACTCTCCACGCCGTCTTCAAATTTGATGACTTTCGAATAGACCCAGACAGGCAATGCCAGAATAAAGGAAGTGGCCCAGAGGCCCAAATTGATGCAGATGGTCTTGTACCTCGTTCTCCAACTTATAAGTTGAAATGGTTGGACGAGAGCCAAGTACCTGCAAAGCCAGTTAAGAAGGGTTTGAGAACAATCAATAAAAGCACTGAGCTCCAAGGATGAAAGGTTCATGACAAGAGTAAATTATTAGTATTATTATCCTCCCTGAAGCACACCTCTATCAGGGTAAAGGAAAGTTATATTTTTTAAGAGCTGGCTGGTACCTGTAGAGAAAACAACTCTTGACCCTGAAAGTCTGAATAAACCACTCACTGAAATAGCTGTCACTTCCACGAACACACTGATGATGGTAAAATTCTGCCCTGGAAACTTTCTCTTTACAAAGGTTCTCTCTTGTACACAAGGATCTGGAAAACTTTGTCTCCGAACAGGGATTTCCTCCAGGAATGGGGCCCTGTGCCTATAGGATTTGCTGATGTAGAGGCAGGAAGGAGGAAAGCGCGCTGGCTGGTAGGACCCCCAGCAGAATGAGGTTCAGGCCCATGGGACAGGCATTTGCTCAGATGGCTTTACAGTAGGGTCCCCAGTCTCTTGAAGGTTCAGTTCACAGAAATCACAGTGACGATAAACAAATGTGACTAGTATAGACAATGCAAATTCCTCAGGGAACTTGAGCTGGAGGTGGAGGGGGAAATGGGCTAAGGGGTTTTCTTTTTTTTTTCTTCTATTTTTGACCCAGAAAAAAAAGGATAATCATTACTCAAAACTTGAAATTCTGACATATCAAATATATCTGATTTTCCAGCAAATCCAAGAAGAATTTTTCAGAGCCAAATAAAAGCTGAAGGATGAAAAAGAGAGCTCAGACCCCAAAGGAAGGGTATTTGAGATAGCACAGTTTTGCTGGGGGTTGGGTGGTGAAAGGCAGTACTTGTAGACATTAAATAAATGCAAAAAATGTTTCAATGGTCATTTAATTTCCTGTAAATTGTCGTAGAACTACTTGATGAAGATTTATAAAAATGAAAAATTTCCTGTCCCCTTGCTATTTCAATTTCACACAAGAAGCAGGATGTTTTGCGTTCAGTTAAGGGACCCCTCGGCATGCAGGGAGAGGTTAGTGGCCCAGCGTTCCCCAGCCGCTTCTCCTTCTGCGTATTGTACCTGCACCACCTCCGGCTAAAGAGAGAAGGCCCCGTCCCGGGTGGGGAAGGGGGTGAGGCAGCGATTGCACAGCAGCCAGCCATCATACTGCCTGGGATTAAAGAATGATGGAGCCATGGCATTAATCAATTAGGAATCTTCTCTGATCATATTCCCACTCCAGCATCACTCCCCCTCCCCTGCCCAGCTGAAAACTCTTAATGGCTTTCCATTGCCTTTTAGATAAAATTCAGAATTCTTACCATGACTTGCAAGGTTTTTCTCCACCTGGCCCTGCCTGCTACTCAAGCTGAAGCTTGCACCGTCTCTCCCTGGCTTCCTACCTGCCTGACAGGATCTGCCTGTTTCCTCCTGCTCTTGCTTCGAGTTCTCATTTAATGGTCTGTGTCTCAGAGAAGCTTCCCGACCATCACTCACACCAGTCACTCTTGAGGAGGATCCATGACTGTAAGTACAGATCGTAGGGAACCTCTACATTTTCTTCCTAGTATGTGTCGCTGTCACTATGTTACCCATGTGACCCTTCAATGGATGTCTTTTTACACCTCTGGAATGGAAGCCGCAAGAAAACAGGAACCTTGACTATTGGTTTAATGCTGTTGTATCTTCTGTTTTGGCATAGTCCCTAGCATATGGTCCATGCTCAATAAATATTTATGAAATGAATGAATGAATAGGGGATTTTGCTTCTACTTACTGACTTTTGAAGTTCTAGAGAATTTATTTACAAAAGTAGCCACCTATGAAAGTCTAGGTAGCTTTTGACTGGAGGCAATTATTTTTAATGTTTTGGATGTTTGCATTTTGTCAAATTGCTTTTGGAGGTAGGAATCACTATTATAACATTCCACACACTGACAGTTATTACTAATTAGAGAAAAAAATGAAAAAGTTGTGAGAAATTTAAAACTTATGATCTCTTATATTCTCAATTAAAATGACTTAAATGTATAAACAATAAAGCATACAGATGGCACTGACATTTGGTTATGGCCTTACAAAGAAAACTCTATTTCTGTTTTATAAAATTGCAAAATTCATTGAATTTTTATGATTTTGGTACAATTAAAACTGTAAGAAATGCAGAGGAGGAAAAGGTTCAGTTTTACAGAATCTTCTTCAGTTTTACAGAATCTTCTTTTGTTTCTGGCTACATAATTCCCTAGAGCAGGGGTCCCCAACTCCCAGGCCGAGAACTGGTACTATTAAGAACAGGGCTGCACAGCAAGAGATGAGCTGCGGGGGAACAACACTTCATCTCTATCTGTAGCCGCTCCCCAGCGCTAGCATCACTGCCTCAGCTCCACGTCAGATCATCAGCTATTAGATTCTCATAGGAGCACCGGACCCTGGTGCCAAAAAGTTTGGGGACCGCTGCTCTAGAGTGAGGTGGGAAGAGGGATAAGGGTCTGAATATCTTAATTCTAAAGTAAAATTTCAGCATACTGTGTTCATCAGGTTAAAAAAAACCAAAAACATGCTATTCAGGAATATAAGACACACATGCGCACTCACACACATGCACACTCACACACATGCTTATAGAAGAAAAACCCATGAACATGAGGAAATACATATAGTTGGCCTGTTCCAAGGCAGACAGTGTCCATTCACTTAATTTATAGTAAAAGATTTACAGAAGAGGTACTACTTCCCCTTTTTAAAGGAAAAGTCAATACTTTCCTGCATTCAGCAGACAGGTATGGAGCAGGTTTTATTATGTCCAGGAGTGGGGTTATGACTGGTAAGGCCTGTACTTTAGGTTGCTTTTCTGCAAGGGCCTGTCCTGTGCTGGGCCCTTCCCCTAATGCTGCAACTCTGGCAAGCTCACCAGACTTTACTCAAGACATTGTCAGCATCGGCTGGCATCAGCTGAACTAACCAGAACTACATAGTACATTGATTAAAAAATCTGATGTTAATTATAAATTGAAAAGCACACTCTATATTTGGAGAATTCTTTTGCAGAAAAGCAGCAGAATATAAAATATGCATTAAATATTTCCATTGGTTTTCATGTCTGAATAACAATCCAGTGAATGATTTATATGTACCTTGTTATTCCTTTGTTTATCTATCTGAAGAACTGTTCATCATTTTTCTACCTCAAAGGCCTACTTGGAAGGGTAAAAGAGGCAGAGCTCAGGAAAACTTCTGGGTGGAGCCAGGGAATTTAACACAGCACTCAAGATTGACAGTTATTCATTCATCGATATGTTTTGAGCACCCATGTGCCAGGCACTGTTCCATAGACACTTGGGATGTATTTGTGATCAAAGACCCTGACTATATGGAATTTACATGTGAGGGGTAGCTAAACAATAAACAGTGCACACATACATTCACACACAAAGTAAGTTAAACTATGTAATATATTTGATGCAAGAGAGAGAGAAAAAGTAAATCAGAACAAGGGGAATCATGTGTGCTGGTTTGGGGTTGGGATTGGAGTGGGAAGAAGGTAGTTGGAGATTTTCAGTGGGTTGTACTCTAAGACAATCCTGTTTTATATATTACTGTTGTCTTTAGGTCTTCTTTCTGTTTGGGGAATGCTGCTAGGACCCGGTGTGGAAGTTCTGGTGTCTGGATGAGGCAGGGCACGTCTTACCTTGTATGCTTCTTAAAGAGGCTAGATGGTGGGTTAATTACAAGCTACTTGCCATCTCTAGAGACAGCCTGGGTCTGCAGTGGGCTCCACCACTCACTGGCTCCATAAGTATGCACCATCACCACCATCTGCTCAAATAACATTAGTGTATATGGTGAATAAATATGGCTATGTCACATTCCAGGTCACGGTCAAATAAATTTCTAATCATACAAAATAGCAGCATTTGCATTAAACAATCATAATGATAAGTGTAAAAGAAGTAAAAGATGGTCTTCTTCATACTGGGACATCTCTTCACAGTACATTTCTGCTCCACTGATTCCTTCAAGCTGCTAGGTGATAGCAAGAATATGTGAGACATGAACATGCCAGACATAGCTCTGGACAGAAAGTAAGGAGACCTACTTCAGTTCTCAGCTCTGCCTCTGACTCTATGTGCCTTCAGCAAATCCCTTCACTTCTTGGGGCCTCAGCTTTTTTGTTGCAAGAATGTTGGCAGAGGGAGCATTCATTCTGGTCTTCAACATTTCATGATTTTGAGATCTTTTTATCTTGCAGTGAATTGTAAATAAAACAGAGGTCAAAAAATAATTAGAAAAAATGGTATTTTAGTGTTTTTAAGCTTTCTATTTAAAAATAGATTTCTGTGAAAGTTGGTGCAAAGTTTCTTAAGTAATTAATCCTACAGTGAAATAAGCAAGGAAGAGGAGCTGTGCTGTTACAAACCAGCACTTACGTTGCTTAAACTGGGATGAACTTGGGGAAGCACAGACAACTCTGAATTATGCCAAGATATTTCAAAATCTCTTCACTTACCTGTCCACACTCATTACAGTCATGATGGCACTACAGGCAAACTGGTTGCAGGTATCCAGGGATGTAATGATGGTGCAGAGAGGCCCCCCAAAAACCCACTCTCCTCCTTTTGCCCACTGGTGAATAAGAAAAGGCATTCCAATGATGTGGACCAGATCAGCCACAGCCAGGTTGCAGATATAAATGTCAGGAATAGTTTTATTCCTAGACCTGAAAGAAATGGAGAGAAACTGAAGACTGACATTGAAAGCATGCACCTTCTTCAATTTATGCCACCTGTTACAATTTTTCAATTGCCAAATAGATTTTAAAAGTTAAAAGAAAACCTTGTAAAACTAGAATTACAGTTCCTACCTCATGGTAGTACTGTAAGGGTTAAATAAGAAAAAAAGGAAAAAAATTAAAGGAAAACCTTCACAAATGCCTAGTTTTGTGTATATATAAACATTTTGAACTAAATAGATGATAACTAACTGAAGTGGTTTAAAAATATATCCACACATTCTTTGATACTACTTTCAAAATATGGAGCCTAATTCCCTCCCCTTGATTGTGAACTGAACTTAGTAGCTCACTTTTAACAAGTAAGATATGGTGCAAATGACAGTGTGTGACATTCACAGTTAGGACATAAAAGCATCGTGGGGTTTTCTCCTTGCTCTCTCTTGGGTCACTTTCTCTGGGGAAGCCAGCTATCATCTTGTGAGAATACTCAAGTAACTGTCTGGAGAGGTCCACGTGGAGAGGAACTGAGGACCCCTGCCAGCAACTAACACTGTCTTGCCAGATGTATGAGTGAGCTACCTTGGAAGTCAGTGCTCCAGCCCCAGACTGCTGCCCTCGAGGACTGCTTGACTGCAACTTTGTGAGAGATTCTGAGTCAGAACCACCTGGCTAAGCCACTGCTTGGGTTCTTGATCCTCAAAACGTGTGAGATAATCAATATTTATTGTTTTAAGCTACTAATTTTGGAGTATTTTCTATATAGCAACGGTTTATACTAACTCTAAACTCACTCAGGAAAAAGGCTTAATCTTTATGTATCCCTAGCACAAAACAAAACAAACAAAAAAACAGCTGAACAGGGAAAATAAATGGTTTTGTATTGTGCAAAGCATTTTTCCCACTGAAGTGTAAGTTCAAATCCTGAGACCATTGTTTAAAAAAATTTCAATCACTACTTAGAAAAATTTCAATAAAATCTAACCCAATAGGAGAGCCTATTAAAACTCTGAAATTTAGACAGTGTGAAGATATCTGAAATGAGTGGACTGGTAGAGAATGAACTCATGTCTCTTGCTGGGGGAGTAAATTCAATGTTACCTAGATGTGACACTTTCCGCTGTAGGTAAAAGAATTTTCTGAGGGCAGAAATTTCAATTTTAAAATCAGTTAGTTCCTATCATCAAGGATTGGGACATTCAATAATAAACAGGCATTATCTTTACCTGGGAGATGCTTTCATTAATTTAACCAACATTTCATTGAGCACCAATTATATGTTAGGCATAATATTATGCCGTGGGACTGCAAAACTAAATAATCTATAAACTGTAACATGGAGGAGCTTGTAGTCTAGACAAATGATCACATTACAATGTGATGAGAGAAAGCTAGATAGAGCAAGAACAAGGAATACACAAAAGGGAGCTTTGCCCTCTCCTTTGGGGACAATCAAGGCAGATTTCTTGGCAGAAGTGGCATCTGAACTGAGGACAAATTAGAATTTAAATAGCACATAAGAATTAGCCCTAAGGTTATGCCACAGTTGCTAGTTGACTCTAGATTCAGAGCTATTACTCTATGGCTTGGAAGCTAGCGTGTGTCTTTATTATTCATGGGCTGCAAATTCTATGTGAACCCTGAGCCATCAAATCCTCATGTGAGACATCAGTCTGAGTGAGGATATTTTACCCAGCACCTGGCAACATGCACTGAGTGGAGAAGTTACTGCTACTGAGTCCTTATTCAGCAATCGTGCTCTGAGCACTGCTGACGCTACTACAAAGCAGGCTGGTTCTTTGCCCCAGGAGATTGCTGGCTCATGTCAGAAAGACCAAGGAGAAGAGACTAGAGGAAAGGATCATGTCAACCAAAAGAGCAGCCAAGTGACTGTCCTTGGTCTCTCATTCTTGGTCTTTCCAGGCCATTGAGTGTAGAAGATGGAGAGGGAGAAAGGGACGGGAACAGATACCAGAGGTCAGGTAGAGAGAGTTCCACATTCAAAAACAAAACAAAACAAAAAACAAATTAAAAAACCCACATACCAAAACAAAAGCAAAAACACAACAACAAAAATCTTACAAATCTTAGACTCTAAGTAGATGCTTTTTCCATTTGAATTAGGATATAAACTGTAAGTGGCTGCTTAGGTCCTAATCGCAGCAGTTAGATCTGTGGCCCTTGCTCTTCTTTAGACAGACACTGTCCTTTATCGATAATATATTATGGTAATTCCATTGATGAGGACAGAGCGGGCCATTAACTGGCAATTAAAAGGAATGAAATAAAAGTGTTTCTAGATGGTATTCTGTACAGAAAAAGAGAATTCTGAAACAAATGATGTAATTATCTGGGCATAAAATATGAGGGCAATAAAATAACACATACTTATTATTGCTTTCTTTACTGAAAGTGACAGCATAGAAAATATAAATAACTTGCATTCTTTTTTTTAGGTCCAATTTATTTTCATGTGTCCTATTACCAGATTTTATTAGATTTCTGTCTCTCATGACTCAAACATTTAAAATTAAACATGTAAAGTACTAATCATTTTGGCTAACATGTTTTCCATATTGTTAACATGGTCCTATCTAATGTTCACTAATTTGAAGAATGATGAAATAAATTATAGTATCCCATAATCCTATACAATAAATGATGTAGTTGTTACAAATTATAGTTTGTAAGTATATATAATCAAATGGGAAAAATACTTATTAAGTAAAAAGGTCCCAATCGTGTACATAGTATGACTCCAAATTTATTTAAAAATTTGTTTAATAACATGTCAAGTGATCACAGTGATTATCTACTTGGTAATAGTAGTATAACTGATTTTGACTTTATCTTTTGTATATTTTTATGTTTAAAAATTTTTTCTTTTAAAAACATGTTTACTTTTTGCATCAGAAATAACAATATATGCTATGGGTTAAATGAAACTAACAAAACATATAACATCACACATGTAGAAGGCTTTGCTAATCAGCTTGTTCTCAAATTCATTTCCCACCCTTCCCCAGCTTTATTCTCTCATGACTCAGGTCTCCTTGCCAACTGGCTATTGGTTAGTTTTGGCCAATAAGAAGCACTATCAGAGGGAAATTGGAGGGTAGGAAGAGAGGAGAGGCCAGGGTATTTTCTTTCTTTCTCTTTTGTTGGCATCTCTGGGAGTGGCTGTGTCTACTTCCATGGCTTCGCCTTCTCCCTACAGCCCCCACTTCATGGTCCCAGATCCCACTGTGACCACAGGTCCCACCAGGCAGCCCAGACTCCTGGGATCTGTAAAACCATTTCCTCTTCTCTATGCAGCTCAGGGCCTGGAAAGAGGTTGTGGTGTTGGGGTGAGAATGGTGGTAGGGTGTGGTAGTACCTTCCTGCCTTTATATCTGGGTCGCCTCACCAGCCCTTATTTGGCATTTAGCTCTAGTTGCAATAAATTCCTATTGTGAGCCAAACTCCATGAATTCGTAGTGATTTAGTGAAGAGCTGTGCTGAGAAGACTTCTCAGTCCTCACACAGGCTCCTACTATAGGACAGACCTGTGTGATTAGAGAGGACTGCCAAGGAGGGGAGAGTTTAGAATAGAGTGGCATATTTGCCAACCCTGCTCTAGATACATAGTGTAATATAGTGGTAAGAGAACCTAAGTGGGATTCTATTTTTATTTGTATGCCCTCATTTATTGTGTCCTTGGGCAAGACATTCAACCCGTTTAGATTCCAGAGTTGTCTTGGTGTATTGGACCATAGTAATAAGGGTCTCCCACCAACTTTCCAATTCATTTGAACAAATGTGGCTGTGAAGTTCTGCAGCATCCAAAATGTAGGGTGTATGTGCAGAAAGTTATGAGTCAGTCCCAACAAGAGCTTACATATGGCTGACACTCTGGGAACAGTAGAGGGCTGGATGAAAGGGAGCCACTAGTTATGATTGAAGCTGGGTAGGGAAAAGGAAGAGGCCTTGTTCTAAGCATTTTCTCTTCCTTTCAGCAACTGTATTCTATTAGACCGTTTGTGTTCCTTTAGGTTAATGCACGCCCTGTTGTAATCTCTGTTTAAAATGTAGACACCATTGAAAGGGTTAAAAAGTACGGAGTTTTAGTAATTCATGATTTAGTGTGAATTAGTTGATGACAGGGAGTTGAGGGCAAGGAATGATAGAACGGGCACTTTTATTTATTGAGAGACAGGGCACCCCTTAATCTCTGTTCTCTTGAAGCAGTCTGTCAGTAAATAGGAGAAAGATGTGTTCAGGAAGTAGAGATGAGGAATGATACAGAAAAATGTCATCTCTTTTATTGAGTTACTTTCTTAGGGCCCACTGTGGCTGTGGAGAACAGCTGAGTAATAGGATTGAGTTCATCTTTCTCATTATAATTGGTCTCATTTTCCTCCTACACTTTCTAACCTGGCTTCCTTTTGACCTGCTATGAATTTAAAGTATGTAAAGACTAATAATGATCTGGTCTTATTTCTTTATAGTCACCCCCTTCATACACAAATCACTTCTTTATTTAAAAACAAAAACAAAAACAAAAAACCACATAGAACATTCTATTCTGGAGGCTCCATCTTTTTTAAAGCTTTTTTTTTTTTTTTTGTATATATGTTTCATATACATTTCTAGTCTTCGTATGGCCAAGTCAGAATTTAGTTCATTGCTTGCTTCCCAGTGTCACTATGTTTCTCAGTTTGGCCTACTTGGGAGTGATCTGTGTTGAGGGGGACAATCCACCATCTATGACTGCCTTAATCTTTGGATGATCAGGTAGAGTTTCTCTCTTGCCCAAGTGAGTGAAAAAGAGTCTCTTTCACAAGTCAGCTTCTTGTTGCTGGAAAATTAAATGGTTGCATTGCAGTTTCAATCTTTGCCTGGGCACCACCTCCAGAGATTCTGAATTCATTGGTCTGGGGTGAAACTGTGTTTTAGGATTTTAAAAAGCTCCCCAGGTGATTTTAATATGTAGCTCAGATTGAGAATTGTTGCTCTAAAAATTCACTAACCCAGCAGTAAGATTTGGCTTAGGTCTTTTTGAGATCTACAACTCAGATGTTACTTAATACATAATGAAAATATGTGTGGAATCTTCTTTAATTATCTTAAACAAATATTTCCCAAACCTGATTTCATTAAGAAAAAGTCCCACAGGAGGGAAAGGATTCACTTAGGGAGTATGGAATGTCCCTAAATGTGGAAAAGGAGAAGCCTTACCTAGTTATAGTGACTACAATGAGGATGTTGCCGATCAGCCCCATTGAGCAGATCATCCCAATCATGGAAGGGAGGATGACTGTGTCCACAATGCTGAGGGTTTGATAAGCAAACTCTTTATTCATAGATTTGTTCAAAAGTTCAGCAGAAGTGTTCCAACAGGAGGAGTGAAGTGATTTCATTGTTCATGAACTTCCAGTGGTTAAAACTATGAAGGAATAGGGAGTGATTTATTTAATGGATTTTTGAGGCAGTTCCCTCAATATAGATTTTCTTTAACTTAACTCAAAAAATATTTATTGGGGCCTTCTTTGCACCAAGAATCCATGCAACAAAAGATTTCAGGGTGAGTATAATTGCTCCGTTCATAATGATATCACAGATTACCAGAAGAGATATGTAAACAGCAATTGCAGAATGGTGGCCCATGATAGTGTGCACATGTTATCACACTTCACTGTGGTATATGCTTTGAGCATAGCTAATATTTGCTCAGTGCACACTAGTGCTGGTTGTTTATAGTTGGCATCTGTTCTTATTGGCCTATGTATCTAGTTGTACTGGCTAGTACTACTGAAACACTTAGATTGTTAAATATATCTTCCCTGTCTGCTATAAAGTACACGGGGGATACCAATTCTGATTGGTTAGGAATGGAATGGGATAAGACCTCCTGAGATGATTCCTGAACTATCTTGAAAGATGAGGAAGACTTAGCTCAGGAAAGGACAGTGTGGGAAGGGAAAATTATTGTAGCTAACGGGCGTACCATGCATAATGAGGAATTATGGTACAAGAAAATTTGCCCACTAATCGACCTAAAGATAAACAAGTAAACATACAAAACCAAAGAGAACTGGAAAATTATTGGCTGGACACACCATCTTGATAAAAGATATTTTAAAAATGCCATGTAAGTCTGATTTCTGGTAATGGTAAACTGGGTAACTCAGATTAACCCTCCCACTGAAAACAGTAACATATGCTGGACAAAATGTATATCTCTGTGTGTGTGTACAGCAATTTAAAAATACTCAAGCTCTGAAAAGTTAGTGGGTCCTTCCTGGCCAGTTTTTGCATGAGATCCCGTAACTGGGAGGTAAGCAGAATATTGAAGCACCAAGGCTATCTTTATCCAGAAGGTACTTATCAATGACACAACAATTTGTACCCTGGTTCCATGTCTATATTGTGTCCAGAAGGAAGTCAAGGCCCACGGCCTATTGAAGGTGAGGAATTTTGCAGGAGAACACTTCCTCTTAGCTGGAGCCCCGGGTTCTACATCCTCAGGAATGATTGAACCAGATTTAGATCTTCCTCGTCTACCTCCACAACTATTGGCATCTGCTGAGAGAGTTGCCTTGGCACCTTTGCAATGGAGAAGAAAAAGGGAAGAAAAAGAAAAGCAGACTTCTCTGGGAGGTTGTGGTTCCTGGAGGCCCTTCTCTGGGAAGATTCAGAAGAAACCTCTCTAGATTTGCATCCCGAGTAGGCAAAACTTAGTTAGGCCAGGAATTCTCAGGCTTAAATTTAGTATGAGGTGGTCCAGGATGGTGAAGACTGCTAGGTACCAGGCAGATGTAAATGAAAATCTTCTTACAAAGGAAAAACAGCTATCCTAAGGTCTCAGAGAATCCTCACGATATTTTTGAAGGTAATAGCCATTAAGCAGTCAGATACAAATGTTGCTTATATAGCTCAAAATGGACTAAAGATGTAAACGTAAGACCCTAAACTGTAAAAGTATAAGAAGAAAGCAGGGAAAAGCTCTTTGACACTGATCTTGCTAACAATTATTTGGATATGATACCAAAAGTGCAAGGAACAAAAGCAAAACTAAACAAGCAGGACTACATCAAACTACCAAGCTTCTGTACAGCAAAAGAAACAATCAACAAAATGAAAAGGCAACCTATAGAATGAGAGAAAATATTTGCAAACCATCCATCTGCTAAGCGGTTTATATCCAAGATATATAAAGAATTCATACAACTCAATAACGAAATATAGTTTGATCAAAAATGAGCAAAAGACTTCTATAGATATTTTTTTTCCCCCAAAGAAGACATACAAATGGCTAACAGGTACATGAAAAGATGCTCAACATCACTAATCATCAGGGAAATGAAAATTGAACTCCACTGAAATATCTCTTTATACCTGTTTGGATGTCCAATATTGAAAAAAAAAACCCCAGAAAATAACAAATGTTGGCAAAGATGTGGAGAAAAGGGAATCCTTTTGCATTGTTGGTAGAAATATTAATTGGTACAGCCACTATGGAAAACACTATGGAAGTTCCTCAAAAAATTAAAAATAGAATGACATATGATTCAGTGGTCCCATTGAATGGTATATATCTGACAGAAATGAAATCGGTATCCCAGAGATAGCTGTACATCCATGTTCATTGCAGCATTATTTATAATTGCCAAGATATGAAAACAACCTAAGTGTGCACTGATGGATGGATAAAGAAAATGTTATACACACACACCACACACACATACCATGGGATATTATTCTGCCATAAAATGAAGGAA
>NW_011888839.1:6402781-6406470 GCF_000151845.1 Pteropus vampyrus | reverse complement strand
GTCCCATTGAATGGTATATATCTGACAGAAATGAAATCGGTATCCCAGAGATAGCTGTACATCCATGTTCATTGCAGCATTATTTATAATTGCCAAGATATGAAAACAACCTAAGTGTGCACTGATGGATGGATAAAGAAAATGTTATACACACACACCACACACACATACCATGGGATATTATTCTGCCATAAAATGAAGGAAATCTGCCTTTTATAACAATGCAAATAGACCTTGAGGCCATTATGCTAAGTAAAATAAGTCAGAGAAATCTGTATGTCCTTACTTATATGTGAAATCTAAAAAAGCTGAACTCATAAAAAATAGAGAGTAGAATGGTGGTTGCCAGAGGCTGGGTGGTGGCTAGTGGGGAGAAATGAGGAGATTCTAGTCAAAGGGTAGAACTTTCCAGGTATAAGATGAATAAGTTTTGGGGATCTCATGTACAGCATGGTGACTATAGTTAATAGCATTGTATTATATACTTGAAAGTTGTTGAGAGAGTAGATCTTAAATGTTATCACCATATAAAAAGATAATTATGTGAGTGAGTTAACTAACCTTATTACAGCAATCATTATGTATTAACTAACATTATGACAATCATTTTGCACTATATTCATGTGTCAAAGCATCACATCGTACACCTTAAACTTACATATTTATATGTCAGTATATCAATAAAGCTAGAAAAAACAAAAGAAAATGTGGTATACACACAATGGAACATTATTCAGACATAAAGAAGAATATTCTGTTATATGCTACAATGTGGATGAACCTCCAGGACATTATTCTAAGTGAAATAAGCCAACCACAGAAGAATATTGCATGATTACACTTACATGACATATCCAGTGTAGTCAAACTCATCAATAGGAGAATGGTAGTTGCCAAGGGCAGGCATAAGGGGAAATGGGGAGTTGCTGTTAAATGGGTAGAAAGTTTTAGTTGTTCAAGATGAAAAGGTTCTAGAGATCTGCTGTACAACACTGTGCTTATTCAGCATTCAACATCATACTGTTCACTTAAAATTTTCTTAAGAGGATTGATCTCATTTTTTTTTATCAAAATAAAAAATATGCATGTGAGAGGACAAAATGGATGTTTGAGAAATGAGGTAGGGTGAATGTTTCATGTTCTAGATTGACTATTTCAGTCAGTAGCCTATTCGTAAAATGTGATCACAAATTAAGACAGTAAAAGAACAAGCCTCACAGGATATTTCTAAGACATATGGCCAACAAAAGGCTGTTGTTCAGATTATATGAAATATATACACACCAATAAGAATAATATAAATAATTCAACAGAAAAAAATGTCCAAAGACTTCAACAGGCATTTACAAAACAGGTATCCAATGGTCAATACACATTTTATGAGACATTCAATATCATTGCTGACAAGGAAAAGGCAAATTAAAAACACAAGGGATACCTATACATACCTATCAAATTGGTAAAAAATTTCAAGTCTGACACTTCCAAGTGTTGGTGAAGATATGGAGCCACAGAAACACTCACCACTGGTAGAAGTATAAATTGATACAGCACTGTGGAAACCAGGGATGCATTATTTATTAAAGTTGAATAAATACCTGGTATCCTATGACCCAGAAACTTCCCCCTAAGTGCGTTATGCTTAGAGATATACATGCTTATGTATACCAGGAGAAGTGGTTCAGAAATGTCACAGAAATATCTATTTTAAATATTTTAAACTGAAAATAAGTCAAAATGCCTATTAGCAATCGGATGGTTAATTAGATTTTGATATATTCACACAATAAAATACTATACAGCACTAGGAAGAAACAGACTCTAAGTACACACAATAACATGGATGAATCAAATAACTTAAGGTTGGGCAGAAAGCAAAAACTCATACAGTATGATTCATTTACATAGAATTTAAAAACATGAGCAAAAACTAATCTATATAGTATTAGGAATACATATAATTATGGTAAAAATATAAAGAAAAGTACAGAGTGATAACTGGAAAAGATTGATGGTCACCTCTAAAAAGACTTTCCAGGTTATATTAACAGTAAAAGTAGTTTTAAGAAAGCAGTCTAACATCTGATCATATGTTTTCAAGGTAATAATCTAAATCTCTGTTCTTTCTTCTTTATTAATACTTACTTACTCTTAATTTTCCTACTATGCTTCTGTTCTCTTTTACTTTTCCATTTAGTTATTTCATACTTTAAAAATCATCCAATATAAATGTTAACTTTGATTATCCTACTGTTAATGCTGAAATTTGATGCCAAAATGTATGCAAAAATTCAGCAAAAGGCCATTCTCAGGCAAATCAGCTATATATGTCTGACTGGCTGATCTCACTGAAGAATTTTATGCAGAAATTCGTGCTTCAATATTCAGTTATATTCACAGTCCGTTACCTCATGTTTTTTTAAGACAATAAATGTGGCTATTTAAACAAGTCAAGATGATCATTTATTTAAATTTTCATTATGTTATTTAAATCATGAGAAACCAATGTTTAAGAGAGATGGGGGGGACACACAAAAATCCAACATTTAAGATGAGAGATGAAAATTAACTTTTATGACAGTTTTGTTTTTAACAGTTCCCACAAGTTTAAAAAAGAAAATGTGATTACATATTCAAATTAATATGGATTACATATTCAAATTAATAGGTTTGGGGAACATATTAATTTTGGAAATGATTTACATTTAAGACATAGGCAAACTTTTCCCAATTAATTATGTATAGCAATATCTATTATCTCCCAAATTATTTATGTATTTCAGTATCTCTTCTCCAAATATAATCTATAGGAATATGACTCCTCAAATTTTAGGCAACAGTCATGCTAGTGTGTCTCTAAGACTAATGGTCTCACATCTAAGATTTGTGAGTATAATCTAAATGGCTACATGTTAAGATTTTTTTCTTTAATTTTTAACAAAAAAATTTGCAAGGTCAGAGGGCTCACTTGTTATTGACAACTCATAGGTTATTGAAATTTCACCCCAAATCTCTTCAGCCTCATGCATCCATCTCTGTACCTCTTGCTTTATCTCCCTGCTTTCAAGTTCTCTGAGGAAGATGGAAACTTCAGGAAGTGGGAAAAAATGATCTGTAAAATAATAATTATACGTGGAAAGACCTCTGAGAGTAAACTATAATCTTTAATCTAAAACCCGTACTCATGCCACTAAAATCCTGACAAAGTAAGAGCACTGTTACCTTGGCAGTCGCTCTTTTTCCCTGCTGTCAATTAAAATTTTGTGTTTAACATCTCCTATAAATGTTGAAATTCGAAGTAAAGGCAAATTGGCATATCTATGAAAATTACGTATAATTAAAATTTTGTGAATCCTTCTGTCATATTTATAAGAAATTTCTTGTTTTACCAATTCGTTTAATTTTAATTTAAAAAAATTTAATTTAAGAAACTCCTCATTCAAATAATAAATCCATCTCAGGGAAAATAAACTCCTTGTCTCTCATCATGTCTCGTTAGCTAGCTGTGTCAGGTAGCGGCCTGTTTTCCTTTCAGGTTTATGACTGCTGAACATGAAAAGCTAGTGTCCAAAAATATCTGGTGCTTCATAAGGCTCATCAGGTACTGTACAATTATGTTCCTATCCTTAATAGACATTGTTCATTAGTT
This sequence comes from Pteropus vampyrus, assembly GCF_000151845.1. Lineage (NCBI taxonomy): Eukaryota > Metazoa > Chordata > Mammalia > Chiroptera > Pteropodidae > Pteropus > Pteropus vampyrus. The sequence goes on along the minus strand of NW_011888839.1, from coordinate 6,402,821 downwards.
AAATATACTGATGGTTATTAAATATTAGCTGTTGAAAAAG
>NW_011888839.1:6375868-6401746 GCF_000151845.1 Pteropus vampyrus | reverse complement strand
TGATATATTCACACAATAAAATACTATACAGCACTAGGAAGAAACAGACTCTAAGTACACACAATAACATGGATGAATCAAATAACTTAAGGTTGGGCAGAAAGCAAAAACTCATACAGTATGATTCATTTACATAGAATTTAAAAACATGAGCAAAAACTAATCTATATAGTATTAGGAATACATATAATTATGGTAAAAATATAAAGAAAAGTACAGAGTGATAACTGGAAAAGATTGATGGTCACCTCTAAAAAGACTTTCCAGGTTATATTAACAGTAAAAGTAGTTTTAAGAAAGCAGTCTAACATCTGATCATATGTTTTCAAGGTAATAATCTAAATCTCTGTTCTTTCTTCTTTATTAATACTTACTTACTCTTAATTTTCCTACTATGCTTCTGTTCTCTTTTACTTTTCCATTTAGTTATTTCATACTTTAAAAATCATCCAATATAAATGTTAACTTTGATTATCCTACTGTTAATGCTGAAATTTGATGCCAAAATGTATGCAAAAATTCAGCAAAAGGCCATTCTCAGGCAAATCAGCTATATATGTCTGACTGGCTGATCTCACTGAAGAATTTTATGCAGAAATTCGTGCTTCAATATTCAGTTATATTCACAGTCCGTTACCTCATGTTTTTTTAAGACAATAAATGTGGCTATTTAAACAAGTCAAGATGATCATTTATTTAAATTTTCATTATGTTATTTAAATCATGAGAAACCAATGTTTAAGAGAGATGGGGGGGACACACAAAAATCCAACATTTAAGATGAGAGATGAAAATTAACTTTTATGACAGTTTTGTTTTTAACAGTTCCCACAAGTTTAAAAAAGAAAATGTGATTACATATTCAAATTAATATGGATTACATATTCAAATTAATAGGTTTGGGGAACATATTAATTTTGGAAATGATTTACATTTAAGACATAGGCAAACTTTTCCCAATTAATTATGTATAGCAATATCTATTATCTCCCAAATTATTTATGTATTTCAGTATCTCTTCTCCAAATATAATCTATAGGAATATGACTCCTCAAATTTTAGGCAACAGTCATGCTAGTGTGTCTCTAAGACTAATGGTCTCACATCTAAGATTTGTGAGTATAATCTAAATGGCTACATGTTAAGATTTTTTTCTTTAATTTTTAACAAAAAAATTTGCAAGGTCAGAGGGCTCACTTGTTATTGACAACTCATAGGTTATTGAAATTTCACCCCAAATCTCTTCAGCCTCATGCATCCATCTCTGTACCTCTTGCTTTATCTCCCTGCTTTCAAGTTCTCTGAGGAAGATGGAAACTTCAGGAAGTGGGAAAAAATGATCTGTAAAATAATAATTATACGTGGAAAGACCTCTGAGAGTAAACTATAATCTTTAATCTAAAACCCGTACTCATGCCACTAAAATCCTGACAAAGTAAGAGCACTGTTACCTTGGCAGTCGCTCTTTTTCCCTGCTGTCAATTAAAATTTTGTGTTTAACATCTCCTATAAATGTTGAAATTCGAAGTAAAGGCAAATTGGCATATCTATGAAAATTACGTATAATTAAAATTTTGTGAATCCTTCTGTCATATTTATAAGAAATTTCTTGTTTTACCAATTCGTTTAATTTTAATTTAAAAAAATTTAATTTAAGAAACTCCTCATTCAAATAATAAATCCATCTCAGGGAAAATAAACTCCTTGTCTCTCATCATGTCTCGTTAGCTAGCTGTGTCAGGTAGCGGCCTGTTTTCCTTTCAGGTTTATGACTGCTGAACATGAAAAGCTAGTGTCCAAAAATATCTGGTGCTTCATAAGGCTCATCAGGTACTGTACAATTATGTTCCTATCCTTAATAGACATTGTTCATTAGTTAAATATACTGATGGTTATTAAATATTAGCTGTTGAAAAAGTTTTAAGCATTATTATTTAAATTATGTTCATATTTTAAGTATTGTTAATATTTACTCAGAAGGTTATTTTTTCGAATCTTTTATGCAAAGAATCTCTCAATTCTTAAATATGATTTAATTATATCTAAGGGCCATTTTTATCCAGGACAACTCTCTTTAATTTTATAATGAAAACCAATGCTTAAATAAGATTAACTTAATAAATACTCCTTTGCAGAAAACTCCCTGTGCATTCTCTGTCTGTCCTCATGTGGTTCCTCTGGAATGAACACATCCACCCAGGTAGTAGAGTAAATACCTTCCCCTTGAAACTTTTCTAGGTATAAAACACTTTCTCAGTTGTTAAATTGCAAAATTTGACACTTATTTGGAATATAACCACAGAAAATTGGTCTTAAATAGTTGAAGATGCCTTTATGTAGGTAGATATTTTTCTTAAAAAAATGGAAATTTATGCTCATGAAGTCGTTACTGAAAGAAGACTGACAGTGTCAGTTTAATGTATTCTGATTCACATCGTTCATCTATATAAACTGACATCTTCATACATACACAATTTATTCATGATGACTAGGACAAGCAAAAGGAGGAATAATTTGAAGGAAATTAGATTATTTTTTTTTTTAAAAAAAGAGAGTGTTAAGAAGTCTAAAAAGTGATAAGAAAATGAAGATGACAAGTAACATGATGCAGAGAATACATCAAAAGAACTAACAGATGATGAGTTTGCTTACATTGCAGTGATAATTTCACACAATTTTGATTATTTTAAAAAATAAATCCTAAAATAATAATCCTTAACTATTTTTCAGTAAACATAGTCATGATGATAGGATTGAGTGAATCTAATGAGCCAGCTTTATGGTTACTTGCTACTATTTTCAAGTTAAATAACAGAAAAAATATTATATGGGGAGAAAAGCCTAATAACTAGCAAAATCAATAAGGATGTTTAAATAGCCACCAAACACAAGATATAACAATTGCTTTTTTACCTGCTACACCCCTGACTTCTCCCCGCCCTCCACACATAAACCTGTGGGTCCAAAGTTGTATAGATTTGGTCTCCAAGTTATGGTCCAACTATCTGGGGCCTCATTATTTTTCACCGGATCCACCTATCTCCTTCCATTCTATTAAATATCTTTTTGGGGAATCTCAATTTTAATTATCTCCAGGCATGCTAGTTTTTATGTCACTCATTCATTCAACAATCATTATACTGTCTATTAAGAGCAAGATGGACAAGATTTCCACCTCCTGGAGTTACATTCTAACATATTAGAGTTCATGGTTGTATTGGTGGTTACATGAGTTTATGGTTTATATAAATGCACTGTGTTCTGACACTTGCAACCTGCAACTTTGTTTAACTAATCTCTTTAAGTCTCAATTTCCTCTTTGGTAAAACAGTAATAACAGTATCTATCTCAAAGTATTGTGATTAATATGATAATATGAATAAGTGTTGAGCATACTATGTTCTAGTAAGTGTTCACTTAATGCCAGTCATTATTATCATTATCATCATCATCATTATGCAGTAGTTTGCTTACTGGGTTACAGAACCAGGGGATGGGGATGGAGTGGTAAGAATTGTACGAATGAGTTGTGAACCAAGGCAGGAGTGAGGTTAAGGCTGCCATCTTTTAATCTTTTCTCAACAGTGAGCAGGTTTAGAAAGGGTAAACTGAGGCATATTAGAATTTTTTTCAAGAGTTTAATTGAGCAAACATTGATTCAAAGCAGGCAGCACCAAGCTGAAAGTGGTTAGGAGCACTCTGTTCACAGGAGCTAGGGCTAAAGTTTTTAAAGAGAAGATGCAGAAGCAAAGCACGGAAATTATTTGATTGGCTATAGCTTAAGGTCATCTATTTAGGAAAGCCTAGTTGGTTCTTTGTGATTGGTTGTTCTTAAGTGTTATTTTCTCAGATTCAATGCATAGACTCTGGCTCAGGTTTTTGGTTTGTTTACATAGGCTACCAAGGGCCACTTCAGTACAATGCACTTCTTGTTTATTATTTTAACATAATGCAGTACCAGTTTTTAGCTCAACACATTTTAGACAATAAAGAAAGCCAGAGGGCGGGGGACCACTTCCATGATCCCGTTTCTATCTATTGATCGTCTAGACTGTGGCTACAATGAATTGATCTAGACATGGGAAAATCAGTCTTGATCGCCTCTCACAGCCAGAAGGAAAATCTTCTAGGGGTCACTCCACCTCTCATTTCTCAGTTTTCCATATATCTCTAAGCAACAAGGGGAAGCTGTAGAGATAAGACTGTGGAGTTTATCCTAACGATGAATACACCACGAGTTGGTGATAATGATGTAAAAATATGGCCAAATTAGGTGTGTTTTAAACATACCTACCACTTCATTTTTATACTCCTTAGGATAAGGAGTAGGCAAACACTGTAATCAGTGCAGCCTAAACAACTGAACATTATGCTCACCCTTGATTGGTACAAAGGTATTTCACTTTTTATCCCAAACATTCACAGCTTCCTTCATTTGTCTTTTTTTTTCTAACCAGAGAGAAGTTTCTCTCCACTAAAATGATGAAGGAATTGGACCTCACATCTAGTTGTAGGTATGCAGACAGAAACAAATGCAGGAGAATTCGTGAGTTCTTTAGCTTATATAATGGAGAGGAGTGCTCTTCAAGAAAAAACAAAAGTACAAAAACAAATTTAAGTGCAAAGTTTATTTAGAATGAGAAAAGACATGACAGCACATTATAAATTTTAAAAAGCTAAAGATTTTCCAAATACAAAATCCAGAAAAGTAATAATACTTTTATTAATTGTTTTACAAACCTCCATAATACTTTTTACGTACGTGTTTTGGTTACATAATCTTTAATTATCTTTTCAAATGATTTCAAATGATTTCAAATGATTTTCCCGTGACAATGATTATAAAATAAAATATATCTTACAGTTCAGAATTTGCAGCCTTAGGAAATCATGTGATTTTACATAAGTCTCAACCTTTTTATATTTAAGGATTTTCAGCCTATATAAAAACCAGCTATAATTTGGTGGAGACCAACTCTGTGTGTAATGGGGACATCTCAGATTGCCATTAATACTGAGGAAACGAAGCCACTGATGGTGATTGAGGGCTGCTGTAGGCTCAGCTTGTGTAGCTACAGCTGCTCCACAACTCAATCCTTCAAACTCTTCACGCCCTTGTTCAAAAAATGATGCCCCAGGTGTGGCTGCTGCAGGTTAGCCAAGTCTCAACTTTCATTAAGCATCATCTTTGGCTCTTTGACAGCACTCCCCAGCTGCCTCGTGTTTGCTGATGCATCCACCTGACCTCCAGGTGTCTTGAAGCTCCTGGATCCTGCTTAAGCTCATGTTCTGGCAGCTTTTTTTCGTTCCGGTACCTTTTAGTCTCTGCACATAGACTGCTCAAGCATTGCTAAGGTAAGGGATGCTGACCGAAATTCAAGGTCTGCTAATCAAATTTGTTTTGCCTTTAATTTAAGAGATTTGCATCCTTTGCTAGTGTTCTTGCCTCACACACTTGCTGGACCCTTGCCAAGCACATTTCTTTGTCTTCAACTCACACATTCCACAACATCAAAAGTGATCTAGGCTTATAGAGGCTATAATGCTAATACTTACCTGACTTATTGATTTTCTTTTAACTTTAACTTCACTTTGTTATGAAGTTGTATTTAGTGAATTTGGTTTAAGTAAATGCTTAATTTTTGATAAGCGATTAAGGTTTGGGATACAGTCTGACATGTTATCCCACTCATTCATGAATCACTCTCAAAATGTGTGAATAAAAGTTAGTTTTCCTCAGCTCAAGCATATCTAACATTTAAATTCTCACGTTCAAAGTCTCCTTTGACCTTGAACTGTATTAGCTGAGGGAATGTTCTTTGTGAATTTGAGAACAGGTTAGAGAGTCCAGATCTTTTAGGCCTTCTTTTTCTAAATTCTTTAGAAAAAGAGTTTTTTTAAAAAAAAACTCCAGTTCATTATTTTGAGAGAGAAGTTTTTTTTTTTTTTTTTTTTTTTTTAACAATAGGTGGAATAAAATTCTGAAGGAAATGTACTCTTTGCTTAGGAAGAACAGAGTATTTTCAAGACTGTTCATGGGAGTTGTGGTATCAACTGCTGTAGGGCTGTGTCATTACTTGCATGCATCCTAGACACTTTTGCTTTCATAAACCCCTTCCTTCATAAAAAAATATTAAAAATTCTATTTTACAATTGCGTTGGTATAAAGACAAATATAATCCAGGTTGGATTCTATTTATATATATTTTTTGAATTAAAAAAACATTTAAACATTTAAATTAAGACATTTTCATTAGCTTCTTAAAGTATCATGGGTCCTGGACACTGTGGCTTTTGTGTTTAACGGATAAATCAGTTCTACTTATTTTATTAAAAATACAGCAAAGTATTACATTAGAAACTCAAGATGCTATACTATTCCCTCGGCTTTAAATGAAGAAGACACACTTAAAAACAAGGTTATTACTAGTTACTTCAATCACAATGAAATTTACTAGAGAATAAGTATCATTTATCATACTAACATTCAGTCTTAGGCCATATTGTTGCCTTCTGGAAATAAATATAAACTAAATATAAGTACTTCTAATATGTGGCAAACTCAGTAATTATGCCCTAAAATTGAGTAGCAGGATAGAAAACACTTTAAGAATCAACTTAAGTAGAGAGTCCAATGTTATGTGGCAAAGGTGTGGAGGAATGGGAAGGAAGAAAGTGCCACTGGTGAGCCTGTCTGGTAGGGCTACAACCAAAGGCAAGGTGGGTTTCCCCTTAAACAGCAACATTCAGCAGCTCCAGGAAGATGCCTTTCCTCTTACTTGCTTGGTGATGCTTGTAATTAACTTGACTGAGAATGTAGACTTTCCTTTCTATAGTGGACATGGTGCTTATAATGTGAAAACCACTGAGAAAAGGAAGTATTGTAGGACATGTACGATGCAGGATTCAGGATTGCCATCTGAACCATCTCTGAAAGCAAGTTTTGTTAAGAAGAATGTCCTCGTTTTGCTTAGCTTTTAGAATCTGAAAAATCTGTTGGAGGGATGGAGACAGTTCTTTAGAAGTGTAGGTTGTCCATTGGCCTTCCTTGAAGGATAGCATGTGGGTGAGGGGATACAGATAAAGGAATCTGGGATACCAAAAAAGCACCCGTCTTCACAATCTGTGCTACAATCAGGGTGGGGGTGGGGCACAATGGATTTTCTGAAGCAGTTTTAGAGTCTTGTTGTTTTGATGTTGGTTGGAGTGTGGGCAGAAATGGAACTGGGGAAAGGAGAAGGTGCCATGGCCAGAATTAGGCCAAGGAAACCAGCAGGGCTCCTGATACAATTGTGCAGGTTATGTACTGCTCGAAGCTGCCACATCTAAGGGAGGGTGGTTTGTTTACTTTGCAGACATCTTAGGTTTACATATTTATTAAAAGTTTTCTGGCAGTTGGTAGTGGGTTATCTTGTTTTAATAAAGTTAGCATATTATGTTCATTTTCTGACAGATGGGAATTAAGTGACTTGGGGTAAGAGAGAGTCTCTAATTTACAGAAAGGTACATTTAGGCTATTAGCCCTCTACCCGCCGGAAAGGTCACCAGCTCAAAAGAATTCTTGCACTTCGCAGTCACTGAGGGAAGGAGTCATGTTTTAGTCATCATTTTTCCTATGACCTAATATAGTAGGAGAGTATGTATGTGAAATTCAACTTTCTCCAGAACTGTGGTTGCCACTAGTCACATGAAGGCTATTCAGCATTTGAAACACAGCATTTCTGAATTGAGATGCACTCTAAGTATACGATACACACTGGATTTTGAAGATTAAGTATATAAAAAATATAAAATAGTTCCTTAATACCCAGTTTATGTTGATTATATATAGAAATAATTTTAATGAGTTAAATAAAATATATCATTAAAATTAATTTCCAATTTGTGCACTGATCTGTTTTGTAATTGATAAATTAATGAGAAAGTAAGCATTCTAAAAGCACACTAGCAGGCTTTACTCAACCAACTATGGACTTTTGTTAAATACCAGTGTCAAGGCATATGAATTTTCATCAGCACCACAAACTTTCCTATGGGGACGAGTGAGGTGGATTAAAGAATAGTCAATATATGCCATTGAATCCAGACTGTTCTCATGCTAAGTAGAAATGGCTTTTCCTGGGAGAATCTAGTTGCCAGGTGTGGGTGGGGCAGGCTGAGACTGAAGGTGCTTTTGTTTGGAAGTGGTGTGTGTGTGTGTGTGTGTGTGTGTGTGTGTGTGTGTGTGAGAGAGAGAGAGAGAGAGAGAGAGAGAGAGAGAGAGAGAGAGAGAGAGAGAGAGAGAGAGAAAGAGAGAGACAGGAAGAGAGAAGTGGAGAGGTGGAGAGAGTGTGTCAGGGGAGAGAGTAAAGGTAAGGGCAAAGGCAAAAAAGAACTCTCTGATATAACCTTTCTAGGACTAAACACTATCACCAACATAATACCATCTATACTGGAATTTTCAGGGTTGAATCAAACTCTGGCTGTCCTAAAACTTGGGTGTGATGTATATAATGCAATAAAATTGTGGAAGAATTTCTTATTCTGTCAATATTCAGTGTTCCACTGATAGGTACTGATTACATAAAACTAATGTCCAAAATATCAAAGAAAATATACATTTGTTCAAATGGTACAATACCAGAAGGAAGCATGAAATATTTACTATTCAATTCTGTTGCAGGTTTTATGATAAAAAAGTTATTATATTTGAGTGGATGTCAAGACAGGATTGTGAATTTAACAAAGGAACCCCTTAGGTAATTTATACTTCTTTTGAATAGGTCAAATGCTTATAAAATAAGAAACATTTTAGTTTGACAGTCAGAAATCTAATACAGTAAAAACAAAGGCCTTTCGAACTGCTAATCCTTAACTTGGTCATCAAAGATAATAATTCATTTGCTTGTTTATTATTATTTTTAATTTGAAAAGTACCAATTGTTCTAAGCTGTGGTCCAAATAAAAATTTAGCAATTCATATACGTATCACTTACTATTCTACATTGAAGACAAAAAACAAAGATGTTTTAATTAAAAAAAATCATGGGTGCTTGAGTCCCCATCTCAGAAAGAAAAAAGAGGCTGTTAGTTGCTGAAAATCTGTCAGCATTATTTAGTTTAAGTAGTTTTATATGAACAAGATAACTCTTATTTTCTTTTTTCTTTTTGAGCACATATTTGGTTTTCATCCCAGGTTTTTTAGGATAAAAAGTGTTTGTGGGAAAGGATGCTTGATATGAACCCACACATAGCCCAGAAAATATTCCTGAAACCACTAATATATTAAAATAATGTCACAAAGAAGCTAGGAGGACTTAGAGGTTTGTATTATGATTAAGAGTGTAAGCGCTGGAGCCTGAATACCTAAGACTGAATCCTGACTCTGACACTAGTTGTGACCTTAGGCAGGTTACTTCACTTTATGCCTTAAAATCTTCACCTGTAGAATGAGGGATAAAACCTCATGAGGGTTGTTTTGAAGAGTAAATAAAATAATGCATGTAAAGCACTGTGCCAGACATAGAATAATTGCTCATAAATATTAGCTATTATTTAATTCTTCCACAGTTCCTCACAGTTCTATGCCCATAGTCCTTAAAGTATTTGTGGGGCAAATAAAATTTGTGGGGCAAAAAATATTAATTTATTTAATAGATTTCCTTAACATGCCCTTAGCCTACCAAATTTCCAATAATATGAGGATATCTGTTGTTAAAACAGCCTGGCTCTTTCCTTCAAACTTTGTGGTCTTCCCTTCCTTTTCCAAAATGATTTGCTAGCCCCATCTTTGCCTCCTCTCCTGCTCAGTGAGACTTGCCTCTACACAAGTACACTGTGTCGCTTTAAGATTTCAGATGGTCAATTAAAGAAGTGTTTGCAGTTGAAAGGGGGCACTCCCCCTTTCCCACCACCATATTCCATAATTTCTTTTTCTCCTGTGTATCTAGAAGATTGCTGGAAACAGAAAGGCTACCACCAAGAGAAGGTTTTATAGGTGTTTAATACAGTTGAGATAAAATTGATTGGTACTTTCCTTCTAAACACTTCCTTGCAGGGGTAAGACTTTAAAAACAAAGAGCAGGTGACCATAAGGAAAAAAGTTCCAGTACTGGGCATCAGCTTGTGACTAGAGCTGCTTTCCTCAAACTGGGGCCTGGCCTCTGGAAAAATCCTAGTCCTCTAAGGAGACCTGGCCAGTGGTGTTTGCGTGTGTAAGCCTGGGATGCTGGGACCGAATCCAGTTTCTACCCTACCAGTACTGAGAATGCGGGCAAATTAATTAACCTCTTTTGACATTGGTTTCTCACATGTTACATGAGAATAATACAACTTATAAGATCCTTGTGAGGAGATGAGATGGTAAAGGTAGAACACCTGGCACATAGTAACTATGAAATAAGTGTTGGTTATTGTTACTGTTACTATTAATTTTACATCTGTGCCTTTGCTTGTGTTCTCTCTGCACAAAAGCTTCTTCATCTCTTTGTTGATGTGAGGAACTCCTTTTAGGAATGGCTCACTTTCTTGGAGAAATAGCCCCTGATTTTTCCTAGTGTTGTTGAGTCTCACTTCCCTCTATACTCTCAAGTTTTGTACATATCTCATGATTTTTAGTTTGGGGTTCTTATTCCCCTTCCCCCGAACTGTAAGCTACTGTAAACACAAAGCATAAGTTCAACACATGCTTACTGACTGAATTAACAGTTTCTTTCTCCAACCTTATCCCTCCTGACAACTCCCCATATAAACTGCATCTAATTTTATATCCTAGACTCTAATTTCATGGCCCCTGAGACTTCCTGCTCCTCACACATTTTTGTGTCCTATTAAGTCAAACCCTCTTTGTGTTCTGTTCTCTTCCTGTAGGTCTACCATGTCCTCTCCTTGTGGCAGCCTCCTCGCCCAACTCAACAAAATTCCTTAGTCTTTCATCATGCATTTCAAAGCTGCCTCCTAAATTAAGCCTCAGTTAATGATTCACATTAACTTACCTTTCCAACTCCACTCAGGATGACTGCTCAGAAATGTAACATCTACGGCATAAAAACAATCTCAGTAGCAGCACTATTATTACAGGTGCCAGATGAATAAACTCTTTCCACTCCTCCCTAAACCCCCAGTGTGGGCTGATCAAACTGAGCACTCAAACACTAGATGTCAGGTATAACAGATATGTTTGGTTTTTGCTCTGGAAGGAAGATTAAGGTTTCTCGCAGGGGGCTTCTGGTTAGGAATCCTTTATCTGGTAGGCGAATCATTTGAGATGCCCTTGACAGCTAGTTTCAAGAGACCCAACATGATGGCTTAAACACGAAAGGGGTTTATTATCTTGCATAAGAAAGAATCTTAGAAGTCTTTTACATTTCGTTTTCTGTTACATGCATACACTTGCACATGTGTATATGAAATATATTTATCTGCCTATGTTTTTCATTTTTTATCTTATTTGCTTTTTAATGCATTTAGGAAGATCAATATTTTTGATCCATATCTATGTTTAATTTTATATGCTACTTTTAGATTTTAATTCTTTTGACATTATCTCTTAGTTTTTTAATATGGGCAGTGATAACAGTATATTTTCTCTTCCTTCCTCCTTCCCTTCTGGCCCTCCACTACTCAATTTTGGTCAACATATTATATTTTTAGTTTTTAGCTTTGTACTTTTTAATGTTCTTGTATTTTAAATACTTGTTTTGTCAGCTAAATAATATGTCCTTTGATTCACATTTATTACATATAAGACCATAGGTGGATTTACTCTATCACGTACCTTCTTTCCTTTTTCCTCTTCCAATTTTTTGTTAGGCATATAATTAAAAATTTTCAGGACATAGAGCATGCCATTTTAATCCCTTCATTTGCTTTTGGATTGGTTCTACAGTTAACTATCCTACATGCCCACTACCATTCCTTTTGCTTTAGGGTAAGGAATTTGCCAAAAGCTACACAGAAAGTAGGCAATAGAACCAGTATTTAAAACAAAGTTTGACAGAAAATTTCATGTGTTTTCCACTACTCCATACCTTTTTTGAAAGTGGAAATACACATACACTCTTTTTTAAAAGATAAACTATTCTGAAAGCAAAAGAGATCAAAATAGTACATGGAAAAATGAGCAAAATATAAAAAGAAGCAAAAAGGAAACAATAAAATAGAAATAAATATACGAAAGAGATAAATACATGAAAAAGACAAAGTCACTTCAATGGCATAAAATATGCAAAAATAAATGATTTAAAATTTTTCACGTGAGTATAAAATATTACATATTTCTTGACAAGATATTTAAAGCCAATCGTTAGTAAAGAACAAAGGATTAACAAGCATATAGAGGGTTAAATTTTTTTTCAAAAAGGATTAACAAGCATATAGAGGGTTAAATTTTTTTTCAAAAAGGTGTTAAAATAGACAGCATGTTTGGTTAAAAATCCTTGAGATAATCTGCATCCCTTGAACCAAGGCAACAATAGACTCTAGCATAATACTTAACCCATTTGCTCTCCTAAGGGATAGGTTTCTTGCAAGAGATTTCTGCTTTGGTTTTCTTTGACAGTTATGTAAATCCTTTGGGTTGCCATCAACTGCCAGTTTCAGAAGATCCAAAACAGCTTAAACATAACAGGGAAGTCCAGAGATAGGGTGGTATTTCCAAGATTGTTTATTTCCGTGGCCTAATGGGGACATCAAGATTCCAGGTTCTTATCATCTTTCTCTATTGTGGCCACTGACATCAGGTTAGCTTTTTCCCAAGGCTGTTCCCCTCAGGGATACAAGATGGGTGCAGCAGCTCCAAAACCACATCCTTACAGAACCACAACAAAGATCAGAAAAGAAACCAGCACTTTTTAGTGGACATTTTAAAGAATGTGTAATCCTGTCCAAATGGCCTTTCCTACAGACCTCCCGAGCATCAATGACTGGAACTGTGCCACATGCTCACTGCTAAACTAATCAACAGTAAGAGAAGAATAGTTATCGTTATTGCTCTAACATAATCTAGATTCCCCTTTACATCTTTGTGGCTAAGGATGGACACAGACTCATCTGAAGCACATAAATACCCAAATTCAATGCAAGAAGGAAATAATCAGCCCACGACATTTGTGTGTATGGAGACAGAACAGAAAGACTTCATCTTTTACACTCTACCAGTCTGCCTCTCACTTTTAACTCTCAAATACCAGTGAGAGTCAAGATGGTCTGAGTGAAGGCACACAACTTTATCTTTTTTGTATATATCTTGTAACAGCTGATGGTTTTGGGTGTAAGTTGCCAGCATTAGATATATAACTTTTTCCATATAATGAATGACACGGTGGATTTCTCTTCAAGAATGGCCATAATGAAGTATTTACCCATGACTAATGTCCAATTCTTAAGGTATTTATGAGTCAACAAAGTGATCAGGCTTAATGTCTCCATGAGCTGGATACATATATGAGCAGTCACACTCACACACACCTGTGACTCCAGTGAGAAAAATAAATATACAGCACATGTTAAAAACAAGCCTTTCCAATGGTTGAAGAGGGTCCGAGATCACATGTCCAGAAATACATACAAATTCAAAATTACTTCCAAAATGTTCATGAAAAAAAGGAAAGATACAAAAGCCAACACAGAGAAGTAAAATGTAAATTATAATAATAAGCAAAATTTATAGAATGTAATGTGCCAGATACTATACTCAGCTCCTTATGTACATTATCTCATTTGATTTCATAATAACACTCATAGGCAAATAGTACCACTATCTTCATTTTACAAATGGGATACTGAGGCTACAAAGACATTGCTGAAGTCACCCTGTTAGTGAGTGGTAGTTCCAAAGATTGAACCCAGCTTTGTCTGCTCCAAGGCTGTGTGGTTGACCTTTGACCTTATCTGAAAGGATGGTGGAAACAATCACATACAGTCCCCCTGAAATGTTTCTTCTCTCTTTAGGAGACTAAAAATGCTCCTAAGACCTGCTTGGACATTGTGTTTATAGATTATCACTGCTGCTTGAAAAGAACTAAGAAATATTTTGAGAACATGACATGTGTCTGATATAGAAGCTCTCTATACAGAACAAACTTTATAAATAAATCCTCCTTCTAGCTTTAAAAATATAAAATACTTTAAGTGGAATTTATGCAGAAAAATACTTTAATAGTATATAATTTTATGCCATTTCTATTTGAAAAGAAGTTTTTATTTTGTTCTATGAAATAATCTCTCCCCCAAAAAGCAACTTCTCTTTTAAATTTCTAAAAAAATTTAGTTGGAGAAAAAGTTTGCCTAGACCTTTTAAAAAAGTGGCAATACATTTTCATGATTAAAGGCATTATTCATGCAAGTATACTTTTGCAAATACATTAGCCTATATAATATATATGTCTATAGGCTTAAAAAAAACCAAACTAAGTTCCATCTTGATAAAATCGAGCAATCAGAGCCTTATAAAATGAGTAACTCAATTATTTAGAAAGTTTAGGATGCTGGGTATATTTAGGACATGGTGGAACTGAATTGATGACAATTCAGTGTTTTAATGCTTTGCAGTGCAATGGTACTTAATTTACAAACTTCAAAATTGGGGTAATTAGCAGTTAAATTTATGAGACTTGAGTTCAGTTTGGCAAAAGCTTTGCCAGTGTTTCACATACTTCATATAAATCCCCAAGGATAAAACTCTTGCCATGAAGCAAGGTTTCAATCTAGGTCTCTTAGAATGGGAGAGTTACAGGAGAAACACATGATTTTCTGTGTGTGTGTGTGTGTGTGTGTATGTGTGTGTGCGCGCGCGCGCGCATGCTTGCACATGTCAATGTTTATTACAATGGGTGATATGATAATCATGCCAAATCTGGGATCGATGAACAGTTCTATTAGATTTGAGTACATAGAAAGAGTTAAAATTTTATTTTAATTAAAGGTAACACAAAGTTATTTGGACTTGTAGTTAATGAAATACACAGTTGGTACTGTGCTGTGTGGTAATTAGCTGTAAGTCATAAGAAATTTAAAAAATGCTGTCATTATGTCAGCAACTATTTTACTCATTTTTATTTTTTTTTAATGCCTACAGCACCTGGTATTCTTAGGTGGTCTCCCATCCAAGTACTAACCAGGCTCGACCCAGCTTAGCTTCTGAGATCAGATGGGATCGGGCACGTTCAGGGTGGCATGGCCATAGACAAGTCTCATTTTTAAAAACTTCTCTGTAATTATAAAGTTTTCCCTGGATAAGAACCATTTTCTCTCTTTGTCTCTCCCATTTCCTTTTCCTCCTGCCCATTCCCAAGACAGAGGGACCCAAGTTCTGCCCAAGCATTTCCACTCATTCACCCTCTCCCCCTTCCCACTATATCAGGGGATCCAGCTGTGTGAAAGCACCAGCCCCTGGATTCTGCAGACCTTGAAGCCATGCTTAGTTTGGGTCCTTATATGTGCATCATCTGCTCTATTTGGAGGCTTTTTTTTTTTTTTTTTAACATCCTCATTTGTGTTGGTGTGGGATAGAAAGAAGAAACTCAGGCATGATGTGAAAGGGTGTATCCTCGGAGAGAAAGGACTCATGTCAATGATTCAGGAAACCTAGCGTTTGACAGTTGAGATCAGAGGAGTGAGTACAGAGATGGAGAGAAGGGGTAGGGGAAGGAAGGGAGCAGAGCAGCCTGTGGGGCCCGGTATGTCTGTAAGAGTCCTTAGATTTCTATACATGCCCCTGGGGCATAGCTTTGGGCAGATTTAGCCCAAGCTCCTCCTCCTCAGGAAAGATGGGAGATGGAGAGTGAGAACAAAGCCACTCGAGTTTTTCTCACCAGCCTTCACAAGAAAAGTATACTTATCTTCCTGGAGGAATCAGACAGATTAGGGTCTAATCTTAGCCCTGTCACTTTTTAGCTGTGTGAATTCAAGTAGTCACCAACCTCTCTGAGCCTCACTTTTCCCACTGATAGTTTCCTTATTGGTGAAGTGGGAATAATACTCTCTACCTTACATAATTATTGTGAAGACTTAATGAAATAGAGCACCCAAACATTGCTTAAAACAGAAGTTTTTCTTCAGCCCTGAGGCATAAAGAAGGCTTTCTTTCCCCATCCCCAGCTTTCCTCAATTTTCCCCACCTATATTTATTTCATTTCACTTCTGAGGACCAGAATGTTAAAAATAAATGCACAAGGGATTCAGGGTAAGTTTGAGAGAGAAGGTGAGCAACGGCTTTTGGTTCCTTCCAGTTGGGTTGCAGGAGGGACTGCCATGGTCCGGGAGGGGTTTCATGGTGAAAGGCAGAGGCATCCTGGTGTCTTCAGGGCACAAGAGTATTTCTTATTCTGTGTCTTTTGTGGAGCGGAAGCTATGACTGTCCTGCCCAGTGCACCTAGGGCCTCTGGCCACTGTCCCAGCCATCAGATCTAACAGGTTTCCAAAGGTGTAGGGAAAGCCCTGTACCCTACCCTGGGACTAACCTAGTAAGCTGGGGATTTGGAGGCATCTGGTAGGGCAATTGCTATACCCTATACAGTTAGCCCATCACTTGTGTTAAGTGCTACAGGCTTGACTCTCAAAACTGGACTTATCACTCTCTATTGCAATAGTCCTTCCCCAAAATCCATTTCTGGTGTTTGAAGAAAGCCAAGTTGATACTAAAAATGAAATTGGTTCTCTCACAGCATCTTGGACCCACATGACTATTCCTGGCTCTTCTTTAAAGTGCCTGATGGTTTTCCTTCCCTACTCAATCTCTGTTTAACATTAATATTTCAGAACATTAAGTGGTCTGTGCATTGATGGTGCTTTGTTTCCCAGGCTAGAAGAACTCTTTTCTTGGAATTAGATTGCTGTGTGCAGTTTAACAACCTGTGCTAGGCTAAGAATCAAAGAACTTTGCCCTTGTAATTATCTTGTCATAGCCAAGAGATGATCGATGAGGGCATGTCTGCTCTGCAAAAGGCCAATTCAATTGTGACATTAAACAGACATCATGATCCAAATGAAATACAAACAACTAGTTATCAAGCAAATCCAGTCATATCCAGTCAGTCATCTCCCTCTCCACATCTCTACCAAGTTATACTGACAAACAGGTTATTTAAGTTGAAAATTCAATATTAGAAAGTTAGAAAACATTCACTGAAAACACTCAACCCCTAAATTTGCACTGAGCCAAGTTCAATGAGATTTCTGTGTATCAAATAGAAACAATTTCATATTTATGCCTGTTTCTTCAGTAGTAGCTTCAAGGGCATTTTAATAGGAAGATTCTATTACAAATAAAGATATCAGACTTTGTGGCAAAACCTTATTAAGAGAAAAGCACATTTAGAAAAAAGCACATTTCTTTTCCATTGCTAAAGAACTTTTAGAAAGAATCACTCAAAGGCTCTAAAAAGCCCCAGGCTGATGTGCAAAAGCCCACGCTCCCTCCTTCCTGCTCTCCCCAGTTCTTTGACAGCTGCTAACTTCCTAAGGGCATCGGAGGGGTTCAGATGACATTGCAAGCTTCAAGTGATTTATGAATAATATCAAGTTCACCAAGTGGGAAGAGGGCTTCACAGAAGGCCGCCCAAAGGCGCGAACGCGGGACACGGGAATTTACGTGGGTGAGGAAATGTATTTGGCTTTTCTAGTTTAGAAAAGGTCTAGTTTAGAAAAAGAACTCAGGAAACAAGCCAGTGACCACTGCCTCGCCTTCGCCACTCTATTTCTGCCTGTTTACTCGAGGAAAGACCCGGTGCGAGACCACCGTGGTGCTCCAGCTCTCTGAGCTGAGGCTGTTCCTTCCCGAGAGCCATTCTTGCCTTTCTTTTCCCACCTGTATTTCCATTTTCTTTACTGAGTATGAAACCAGCCGGCCCCCACCCGGCTCCATCCCGCAGGCGCCCCCAACAGAAGCACACTCTATACCTTCCAGGGCTGGAGAGAAGATGCTCACAGAGATCGGGCACCTGGAGGTGACCTGCTCTTGGGAGGTGCAGCGGATGGACCCCGCGCCGGATGACGCCCCTGCGCTGCCCGCCGCACCCCCGGCCTGCAGAGTGCAGAGCGTCACGTGAGTGCTCACTGTCTTCCCTCGTGGAGTGACACGGTGACAAGCAGCCCGAACGTCCTTCTCTGCGGGACTGTCAACCTAGCCGACAAACCCTCCAAGCAAAACTGCATGCCCCTGGTTCCAGCTGCGGAAAGGTGGGCGGGGGAGTGGGAGGGTCTGGATTTCCGACACCTGTCTGAAGCAAGTTGAGAGCCAACCTTTTCTCCATTTCCAAAGGTAGTGACAATAGGAAAAATCAGCCCAGCCGCAAACAGCGGGCTAACCCTTGCCTCGTAAAGCACACTTCATACAATCAACACATCTTCATTGAGCGCCTGCTGCATGCCCTGGAGGTTGTAAACAACAAAATGTTAAAACATCTCTGCTCTGGAGGAGCTTGTTTGTTTGTTTTCCAAGTGACTTCAGTAGTCACACAGGTTCCTGTGAACATTTGTAGGTACTTTTGGCAAAGGAGTGAAGGAAGAAAAATCCGACCTTCTTTTTTATTTCAGCAAATGTTTATCGATGTCTCAAAGATTCAAAGGAAGAGGGAGAGAGAGAGAAAAAAGGAAGAAGAAACCTGTAATACCACCAAGGAATTAGTTTTTTTTTTTTTTTTTTTTTTTAGAAACTTTGGCTTATCTTCATTAAATCTCTTGAGTGTCTTCAAAACTATTAACTCAACCCAGCAAAACTACTTGATAATAACCACAAGTTTCATGTTTTCCCCTTGATCAAATCTATTGGCCTCATTAGCTACTTAGCAAATAAGTAAAGCCGGAGTTGGATCACTTCTTTCTCAGGGGAGCCTGGTAGGGTTTTGAAGATAGCCCTGATTCTGTTCCAGTATCATCACTGACTATTAGGCATATAACCTCGGGCAAATTTTTTAATGTCTCAAATCCTCAGTTGTTCCTTTTATAAAATGATGGTTGTAATACTTCCCTCCTAGGGTAGCTGGGAGGCTTCATGGGAGTGACTTTGCAAAAGCACTTAAACCAGGCCTGGCATGTAGTGAGTGCTCAATAAGTGGTCCCTGTGGTAATTAATGATGATTATAATACCTTTCAGAATCTTTCCTCCTTTGATAATCTGAGTGGTCAGAATGCATGATGAAATATATACTTATACATTAAACTAGAAAAATCAGAAAAACTTGAAAGATTGGAGAAATTAGCTCCAAAATTCAACAGATCAGAATGTTTAAAAGCAAGTGTAGAGTCATTTGGTTACACATTTTAGAACCTTAGAGTTAGAGTTTTATGCAAAAAAGATACTGTCTCTAAATGAATATGTGCTCTATAATCGAAGAAAAACCAAGGGGATGAGTATGGGGAATGGAATTTAGAGAGAATTTAAAGAGAGTTCAAAGTGGGAGACTTAGTAGCTAAGATTTTAGAAGGATGTGGGATTGTTAGTAAGTGTAACTGGTGAGATTTCATGATAGCATTTTTGAGGAAAGGAAAATAACAAAAAACATAACCACCAATCCATCCCTTAGGCTGATTCTTATCTGTTATCAAAATGTGCACTGTGATACTCTTGTCACAAAGCATTGTATATTTCTCTGATCATATAAAAATGCAGTCCACTATGGGGTCATATACCTCACATTTTCTCCAAGTTAGATTCTTGAAGTTTATTTCCCTGTCTCGCTTTTCTACCCCTGACCAGATTTTGAATCTTTTTCAAGTCAAGTCAAGTCAAGGGTGGCTTGTCTTGCACTTCTCACCTGGGGGCATCCATCTTAAAAAGTGCGAGGTCTCTGCAGTAATAATTTTTGCCACTTCAATTTTTTTGTTTCAGTGATTGATGATGATGATGACAATCAAATTCTAACTAATTGTGTACTCTAAATGAGGAGGAATAAATCCCTTTTTGTAGTTGTCATATTGTAAAAGTTAAGAAACCAATTTTTTTTCGAGCTCAATATTTTGCACTGTGTTTTACAAGGCACTGATAGCTACAAGTCCCGTGCTAGAGAACGCTATTGAGGAAAATGTCATTATATGAGATTTAATTGTATCCTTGCTTATGTTTGACAATTTCCGTAGATGTCGATGGAGGATATGTGGCTTCATCTTGTGGTGGCACTTCTATATATACTTTAAAAAGTGTTATATATTATTTATTTTTATAATAACTGTAGAAGGTACACAGTATGGGTGTTAACCCTTTTTACTAATAAACTGAGATAAAAGTTAAAATAAATGATAGATGGTGAAGTGGAGGCTGAACCAGGAATAGAATCTCACCCAGTTCTTACTCTAAACTGTGAGTTCTTTTGATGAGGTCACCTGCTTTAGAGAGTGCTTGGGGAGCTGTAATTCAGAGTTAAAACCTTGCCCCTGAAATATGAGTGCTTTCTTTTCTCATCTGGAAATGAGGCTGAGGTTTGTGACAAACCACTTTAGTGTTACTGGTGATGAGTGAGGGGAGCTGCTAATGATCTGGTTTTGTGCCACTCTAGATACAGACTTCTGACTCTGCTTATCAGATAAACTTTCATCTGATTCAAGAAATTTTGGTAGAGTTCATTGATTCTGGTCTTATAAAAGTAACAGAAGGAATGATTGATGACTGATGAAACACTCTGATGTGAGTGAGGTTCATTGTTCTCCACACATGTATATTCATGGATTGCAAGAGCACTCATTGGGTCTTGGTGTCTATTTCTCCTCATTAAGAGACATCTCCATACTGATCTGGCATGGCTTTCTTCTGAGGACCTTGGCCTGGGCTGGGATGTCACTTCTCTCCACAATCTACCTGCTGTCAGCTCAGCCTCTGGGAACTGAGTCCTAATCACCCACTCCTATAGGAGGATCTACCTCTCTCCAAAATGCTTTACAGTATTCTGGCTGAAGCTATGGGGTAGTGCTCTCTCTCCAAAATGAACACACAGTGTTCACACTCACTCTAGGGGTTGAATTCTTAATGAGCTGTGACAATAGGAGGGACTTAATAAAACTCCATTAGCAGGAAGAATCTTTCTCTTACAGGATTATAGCAGTGGATGCCCATTTAGATTACGATGTTTTAAAACATCTCGCAGACTGCTGCATCTCAAGATGCTGCTATTTGATAATATTTTGGGTGATATGCCCACTAACAGGAGCATTGCATAAGAACCAATGAGATATTGCAATGTTTCTGAAAGTGTGTTCTGCAGAACACTATCGCTGTGAGATGATCTATAAAAAAAGGGTTTTATGGTCATGATAGATTTAATTATTGGTCTCAGTTCTTTTACCTCTCCCTGGAGACACTTCCTTGCAATGGCCTCATCATGGAAAGAACCTATTTTATCAACCCTTTACTTTGGGCTTGGCCTTGTGACTTGCTTTGTCCAGTTGAACATGGATTAGAGAGACAGTTCTAAGACTGGGACTTAAGAGATATCAAATATTTTCTCAGCCTCTTTTGTACCTTTGTCATTGCCTGAGAGGATCATGTTCTGCTAGCCTGCTAGGCTGAGGACAGTGAGAGAAGTGTGGAACACCCACATCCACAGACCTACAGCTTAAGGCAGAGCCATTTCAGTTAAACTACAGATCTGTGAGAATAAATAATGATAGTTTTAAGCTACTAAGTTTGGCATGGTTTGTCATCCAGAATTATTGTGGCAATAGATGACTGAGTTTGGGACACATACTATATAACTCCCTCATACCCTTTTTGAGAGTCATAATGCACATTGATACATTAAAGGCTTTGAGAAGAACTGCATTAACCCATTACTTCTCAAACATATTTCATTTTTGTACCTTTATATTGTAATACTATTTTATATAACATATACTTTGAAATTAAAAAAAAATTATTAGGGTAGTTCGTATAAAACCTAGACTTGCTATTCAGAAACCTCAGACGAATTCTTAGAACAATTGACAATCGTGCCTTGCCAATCAATTAGACTCTTTAAAACTTTGCTTATTAGTAAGTCCCCATTTACTTTCTCATGGCTGCTGCATTTTACATCAATGTCTTGTATTGTATGGCTCCAAATTTCTAAATGATTAAAAGTTTTTTTCCACTACTGGTGCCAGCCATATTTCAGAGTGATTTTATAATCAGCATAAGAACATTTATTTTAAAATAATGAAGTAAATTGATCAATTTTAATTATATTCATTGGCTTTTTGAAAAAATCACATCTAACATTTACTAAAGTCATTCAGAAGCCATGGTGATGTCAAAAATGAGAATGAATAACCGAAAATACTGGTTAATCCCCTTTTATCCTCATTTTTGAGAAATGTGGCATGCATAGAGGAGAGCTCTTTTTCAAGCTTAGTCACAATGCCAAGCACCACAAAAACGATAGATTTCAGGAAGTGTTATAAAGAAGCAACATTGAACAAAAAGGATGTTATTTGAGGGCTTGCTGTAATATAAAAATGACAGGTGCTATTGTAGGACAGACTTGTGCCTAAAACTACTTTTTATCAAGTACTTGCTATATTTCTGAGATTCAGCTTTATCTGTGACTCAAGGGTAATACTATCCACCTCAGTCCACTAGAATGCAAGCTTTATCTGGCCCATAGTAAATGCTCAATAAATAATTGTTGAATTTATTAAATAAGTAAAGGTAGTTATTCAGCTTCCAATCTTTACTTTCGCCTAGTTTTATTAAACAATAAAGTCAAGGAGAAATTGGAGAGATCCCTCTAGTTTACTATGTATTTCTCAATTCTGACCATTTTCATCACTTCGTCTTCGAAACGGGTATTTCAAAAGTACAGTGTCCTTATGCATTGAGTAAAAATAGCTCCATTATACAGAAAAAAGGTGAAAGGTATATGAGCAGGTAATGCTCTTGATGCTTCTCCTGCGTATATTCATGCCATTTGTCACATTGCAATGTCCATCCACATCCATGCAAGGATATAAAGACTCATGTCTGTCTATAAAGATAGTATCACTAAATATCCTTACTTTTTCTGTTTTTCAATGTTTTGGAGTTTCGTGTGTGTGTGTGTGTGTGTGTGTGTGTGTGTGTGTGTGTGTGTGTATTTCTGAAAACAACCTTTTCCATATTGTCAAAGAAAAAATTGTGAACTTACTATACCTTTTATGTAACTTCTCAGGTAATGGATTGACACATTGCACATTTCACTGAGAAGCTGTCACAGAAATATTACTCTGTGGAGTTGATAGACCTCCACAGACTGAAAGTTGGGTCTTGGAAAGGCAAATGCATCTTTGGCAATTGATTCTAGCACCAAACGCAGTTCTCCTCACTGACCACTTGGTGGCAGTGGCAACTAAGTGCCAACTCAAGAGGTCAGGGTACTCACATATATGTGATCCCTAATTTCTCTTTATCCATTCGAATTTTAGGACCTACAAGAGGTATTCAGTCAATCCCACGAGTTAGGATAAACTTTGCTAAGTGAAAAAGAGAGGCTATAGTAAAAATTTTAATAAGTTTCTTACTCTAATTTATAACATTAGGACAGGCCCATAGTTAGGTGATACCTGGAATGGTGAATAATGAAAATTTCTGCAGTATCCTTTAATAATCTTTACCACCATTGCACATCAGTCTCAAACTCTTGTGGCCATATCCCAGTACTAGTTATCACCTTGAACTTCACCTTTGAAATCTGAAACTCTGCTTTCTGACCACAAACACCTATTGTTCCCTTTCCTCTATTACACAGTCTCTTGAGTTTTTCTCTTTACCCCTTGATTCAGTCCAGGTTCCAGGGTTAATTCTGAAACTTCTTCCTCCATTAACCTCCTTGTCCTTCTTTGATATCCTTGTTAGACTGCAGATTCCACCATGCCAATCCCTTTTCTCTTTTGTATTTTCTAGTATCCTTTAGGAGTGGTCATAGGACTAAGTTCTCATCACCGAATGTAAGAGGAAGTGATATTGAATTCTACTTTTCTTTTTAGAAAGAAAATTTCTTGTTCTAGACTTTCTCTTCTCTCTTACCCATAAGCTAGAACACAGATGAACAAGGTAACCAACTTTGACTGCATAGGTGAGGACAGAATGGGAGGAACCTAGGTTCCTGAATAAACTCATGGGTTCAAGACTTCTGGCCAACCTGGACTTTTCATCTTGTGACTATTATGTGAGAGAGAAGCAAACTTCTATTTTATGTAAGCCACTGTGTGTTGTGGTATTTTTGTCATTGCTGCTTAACTTTTACTCTAACCAACAGAGGACCCACCTGGAGTAACCCCATGCCTAGATCAACCCAACTCTCTACCTCCTCCATGTTTATAAGCTGGGAGCTTCTCAAAGTAAACATCATACCCTGATTACCTCTATTACATATAAATACTGGCTTTCCTCTCCAGCTGGGCCCTCACACTGCACAGTGGTCCTCCCCCCGCCCCCCCAGTCCTTAGATGGCTCTCCTATTCTCCTTGGTATCATTTTCAACTCTTTCCTAAAACTACCTTATACTTTACAGAGAAAATAGAAAAGATCATGAAGTAACTCCTTCAACTTCCTGCCTCAAACAATATAATTACTTGCTGCTGTTCTAATATTTATATATATATACACACACACGCATGTATACATGCTGATTTTTTGAAGAATGTTATTTAGAAACCAAAATCTGAAAGCTGAGTGCAGGATTTCTTTTAAATAATTGCAGCTCAATAAATGCTGCCAAAGCTGCCTTTCTTGGCACTACACTTACAAATAGTTTGATGATAGATTTACATCTGTTTTGAGAATGAATAAATGGGAGAAAAAGGACAAAATTTTCCTTACATAGGAATTTTAAATAATGTATGTAAATATCAGCCCCCAATCTTGAATAGGAGCTTAATTCACTCTTCTTTGAGTGTGGACTGGACTTAGTGACTTTCTTCCAAAAAATAAAGTATGGAAAAAAAAATAATAGTAACTTACAGTAGAGAAATCTGGTAAACAATACCTTAAGCAAATGATCAGTATTAACATCACCAGTGTTATGTTAATATTGCATGATAAGTCATGTTGATATCACATGCTCTCTGATACTATGTGATGAGAAAGGCGCTTCATGTCTATGATATTCTTCTCTGAAACCCATAACCCCAGTGTAATCATAAAAAAAAATCACAAATATAAATTGAGGGATATTTTATAAAATATCCTACCAGTAGTCCTCAAAATTGTCAAGGACATCAAAAACAAAGATGGACTGAGAAACTAATAGACCAGAGGCACTAAGGAGACATAATGACTAAATGTAATGTGGAAATCTAGATGAGATCATGGAACAGAAAAAAAACATTGGGAAAAAAACTAATGAAATCTGAATAAAGGATGAAGTTTAGTTTATAATAATTGTTACGGACTAAATATCCCTCCAAAATTCATATGTCTAAATCATAATATTAATGTGATGGTGTTTGGTGGTGGGAGCTTTGGGAGGTAATTAGGTCATGAGAGTAGAGTCCTCAGAAATGGTATTAGTGTCTTTGTTTGAAGAGGCCAGAAAGCTACCTAGTTCTCTTTCCACCATGTGAGGATACAAGAAATCAATGCTTTGCAACCCAGAACCCAGCCATGCTGGCATTGTGATCTTGGACTTCCAGCTTCCAGAACTGTGAGAAATAAATGTTTGATGTAACATGGAAGACACTGAAATTTATTTCTACAAAACCACACAGGAACTAAAAAAAAACTATGGAGAACTCAAATAGTATGTATGTACACGTATATACTTTAAAATTTATAGTTGAGCTATTGAAGATCCTGACTTGTGGAAAGAATGTTTTAATGGAGCTCCTATATTTAATTAAACAAATTTGTTTTGTCAACTGGAACTGAAAGATATTGAGAAAGCTTAGGTTTTGTAGTATTTGTATATTTGGCAAAATATTCAAAAAATAATAGAGGTTACTTTTTCCACAGTCTTT
>NW_011888839.1:6360334-6375053 GCF_000151845.1 Pteropus vampyrus | reverse complement strand
ATGTATTAAATTGTACACCTGAAACTTACTGGATTTCATTAACCAATGTCACCATTAAAAAAAGCTAAAAAACAGTTTTGAATGGAACTAACATAATGAAGTAGAACCACTAATATAGCAAAAACAATTTGTTGCTCAAAAAGTAGTTTAAAATGATGAAATTTTAATTGTTGTTAGTGTGAAAATTAATAAACAGGAACCTAATTTAAAATGGAGTCAGGAATCCAGAAAAGAGAACTCTCAAGCATTGTCACTCAGTGCACACTAATGACCCCAACAGGAAGAGGTATATCTTGCATCTCCAGCTGCAAGAAGAAAAGGTTTCTCCTTGCCCAGTAGCAGCTCAGCCTGTGGGAGACAGCCATAACTCAGCCAGTGAAAAGTCACTATACTTCGAACTTTGAACTTTCAGTTTCCTCACATGGACACTTTGTTTACAACAGCTCCTCCCAAGTCCATAAAAAAGCTTTCCTCTCCTTTATTTCCCTGTACATGCATATGGTTCGCTATTACTGCACATTCTGAATTGCAATTCTTTGTTCCTGAATAAACCCATTTTGCTGGAGAAATAACTGGCTATCTATTTGTTTAAGGTCAACATTATTATAGCTCCCTTTCACTCTTATATATGCTGTGTGGATAAATTCTGTGGTCAGCCAACATATAGATCCCGCTGAGAAGCCTGTAGGAACACATCTGTTCCTCATTCAATGTTGCACCTCCAGCATTCAGCATGCAGATATTAGTAGATGTTTGTTGAAGGGATAAATGAATGAATATATGTTTCTGGCCTGTGGAATATTCAACGGTGCTGCCACTAGTGAAAGTTAAGCAGTGGCAAAGCTTGACATCGACTCCTTTCTCATTCGCAGTATATGCACGTTTAACATCTGGGTAACTGTCCAGGTGCTCACGGTGGAGACACAAGTGCAGAGTGGAGTGCCTCCTCGCTCATGCTTACTTCTCCTTTTGGGGTTCCTTTCTCCTCAATTTTTTATTTTGAAGCTTTTTTAATCTACAAAAAAAGTTGAAGGAATAATATGATTAACATTCACGCCTCTTCCACCTAAGAAAATTAATAATAGTTCCATATTGTCAAAAATGCACTTAAATTTTCCCAGTTGTCCCCCAAATATCTTATCGTATAACTTTTTTCCAATCCTGTACCTAATGAAGCTTCATGCATTGCATTTGCTGTGTCGCTTTTACCTTCTAATCTTTTGAAAAGTCTTAATAGAATATTCTACATTCTGGATTCGTCTGCTCTTCAGTTTTTAAAATGTTATAAAGTGAATTAAGAACATATGGCCAAGTTCCCTTTTATTAGATAAGAATGTTTTAGGAAACTGGGCTTTTAGGCATAATGCCAGTCATAATGCAAAGGATTTCATTTAACATATATAATAAAGAGTTCCTTTTCCATATGCTCAAGGAATAACAATCATTTATTTTAATGATGAAATAATCATTGATAATTCATTGATAATTTTGCCTTTTTAAAAACATTAGGTAAAATTCCCATTAAGTAATTTCTGAAGCATAATGAAGAGATTTGAAAAGAAAAATATCATACATTTAAAGCATTATGTTTTTTTGTTTACATTTTCAATAAACATCACATGTGAGCATATTTGGAGTAAAATACCTATCACCACATACTAATTATTATTCAGGCTAATAAATAGCCAAAAAGAGTGATAAAGAGGTATTTTAAGTTTTATTCAATTTTCCTACACAATATTATCTTTTTAGTCACTCTTGATAGGAATTTTTTTTTTTTTTTGGGCAGGAGATAAAGCAGGCAGGCATAGGCATCAATCCAAATCAGTTCTCCTTTCATTTAAACAGACTTGACTTGTGTTGAATCAGTTAATAGCATTTATTTGTTTTTATTGCATTAGGTGCTGAGAAAAGATAAAGAGAATATAGCAGATATGGTTCCTACTTTGGAAAATACTGCTTTCTAACAGCACAAATAAGAGAAACACACTGATATATGTTTTTCCACTTTCTACTTTTGCAGTATATAGATATTAACTTTGGAGGATATTAAATTTTATTTTAAATGCTTCATTATTCATGGCCTTAAATCAACCATTTTTCAACATCTTGTGTAGAGGATGGTAGGTACTCAATAAATGCCTTTTGCACAAATGAGCTAAAATTTGTTCTGTGCATATAGCTATTTTCAAATTACTGTCACACATGGTCTGGGTGAATTTTATCTGCATTGAAATTTGGAAGAAGCTCTTGACAGATGACAGTGTGGGGCCCTGCAGGGTGAGAAGAGAAGCAGTGCCAGCCTAGTGGAGAACACCGTGACCTTAAAGCTGCCCTCGAAAGACAGCGGGAGTGTGTGGCTCACACAGCCTCCCCAGCACCTTCACATGAAATGGTGGGTCCCAGAATGTACACAGGAGAAAACAATAGCTACATTAACATTCAGAGCCATCCACATCAAAGTGCTGTCTCTTCCAGTGTTGTCTGCAGATGGAAAATCTGAGGATCTTTAGAGGGCTTTTATGGTAATTATTATTCAACTTATATGCTCATCCTTCTCTACAACATTGCTCATGAAGTAACTACCTAACCCATTATGCTGTTGTTAGAGGATATAAAAAATTAAAATCGCCCACTTTCTTTGTTTACATGGAAGTCTCACCCAGTAGCATACATTTACATACATTTAAATAAAATGTATTCCTTCTGGCACTGAATAATTTTGGATCGGTCCCTTCACCTCTCTGAGATTTAGTTTCTTCAGAAGTAGAGAGAGAATAAAAATATCCACTCTATTTAACTCTCAAAGTTACTGAAAGATCAAATGAAAGAATAAATGTGAATGAAAGTGCTAAAAGTATTACTACTATTACTCTCCACATATATAACCCACATACATGTATGGAGTGTTGTCATCAAGACTGTCCACATTCAAGCAGAGACTGCTGTGGAGAGCCAGGATGAGCAGAACAGACTGGTGGGGATGATGAAAGTCAACGTTGGGGTCAGAAAGTCTCCCAGGAAAGGCTGGGAGACTTTAAAGTCACGAAAGAAGACTGTGCTGATGTTCTCCTAGAGGCACTTTCTCTCTCTGTCCATCCATCAAATCCCAGCTCAGCATTTTCCCATCTAACTTTGAAGTGGTTACCTTTGCCCGGAAAGACTGTGAATCTAGAACACAAAAAACAGGGCCAGAATCCTGACCCCACCCCTAATTTGATGTGCGACCTCGTACACTATAGTGAATCTCTCAAAGTCTTGTTTCTCCTATTTGTATAACAATCTTAGCATTGTTATGACAGTTGTGTAACATACAAGGTGTGAAGCAGCACGTAGTGGGCTTTCAGAAATTGTGGTTTCCTTCACTCCAAATCTCTGGCCAACCCAATCTGAATGTCTTAATCTTGGAAATGGAAATAACACTTACCTTGCAGAGATGCTGTTCAAATTAATGAGACAATACACATAAGCCGTAGCTCAGAGCCTGGTGCATGGACTGCCATTAATTCATCCAGGCTCCAACTCAATGATAGTAATATAGTGATGAGGGTCTGGAGAAAACACTAGGAGAGGTTTGTGCCTCAGATAGAAGCCCTGGTCATGAGGAAAGTAATCTGAATTGTGTGTAAGAGGGTTCACTTGAGGCTGCATGATCAACAGCTTCTTGGTACAACACATATATTTAGTTTTGCCCTTGGTTTAAAAATGTCAACAAGTGCCAATCACTAAATATTTTCACATCTGACTTGCCTGTTGTCACTGCTGCTTAGGACGGACTTGCATTGAAAAGCAGAGAGGCCCATTCTCTGGTATAAGCTGCCTGGAAGCTGAACCTTATAATGATCTCCTGATCTTTATTTCACTTGGAGAACTAGGAGTAGAGTGTGACTCAGTGTCTTCTAACCAGTTTTCCACACTTAAAAATTTAACACGCCCCACAATACCAATCTAAGTACCAATAAATCTTCTTGATTCTGCCTCCAAACGCATTGATTCTATCCACTTCTCTCTACCTCCACTGCCATTAGCCCAGGCAAAGCCATTCTTATGTCAAACTGTGTCAAAGCATTCTGTCTGGTTCTAGTCTTTTTCTCTCTTCCTCCCCACAATAGACATGATGATAATCTTAACAATCTCCAGTCACCACTCTCTACAGTGGCAGTTGTGTGGGTGGCGTGAAATTGATCCCACCCACATCTCCAGGGAAGCGCATCTATGACTTAAAACCTATCCGGAAAATCCAAGCCTTATTATAAAAAAGTAATTAGTTCAGACCACCCAGGATTAACTTAGCCCCTGACATTTATCTGGCCAAAGGACTGGATCAAGGTGGTTTAATTAGTGCAAAGCTTAGGGCATTTGTCCAATTGGTTAATGACAGCCATCTTGTTCTCTCCTCTTGGTTGTGTCTGAGGAGGCCTGAGGTGGTATGCAGACTGGCAGCCATTTTCCTGGCTAGCCTGAGGATGAAGCCACCACAGTAGGAGGCAGAGCCATTGGAATCTCAGAGAAATGGAGTAAAATTCCCAAACCCTAATCAAATCATGCCTAAGGCCCTTTTTTTCCTTTGAACTTTCTAGTAACATGAACTAATAAATCCCCTTTAAGCCATTTTTGAGTCTCTTACAAAGATTCCTGATAGCTACATGATCCATATTATAGACAGAGTGATCTTTACAAATGTAAATCAGAACATGCCATGCCTTTCTATATTTGTTCAGTTCCTTGGTCTTTTACCCTATTTAGATTCAACCTCAGTTCAGGTGCTGTGAGCTAATTGCACAGTGTATAATTTGAATGATGCCCCTATAGTTTTTCAAGCCCGAGACCCAAGCCCGATCCTGTCCACTGCTTAATTGGTTCTCAACCTTGGGCTGCATGTTTTCTTCACCCTAGCCACCAACTGATATATGAACCCAACTGCCAAATCACTGGACCATCATGAGCCATGAGGCTGCTAACAGCTTGTCCTTAGCGCAGACACCGACTTGGGGATCTTAAAACAGCTACTGCCTTGCTGCTTTGCTCAACCTACTAGATGGCTACCCCTTAGACTCTGTCCTCTACCTAGATAAAATCAGAATGTGCCATCCATTCAGCCCACCACATATATATAGCACATATACACACACACAAGAGCTCTTTAAACCTCCCCGTCTTCCTTTTTTTTTTTTCTTTTCTTTTCTTTCCCTCTAGCTTATTGTGGATGAGCCAGACTGGCTTGTAGCTTCAGCTTCAGCTCTATGGGGTTCTTGACCATTTTTCTCTGGGATGTGTTGTTGTCAAAGAGGACAAAAGGATAAAGAGCCAGTCAGTTTAGGAAAATGAGTTATGAGTGAAGCAACCCTTCAGTCATGAACAGAGGCAAATCCAAGAGGTAGGACAGCTATATTTTCTATGAACCATAGACATAAAAGAAAGCCAAATAACATAACTATTCGGCTCTACTTCTCTTTCAGCCCCTGGGCCTGCTTTTCTTTTTGTTGTCACTTGCACAAGGCATTGAGGCAGGCTGGAGATTAATGAGAGCAGATGTCATGGAGAAGCCTTCAGTTCAGGATATATTGTCTCTTATACTATGGAGGATTTATACTGTAATGTGCAATTGAGAAATCTGGGGGGTGAGGGCTTATAATCATCAAATGGAAATGTCATTTAGGTAAAGCAGTGACGCTATACAAGGGAAAGTAAGTTGACTTGGGATCTAGAATTTCAAACACTCAGATTTTTCCTTTGATGATGGAACTGAGAAATGTCTTTTTAGCTGGATCTTCCTTTTTTAAATGTCCATGCCATTTATTTTTATTTCTAAGATAACAAGTGAAATCCTTTACATGCAAGACTTTAGGACTATGATTTAGATTAATTAATGGTTTGGGCACCAAGTTAGCAAAAAGTACTATCATCTTAAGTCTTCTGACTCTCGCATTAGTCTTACATGATTGGAAAAGGACATCACCATTTGTAGGAAGCCTGGGTTGGCAATCCCATCATCCACTTCCTGGATGACTCTGGCACCAGATCCTTGTTTCTCTGAGGCTCAGTTTACACATTGGTGAGAAAAAAGATGACTGAGAACATTTTCAACTGATTCTAATTTTATTTGGGCCTCTGTTTGGGAATAAATTCAGAAACCAGGTGGAGATGTCAATGCTTCTACTCTACCAAAAAGGCCAAATGCAAATGGGCATTTAGTCTTAAAACCTGTCTTTTTTGGTATATGATATGTCACTATTGGAGTTTTAAAAATCAGAATTGTCCTTAGAATACTGCTGATTGGATTTCTCTGATAAACTCATGGTTTAGTGATGGCAGTAGGGAAGATAAAATGCTTTCTCTTTAATAAGGAATCTCCTAGACCAGTAAACTTCTAATCTATGAACTTTCACAATATGAAGAAAGTTGCCTGTCAGAGCAGAATTGTGTCAGCTCTGCTCAAAAGATGGGACTAGTGGTTGCCTGTACACTTTTGAACAAAAAGACTTAGGAATGACTTTTCAGATTTTTATCAGTTCATAAATATCTATTTCCAGTTCAAACTTGTCTCAGGCTCATAATTACAAATATGTTTAAGTTGAACCTAGATACCGTAAAATGATATGAGGATGTCTGAGGGCTTGACAATGGGATTTTTATTACCATGGTATTATTCTTTTTACATTTTAGTTAGTCTCTAGGAAGAATAGATTATTCTCACTTTACTTTGATTTGTGTGTGTTTATAATATTTCATTAAAAAGGTGATTAAAATATCCTGGGTACTTCTTTTTACAACAGAAGAATATTCACCCAAGAGAATTTGTGAAATATTTACATTTCTAATGAAAATTCTGAAATTTAAGAGAATTTTTAAAGATTCACAATTATTTTTTAGTCCAGCAAAGAGGTCCCAAGCCTTTCTTAGGAAGGGTGGGA
The DNA here is from genome assembly GCF_000151845.1 of Pteropus vampyrus. NCBI lineage: Eukaryota > Metazoa > Chordata > Mammalia > Chiroptera > Pteropodidae > Pteropus > Pteropus vampyrus. The sequence continues at coordinate 6,368,139 of NW_011888839.1, read as the reverse complement.
GTGTCCTAATGCACTCTCAAAGGTCTTCCTGATCTACTCACTGATTATTCTGTTAGGAGGCACCCTCAGGTAAAGAGTAGCAATTCAATACAGTATTCATCAATGAAAAACATCAAGAAATGGTCGCACTGTTTTATATGATGGGAAATAAATGTTTTGCTTGGAAATTTTCCACTGATGTCATAAATCAGGTCTGGGGCACAGCAAATAGTGATTTCTCTGGGAAAACATGAGGTGAGTGAAGGAAGGAGGAAGAGCAGGTGAGACTTGGAGTAACGGAGTGCGGGAGAGGGAGAGTGTTGAAGGAGGTAGACCTCTCTAGGACTGACTGAGCTGTGGAATGGAATCTTCTGTGCTGAGGTGAAACAATATGAACTGGGAAGAGGATGGCCCCAAAGGAGTGTCAAAGCCTTACATAGTCTGAACTAATTATGTTAATAAGTGTTTCCTAAAACCTATTTGTGTCAGAAACATGCACATTGTCTCCAATATACCGGATACCTAGAAAAGGCATCTCGGTAGCAGTAGGGGCTGGTGGTGGAGAATGAGCCACTGTGGGAATGGAGGCACTAAGGACAAGGACAGGAGGTCAGAGGACCAACCCCAGCAGAAGGATAAAGACACAGTGGAGGAGAAAGAAACCTGAAATGTCAACCATGGAGATTGGAGGGATGTCCCCGGGCTCCCCAGCACTCTGCTGGTCACACTGCCTGCCTGTGGTCTGGTAGGGCTGTGCTGAAGTTATGGACCACCTATTCTATTCTAAGTAGTGCAAGCAGTTTCATCAGTATAACCCATGATAATTAGACCTGTGGTTTTAACTTTAATAATGTGAATTAATTATTTACGGCAGAGATTATTAGTACCAATCACAATGTCAACAAATTATATTTACTAATAATTTTTTGAGATCTGAAACATTCATAACAGAATCTTTTAGGCAGAGCCATAAAAGTGTATAAAATCACTATAGTGTAGAACCATTTGAGCGGAATTGGGTACGTTTGGAAACTTCATATATGCTAAGAGCATAAAATTTTATATTCACCGAATGCTTTAGAAATGAGTCAGTTACATGAAAGCACATAGTAAAAAGCTCAGTATTGACAAATTTACCTTTTCATATTTTTTTCCCAGAGAGTGTCCTGAATTTAAACATCATCATAATAGAAATCACATCTTCAAGAATACCTACTCCCTCCCTTAAGTGGGAGTGAATTTCTTAAGAATTAAGGCAGAATTTTCTAGTATCCTAGAAAACAAGCACATTATAAATATTACACATTTTTACATATTACTTTGATAAATTTTTGCATATTGTCAAATTCTGCACATTGCTTTATGAGAGAAACTTTTCTATTTTCTTTCAGTTCAGTCAACAGATATTGATTGAACATATAGAAAGTGTATATAGCACTCTGTCTGCTACAGGGGGAGTATATGGGTATGGAAACTCTGAGTCCAGGATGACCTGAAATGATCTTAGCTCCACTCATGAACCATTTGTAAACTGGGAGGCAAATCAGGCTGGAGTGAGGTATGTGCTGTGCCACATGTGTCCTAGAGAACCATGGCAAACGGGAGGTTATTATAACTTTTATGAAAAGTTTGATGAGAAATTAAATGGATAATATAGTATATAGAAACCAAGTAGGATCAATTTAAAATCAGAATTGTTATCTTAATTGGATTAAAGAAGCAGAATATCAATTCTGATGACTGCAAAAAAAAATATACTACTGTAAAAAAACTAAATGAATATATGATACTCTACAGAGTCTAAATAATTGTTGAATATAGTGACTAAAGCCTGGAAATGCCAGATAATTAAAAAACCAAAGAGTTCTTTAAAAATATGTTTTTTATATTATTTCTTTAAAAATATATTCTTTAAAAGTAAATTCTTTAAAAATATATTCTCTATGTTATTTTTAAAAAGTCATATTTAATAATTAAAATTTCATCTTTGGCCTAATTACACACTTAACCATACAAAGAATTGTTGTCATTTCATACAATGCATATTTATCTTTGGAGACTTTGAAAATTATCAAGATTTAGTTAGCTTAAGCTATTGTAGGTGTTAGATTTCAACTAGAATTTTAAGTTTAATCAAAATGCTATTCATTGGCTAATAAGTAGATTTTCCTACTAAAGCCCCAATTACTTCTGAACTCTTAGGTGAGATATGAAGTCCTTTGTATTACAATTGATACAACTAAAGAATTTTGGTTTTGGACACAGTTCTGATATTCAAGTAGCACATCCTGTGTTTGTTGGAAAGAGCAGGTAGTGCAGTATCTACATGACATTAACGACCATATAAAAGTAAAACATTGAATTATTAGCATTAGTAGCATAGTTGAGCAGATATCAATGAGCACCAACTTCTGCTCTCAAGAGGCCTATATTCTGATGACCTGTGAGTTGTATAATTCACCACTCTCCTGGCATTGGAGTTCTTGTCTTTCTTCTCTGCTTCTTAATTTATTACAACTGTGGTGGTGGACTTTGGGTGAGATCCTTTCTGAAGGGAAAATCTACATATATTATGAAAAGCTGAACGATGGAAAACATCTGGAGAAGTCAACTGCTCATAGCAATAACTGACTCCAGTAGTATATGATGCACTTATGGAGAGACTGGGAGTGAGGGGTTAGGCTAGGATTTCGAAAACTCTATAATTAACTATAGTATTGAAGAGAGGGAAAAGCAGTCTAGATTTGCAGCAAGAAAGTGTGCTTATGTGGTTCAGAAGCTTGAGTTCCCTGCCAGATCCTTCAATTTTAAAGTTCAAAGCATGGTTGGAAGCTATGATGTAGGATTTCCCATCAGGTTAGAAGGTTTGGTGCTAACCCATCAGCAATTTAGTAGTTATGAAAACTGAACTGTTTCCTGGCTTTATTTACAGAATGGTGAAACCAGGAACTGTGTTGCTTACCTTTGTATTTAGAAAAGTTGTGTTGACAGGTGCCAAAGAACAGTCTGAAAGTTATGAATCATTCAAAAACATTTATTCTATTCAAAAGGTTTTAAAAACCCTGAGTATATCATTCAACATCTTACAATATACTGGTTTGAGTATACACATAAGCCCAACACGGAAACAGCTGGATTCTGTTTCTTCCCATCCAGAAACAGCAGGATGGGAAGAAGATAAGCTGGGCACTAGCCTAATCTGCCAGGAAGGAGGGTGGTGGCTGTGTCATCTCAGACCTCTTGAGACTAGAGAGCCCTTGGGAAGGCTCTGAGAGACAGAATATGGAGTGGAGGCAGAACACATGTCATGTATCTGGAGGATTTAATCTTCTCCAGCTGGGAGGAACCTCTGGTAGAAATTTATCAGATGAGATGTTTTGGTTAATAGATTCTAATACCATTCTCTTTTTTCAGAAAGATGATTCATTTTTTTATAAGCTTTATTTAAAAGCATGCAGCAAATATCATTTATTTGAATTTTAAAACACGGTTAATTTTCATCTTGCCTTCTTGTTTTCTAATTTTGTGAGCTAGTAACCTACTCCACCCAAAGGTACTAATTTTATTATATAGACAACATTAAGTCTAGAATGTAAGCAGATAAGGAAATTAAGCATTAGAAAAAAAATCAGACAACTTAGTCTTGTTGTTTGTTCTTTTAATAGTTACTGAGGAAGAGATCCATTACCCATTAGCCAATGTTTATTGCAGAACTAAATATTGTTTCAATCTCTATGATTCCACCAATATAAAGCATAAGTTTAGTGGGATAATGAGAATAAAAAATGTATTTATTTACCATATGATTTCACTTATATGTGGAATCTAAGGAACAAAAATAACAAACTAGTTAAAAACAGACTCACAAATATAGTGGACAATTTGGTGACAGACAGAGGGGAGGGAGTTTGGGGGACTGGGAGAATGGGATGAAGGGTTAAAGAAGTACAAATTAGTAGTTGATAGTTGGGCATGGGGACGGGGAGCACAGTAGAGGGTTAGCATTAATATGATGGCTAGGTGGAGGGCCAGGAGAGGGAGGGAGAAATTGGGGGGATTGTATTATGAACTATATAGATGTCTAACCAATGTATTGTATACTTGAAACTAATTTAAAGAAATAGATTTAAAAAAAGAAACAAAAATGTATTTATAATGTTCTATTTTTAATAGTCTTCAATAGTTTAATTCTAATGGTATTCATGGGTTAATAAATGGATTTTCCTTTCAAAACTGATTACTTCTAAACTCTCAAGTGAGGTGGGAAGTCTTAAGATCATAATAAACGCACATATAGACTTTTGGTTTTGGATACTGTTCTGATATTCATGCAGGATATCTCATGTTTCTTGAAAAGAGCAGATAGTTAAGCATCATTAAGAACCAATGTTTCTTACTCTTGAATATCATATTACCATTAAAAACATCTGGTATTTTTCAGGTACAGAACACATATATTTTTTAAGTCTAAGCACATACTGGACTCTTAGGGAAAAAGGGATACATGGAATGTTTCAATTGTTGGTAAATTTATCACTTTATTAGTTGGCATTGTTTTGAAGCTGTCCTTTGCTTATAGTTGTAGCTAGTTTAATCTGACAGCCTTGAAAAAGACTATGAGAGCTCTAGTTTTTACTTGTGGTGAAAGCAGGCATCCAAAACCAGATGACAACCTATCTTCAAGATAAATGAAAGTGGTATGGTTAAGGCTGTTGTCAAGGCACAAGGCTGTGGTGAAGGCTGTTGTCAAGGCACAAGGACTGTACATACCAGTTTCAAAATTCTGACACTACCCTCTCATTATTGCCATTGGATTTGGAAATATTAGAGTGGAATGTTTTTAAATATTGGGAATGGGATAAGCATAATTTTCTTGTACTTATAAGAATGAAAGTTAATGTTCCCGGATTGATGTTTACATAAAAATAATTTGAAATTAAATAATAATAGTTACTGGCACTTATTTCCTATATTTTTAATATAAATGAGAAAGTAATTGTATTATATTTTAAAAGCATGAAACTTGAATGTTGATAATTATTTTTAAATTACTTTTTAAATTCAAACTGCTTTTTAAATTTTAATTTTAATTAAAAATTTTTTTTCTCAAGTATAGTTTCTATTTTTATTTATTTTTTTCAAAACTGCTTTAAATGCAGTGTTTAACAGTAGCAAGGACTAATTCTGATCAAGATATAGGAACAGGGATTGAATTTACCCTCACCTCTGAAACCACTAAAAAACTGGTCAAAATACAAAACGATAGTTTCCAAAACATTGGACATCAGGTAATAAAGAACAATAATTACAAAGAGACAGGAAACAATCAAGGTATGATTGCCCCAGCTTAGTTCTAGGAGAGAATTTCCAGGCCATGGTGCAGGGAGAGAAAACCCAGGGGGAACCTGGCAGTATCCCTGACTCAAGGAGGGGGAGCTGGGAAATCAGGGAAGCCAAGGTGGTTAGCACTCTCAGGATACTGGAGAATGAATTGCACAAAGAACTCTGGAGCTCTGCAGAGGGTCTTTTTAAAATCTTCAGCTGAGTACTAATCAGCCTACTCTCCTGAGGAAACCATTCAAAGCTGGGTAAAGAACTGCTTGAAAGGAAACAAAGAAACAATCCTTGGAGATTACTGAGGGCCAAGAATAATTCCTTTTCCCACCAACCAGTGTGGAAAAATCTCATAAATTAGAGGATATTGGATAAAATACTCAGAAGAGTTTTTCCTTACTGGTAGGGCAAAATTAGAGCTACATTAAAGGCTACTCTAGTCCCACCTCGCAAAGCTGGAAAGCAAGCTCTGGAAGGATCAAACTGTTTCCAGTTAAATGCATTCTGTCCTAGAACATAGCTCAAGAATATTTATAGGACAAGAACAGTTAACATTCAACAAGGTAAAATCCACATTTTCAGGCATCCAGTAAAAATTACCAGCATGCAAAAAAGGAGTAGTATATATTTTGAATATATGACATATATTGAGGAGAATAATTACTCAATTTGAAGTCAAACCAGACTTGACACATGTTAGAATTAGTCAACAAGTACATTAAAACTTACAATTATTTGTGTTCCATGTGTCTAAAAGTTAAGTAGAGACATAGAGGATATAAAAAAGACACAAATCAAATGTCTAGCTAGAGATGAAAACTACAATGTCTAAGAATTTAAAATATTGTTACTGCCATATCAATCAAAATAGAATTACTGATCACAGACATTTATAAAAAATGTTCACCTCACCCATCACAGGTGTCAAAACAATGCACACTGGGAAGGCCATTCCAATTATTTTTAGGTCAGTCCAACCAGAACTGGATCTTAGCAAATGTGAGTCCTAGGCAGAATGATAATTGCTATCTCTTCTAGCCCATATTCTTTTAAAATTAAATTTATTGGAGTGACATTGGTTAATAAAATTATACAGGCTTCAAGTGTACAATTCAATAACATGTCATATGTATATTGTATTGCATGTTCACCACCCAAAGTTAAATTTCCTTCACTATATATTTGACCCCCTCTACCCTTATCCACCTCCTCTCTTTATCTCATATTCTTAGATATTGTTTTCACATTGGTTTACTGGTGGGAGGAAAAATTGATTTTCAATAAATAAAAGTTATATGTGTTTAAAATTCAAGATTTATTATTGTCACTGAATATAAAATATATTTAATTTATAGTCACTGAATTTAAAATATACATTGTAAATATGTATTTAGAATAGTTTATCTTTATCACTCATACTGAATAGTATTAATCACACGCTGTCACTGAAGATAGAGGCCACCTTGCTAGATATCCTGCATTTGCTCCTCCATATCCACTCATCACTCTTTACCTTCTCTTTGCTAGAGGAGGCTACATGAGCTGCATCCATGGACTCCCTTGTCCTCTGGCATCCAAGTAGAATTCAACAGTCAGAAGTATTAGCAGGTGATGGGAGGCCAGGAGGAAAAATTGGGATTTATGTTCCCCTAGGTCCCTCCCTGCTAGACTGCTGCAGATTGGCTTTGTCTTTCCACTGGGTTCTGGAAACCCATTTTCTTCCATTGCCTTGCAGGTCTAGGAGTGCCGAGGACTCACTACATGGTACAACACTTTGTTGGCCTCCCTAAATCCTGTACACAATTTTGTTGATATTCCTTCTATTAATTTCTACTAGCTTAAATGTGCTGTCTCTCTCCTGATGGACTCTAACTGACATAGTGTGTTTTATGACCTTAGTTATGAAGTCATTTTCAAACACATTCACATCTAAAATGTATTTTCTCTGGCTTCCTTGTGTGCAAAACATTTTCTATATTTCTGTAATTCTTGATCTATTCATTTTATTTGGTGAAAACTGGAAAATATCTAAGGAAGGGTAGTAGAGATTTTAAAATTTACTTTATACAATAAATTACTCATAATAAATTACCACTAAACAGCTACATGTAATATATTATTTGGTTATAGAATTTCAATTAACCGCAGCTGTTGACTTCAGCCAGTGTCAGGCTGAGTAGTGAGAGACTCAGTGTTAATGTTGTAGCTTGTTATGGTAGCCTATGACTTGCCCAATTTCAGCAGAGATAGTTTAGTGCCAACACCTCCCCTCCCTTAACTCAAGGTGCCGGTGCCACATACTTCAGTAAGAAAGAGACCAATTTACAGTTTGTTTTATATAAGTAGGTGTACGAAGAAACTAAGTTATGTGGCACCATCTTTTAAACTTATTCCAGTGTTGTTTTAGTTTCCCTTAAAGACCCATTGCTTAATACAGCTCTGGCAAAGCATTCTTCCTCTAGTTCAAAACAATTTGAATTCAAGTTGGAAAC
>NW_011888839.1:6356798-6358933 GCF_000151845.1 Pteropus vampyrus | reverse complement strand
ATTTATCCTTTAACTTAGAAAATATAAGAAATATATAAAAATGAAGACTCAGAATAATATAACAATACTTTCATCTGATGCCCAGATTTCTGTCTTCTTGTGCAATATCTCATTTTCTTGTCCCATTCAGCTTCTTTGATAGTGTCCTTAGTCTGGGATCAGCGCCTGGACCCCAGCTTATCTAGGAATCGGGATCTGACCATGAAACAGGGTCTTGTGAATTTATCCAAGCTATAGTATGAAAGGTGTTGGAAGCTAGAAAGAGATTAAAAACAGAAATACCAATTTATTGCAGCATCAAGAGATAGAACATTGATAACGTGAACATCTTTCAGAGGCATTTTTGATGAAAAAAGTATTGGAGTTAAGAACAAATGGATTTCAGTAAGTGAAGGAAAACTAAACTGGGTTCTGTATTTTTAGTTTAAATGACATAGAAAATGGTATTTTTACTGAAAAACATAAGATATTTGAGAGGGAGAATGAGAGGAGGAATTTGAAGATGAACATACGATATTGAAGTGAGAACAGTATTTCAAATGAGTTATGGAAGTCGTTGGAGAAATGGGACTCTAGGCTAGGTGCATGTTTAGGGCTGGAGAGCTGGAACTGGAAGCCCTAATAAACAGACAGGCTAGTGTTGAAGCTTTGCATGTAAGTGAACTCTCTAAGAGGAAGGACCAATAACAAGACTTCGCAGTTGGGAGGCAGTGTCTATAGGGAAATATGGTGAGGTAGTAAGGTACTAGTATAGTAAATGATAATGGCAGTTAAGAGAGAATCATCATTTGCCAAATTTTCCAAAAAATAGAAAATATAAGCTTCACAAGACCAGGGAGTTTGGTCTATTTTATTCACTTCCATATCCCTAACCCTTAGAACAGTGGCCCACACATAATTGCTCCTCAATATACATTTTTTTATTGAATGAAATAAAAAAAAGACCATTATATTTTGTAAGAAATTCATTATTAGTCCTCAGTAGATCAGCTGTGAGAGAAACCATATTTCAGAGGAAGGAGAAGGAAATAGATGTCAAAAAGGGGAAAAAAGCAGAATAAGACCATCTAATAAAGTTTGTAAAGAAAAGTGAGTGAAGTAGAGAATCATAGATGTGTTTTATTATCAAAACATGTATACCTCTTCCATTTATAATATAGACATCAGTGCTTTTAGACTGGTGGAATCACTCTTTAATTTAAAAATAAAATTAGCTCAGCTTCATACCCCACATGTAACAAAAACCCAGTATTCCTTATTTTGCCATTCTTCTTTCCCACCTAATCACTCTCTGGGGATTTTCTGAATTTGGATGTGTCCTAGTCTCCTTTGGCTTCCAACTACTCTCTCGACTGATTTCAGAACTCCACACCTTGCCTCCTGCAACCTGTTTCTTCTCTCTGCTCCCCAATGACCAGTGTGAAGAACATATAGCCTTGATTTCCTCCTAGTGTGGTTCGCATAAGGGTGTCAGATGCAGTACACTGTTACTAACATTCTTGAGGCAACAAACAAATCTCCTACAGCACAAAATTCCTATTATTTTTTCTTTTCAAAATTAGATAACAAATATTCAGAAAAAATGCATAAATCTTAATTGTGAAACTCGACACATTTTCACACACTGAGCAGAGTTGTGATTGGCACACAGATCAGGATGTAACACATCACAGCATTCTGAAATTTCCTCACTATGTCCCCTTCTTAGTCAAAATCTCTCCCAGGGATAATCACTACTCTGATTTTTAACACCAAAATTAGTTTTACTTATTGTAATCTTTCTATAAAAAGAATCATACAGTAAGCATTCTATTGTATCTGCTACAAATTATACGTGTGAGATTCATCCATATTGTTGCTTAAGTTATACTTGACTCCTAATTATTTTTATATTTGTATTTGAATATTTGTAGTATTCCCTCATGTGAATGTCACGTGTTTTATTTATCTATTCTATTGCTAATGGGCATATGGCTAGTTTTCAGTTTGGGGCTATGATAGATAAAGCACTATACATATTCTCATTCATGTTTTCTGATAAACATATGTACTAATTTTCAGGGAGTACAAAAACAACCCTAATCTTAAAGATCCTGGGAATCTATAATTAGCTGCCTTTCTTTGCCATCATGTTT
>NW_011888839.1:6354605-6356748 GCF_000151845.1 Pteropus vampyrus | reverse complement strand
AAGTGATCACCCCAATAAATCTAGTGGAACCCTTTTGAATTGTTAGTGGGAATGTAAAATGGTTCAGCTGTTGAGGAAAATGGTATGGTTGTTCTTCAAAGAATAAACAGGATCACCACATGATCCAGCATTTCCACTTCTGGTTATATAACTAAAAGAAGTGAAAGTAGGAACTTGAACAGATATCTGTACAATCATGTTCATAACATCATTAGTCACAATAGCCAAAAAGTGGAAATAACCAAAGTGTCTATCAATGTATGAATGAATGAACAAAATGTAGTATATCTGTATATATAACAGTTTAAAAATTATGTGCCATAAATTTTATTAAATAAGGAATTAGAATATTTTTCACCTAGGTCTTTATGCTGATTTTTACTTTCTGAAATATGTATAATCTTCCTAAAATTTTTTTATAAAATATAAGATGTGATAAACCCAATTATGCTAACTAGGCACAACCTTGTGATTTTGGAAAGAAAACAGTAATCCAGAGGAAAAAATTAGCATTTCCTTCTCGCTTCCAATGACAGGAACATACATGTCCTTAGTAATGGCTCTTCCAAGATGCTGCCTCATTTTAGAGCCCTGTTTGCCTCTTGGGCTCCTCCTGTCTAGGTACAGTCAATGCCTATTCTCGATACTTTTTTGGGATGGCTCTTTCTGTGGGCAAATTTAGTAACATCCTCCTAAAGGTTATGAAGTGAAAAATTGTTTCTATGTTTCTGTTTTATAAAAGTCAAACTCAAACAAAAACATAAAAAAAAATCATAAGTGTTTCCATTAAACGTGTTTTCTTCCATTCCCTTTGGACATGTAAATTCGCATAGTCTACAACTTTATTAGATGTTGGATTTATCCTTTAACTTAGAAAATATAAGAAATATATAAAAATGAAGACTCAGAATAATATAACAATACTTTCATCTGATGCCCAGATTTCTGTCTTCTTGTGCAATATCTCATTTTCTTGTCCCATTCAGCTTCTTTGATAGTGTCCTTAGTCTGGGATCAGCGCCTGGACCCCAGCTTATCTAGGAATCGGGATCTGACCATGAAACAGGGTCTTGTGAATTTATCCAAGCTATAGTATGAAAGGTGTTGGAAGCTAGAAAGAGATTAAAAACAGAAATACCAATTTATTGCAGCATCAAGAGATAGAACATTGATAACGTGAACATCTTTCAGAGGCATTTTTGATGAAAAAAGTATTGGAGTTAAGAACAAATGGATTTCAGTAAGTGAAGGAAAACTAAACTGGGTTCTGTATTTTTAGTTTAAATGACATAGAAAATGGTATTTTTACTGAAAAACATAAGATATTTGAGAGGGAGAATGAGAGGAGGAATTTGAAGATGAACATACGATATTGAAGTGAGAACAGTATTTCAAATGAGTTATGGAAGTCGTTGGAGAAATGGGACTCTAGGCTAGGTGCATGTTTAGGGCTGGAGAGCTGGAACTGGAAGCCCTAATAAACAGACAGGCTAGTGTTGAAGCTTTGCATGTAAGTGAACTCTCTAAGAGGAAGGACCAATAACAAGACTTCGCAGTTGGGAGGCAGTGTCTATAGGGAAATATGGTGAGGTAGTAAGGTACTAGTATAGTAAATGATAATGGCAGTTAAGAGAGAATCATCATTTGCCAAATTTTCCAAAAAATAGAAAATATAAGCTTCACAAGACCAGGGAGTTTGGTCTATTTTATTCACTTCCATATCCCTAACCCTTAGAACAGTGGCCCACACATAATTGCTCCTCAATATACATTTTTTTATTGAATGAAATAAAAAAAAGACCATTATATTTTGTAAGAAATTCATTATTAGTCCTCAGTAGATCAGCTGTGAGAGAAACCATATTTCAGAGGAAGGAGAAGGAAATAGATGTCAAAAAGGGGAAAAAAGCAGAATAAGACCATCTAATAAAGTTTGTAAAGAAAAGTGAGTGAAGTAGAGAATCATAGATGTGTTTTATTATCAAAACATGTATACCTCTTCCATTTATAATATAGACATCAGTGCTTTTAGACTGGTGGAATCACTCTTTAATTTAAAAATAAAATTAGCTCAGCTTCATACCCCACATGTAACAAAAACCCAGTATTCCTTATTTTGCCATTCTTCTTTCCCACCTAATCA
>NW_011888839.1:6348169-6353030 GCF_000151845.1 Pteropus vampyrus | reverse complement strand
TCAATATGAACACCCCATTGCATAGACAAGACAATGGGTTCCTGTCCATAGGCAATGGACTTATTATTCAAATATGTAATTTTTAAAGAAAGCTGTCATTAAAGTGACTTTCAGGTAAAATTTGAAATATATAAATAAACATTTCATAGCATCTTAAAAAATAGAAAAGGGAGAAACAGGCAACTGGCTCTTTTTCTTTATTTGAAATATTTAAAAATTAAGTAATACATGTATCTATATATAGGTCTATTCTCAATAATTTTTTAGGAAATAACAGTTGTCATTTCAGTTGACGTATTTAGCTATTTTTTTTCAGTTTCAATGATTCTTTTTTTCATTATACCTTTCACTGTTATGTTGTTTTCAACCGCCCTAAATTATTATTTTTTAGGAATATCTATCACTTGGGGACCGAATCTCTGTTGTCTGCTCTTCTTAGTATCATCTTCTTTCTCATTTTGCATTTTAAATTCCTTTTAACCCTTTACCTCACACTCAGATCTCTTTCCATCACAGCTGATTGTCTTTATAATTTATTGTGGTGTCATTTTATGTACGTATTCTTTTTTCATGATTTTTTTTCATGTTTCAGAGAATCACAAAATCTTATACTTTATCGATAATTGATAATACTCTTTAAAAATATTTTCTGGTTACTATAGTTAATTATTATGAAAAATATGATTTTGCTCTAAACTTTCAAGATGATCTTCCATTTTTCCTGCTGTTCCACATTTTCAGGACCCTATGTCATTTTCTTTCAATTTACCCACCCTGGAATGATGTAAGGTCTCTCTAATCTTGATATTTGCCAATAGCCAGGGTACATGGTATTTCCTTTTTAGCTCCTGATTATTTGGCCATGGTAAAATCCCTTTTTCAGATTTTCAAGTGGAAAACAGGTTGATGTTTTAAAGCTTCTTTTTAAATTCCCACCCTCTAGCAGGCATCTCTCTATACTGGCTCTTTGGATTTAGTGGTATTTTTCCCTGAGAAGGGTACTGTAACTTTCCATCTCAGTATTTCCTATTTCCAGGCTCTTGTGTTTCTGTAGTTTGTTATTATGACTCTAACAAGTACAATGCTAGTTTTTTTACATGGTGCTGTATCATTGCCAGCTCTTGTCACCTCTCATTTTCTATTGTGGTGGTTTCCAGAAATTACAGTCTCTGAAGAGAAGCAGGAAAATAGGCATTGGGGTGGGGGTTGTTTCCAAAAGCATACTGTTCTGAAGGGTAGCTTCTGAGTTTCATGTTGCTATGGCCTCTGGGTCTCTGTGAGGGATTTGGGAAGTTATGACGGTACAACTTTTCTATTTGTTTTCAGCGTGGTAGGTATGTTCCATTTACGACAGCAAAATATGCACAAGCTACCATGTGGGATTCTGAAGTTAGTTCCATTGATCATTCAGTTAACTGAAAATTCACTCATTTCCTGGCAATAAGATGGCTTTGGGTAATGATTTTCTGTTATGACTTGTAATTCTTTTCTGATTTTTTTTATGGGTTTCACTAGTGAAAAAATTGAAAGAGAACAAATCTGAAATAGAAAGCTATGTCCTATACTTTTGAGTTATAAAATTGCCATGAATATTTTAGTTGGCCGACCTGAATAGAGGAAAAAATTTATGATTTGAAAGTACTCAATGACTTACTTGGTCACAAAGTCAGAAATAAGAATACAATATTCACCACCAACTCAGGATAATTTGTAGAAGAAATAACTAAAATAAACTCAATTATGAAGGAGAGTTGACAGTCACGTAGGTCAGACAGGCTCTTACTTTCTTTTTCTAATGTCCTGTCAGCCCCTTGTCATATTCATTTTCATTAACACTTATATCAGGGGGCAGAAAGAGGTGACATTTCAATCTGTCAACTTCACTGCTCATTAGCAACTCATGTTAAGGGCAGTAAAGGGAGGACCAAAGGCTAAATTGAAGTTACAAGTTTTCTGTGGTTCTCACTTACCCTGGTGTGCCATTAGCACAGATAATAGAGATGGAGCTATATTAAGTTATTTAGAGTCTGATGGAAGAAATGCAGGGTGAAAACCTGTAAAAGGGTTGAGAACCTAGATGTGGTAATTCTTTCTGAGAGAAAGGGGAGCTACAGGCATGCATAGACATTAATATGATGCTGTGCAATGTTGCATACAGGTGAGCACAGTTAGTAGTCTTTGGCTGAGAAAAAAAAAGGATAGACTATAGATGACATTTCAAACCCACATCATATGGTGAGGTCTTGAAAGAAGACAGAGAGGTCAGCTGTAAGTATGTGATTAATTCATCTGTGAGAAGGTGTATGTGTGAATCTGTGAATGGAACATATTTGAGGAAAGTAGGGATTTTACTGTAGAATTAACACTACTTTCAGATCAGTGGAATGTACTCACTTAATTATTTTTTCCACTTTTCAGTTTTTATAAAATAGAAATCCTTAAGGTACAGTGCACAGAATTTAACTCTGGATTGATTTTTTTCCTTGATACATTATGCATCTTTCATCAAAAATTATTTGATAATTTTGGTCTTTTCAAGAAAGTATCATGAGAATAAAATCATGGACACTACAATGACCTAGTTAAATCATCTGAGTGAAAGGACTAAATAAACAGTAATATAAGTGAACAGTAATGTGCTACATCAATATGGAGAATTTCACTTTCATAATAAATTTATCATCTAAGTATCATATTTTATTATTGTCATGGTTTATACACATTGTCCAGACATTTTACCTTCTCTCTCTTCTGTATTAGAATTTGAAAATAACCTTATGTTTGCATTATTTGCAGACCACTTTCAAAATATGATGCTAATAAAAAATCAATTAATATTTTAAAATATCAATTCCTCTATTTTATTCCAAGCAATGTTGGAAATATAAATGTGATCCTATTTCCTTCAAGGATTTACAACACAGTTGAGGAATCATAAAAACTTACACAGAGGTATGAGAGGAACCATGTGGCACCAAATATATGTAATAGGACTTCAAGTAAGAGCCAGAGTAGCTCTTGGAACTTGATATGGGTTTGTAAGAATGGGCAGGACTTGAAAATTGGCTCTAAAGTCAGTTTTCCCTTTAACAATTTAAAGCCTCGCTTTATGAAATAATCTGCCATTTTAAAGACAACACTCATACTGACTTCATTAGATACTTTTTGACTATAAAGGAGTCTCAGTGGGAGGCAGCAGACATAGCAGTAGAAGAGCTCAGTTTCTAGAGACAGCCTGGAGAACAGGTCACTTCTGCTTTCTAAGGCTCTGTCTCTTTATCCAGTGACACCTCCCCTGCCATACTATGATGCTTCCCCATTATGCTTTCCTGGATTTTTGCAATAGTTTCCTCACTGATCTCCTTTCTTTTATCCTTGTACCCTCATGATCTATTCCCAACACTGCAGATGACTGATCTTTTAAAATCCTAAACAGATCCTAGTGTTGTTCAAAATCTTTCAAGGTTGCCTATTTCACTTAGAGTCAAAATCAAAATCCTTACACTGGTCTAAAAGCCTCCTTGCTCCTTTCCTCTGTGATCTCATCTACATTTACAGCAGGCACTTCAGCCTCCTTGCTGTTTTAGAACATGCCGGGCATGCTGTTTCCTTAGAATATTTTTATGGGCCATTCTTTTTTCCTTGTATGCTCAATAGGATTAACTCCCTTATCTCCTTGAGAATTACCCTGACCGCCATATTTAAAATTGCAAGACTCCCGCTTTAACTTATCCTGTTTTACTCATTTTTGTGTCCATAACAGTCACCTTTTAACATATTTTATAATTTAATAATATATTATGGTCATTGTTTAGTGTCTCTCTACCTCTAGTAGAATATGTTTTTTTCACTGTTACATCCAAAATACCAAAACAGTCTGGAATATTCCAGGCACTTGATAAATATTTGTTGAACTGTATGCAAAAAAAAAAAAAAAAAAAAAGAAAGAAAGAAAGAAGGTGGCCTATAATTACACATTCCATAAATATTAGCTATTATTATTATGAATCCAACCAGGACAGTATAAGAACTCCACTAGAATGTGGCTCCATGGAGGCAGGAATCTTTGCCTTTTTTTGTAATCTGAGCACTTAAAAGTGTGCATGATACATAACTGGTACTCAATAAATATTTGAAGAAAGAAAGGAATAAAGGAATAAAAGAACAAAGGAGATAGTGTGAAAATGGGTTGTAAGCTGTACAGAGCAATGGCTAAGTAGACCAGAGGGTTTCTATTGGGTAGAATGTAAAATCTGGTGGAAATACTGTCTGTGCATGAGGGTGTTAAGGATATTCTGGAAGAGAATCAGCGTAGAGGAAGGTATCTAAATGGAAGTATTTGATGTGTTTGGTAACATAAAAAAAACATTCATGTAGGACATCAGGGGTGAAGAAAAGAATAAGAAGTCATTTCCTTAGAGGCAATATTTGGATTCATAGGAAAAAATGAGGAATGGAAAGAAGTGAGACTGGATGACTTAAAAATTTCTTAGACTTTGAAGATGGTTGATGATTTATCAATTGGACATGTCCCTATACATGGGGCAGAACATAAAATAAAAACAAATTAATCTTTGTCCTTAGAACAGTGACTTGTACACAGTAAACTCAAATTGTATATATTGAATGAATATGAATACCTGGAAGAGATTAAGATTCTGTCTAAAGATGTGTAAAGTATAATTACAAACTATTTAAGAGCAGAATGATTTTAAGTAATAAAGGCATATGTTAAAACTAAGATAAAATTCAGTGAAATTAAGTTTAAAATAACATTATAAAAAATAACATACAAAAACATAATCCAAATAAACATTCTTTAAAAAGTTTTATTATGTTGTATCTGGATTTCCTTAAAACA
>NW_011888839.1:6347480-6348119 GCF_000151845.1 Pteropus vampyrus | reverse complement strand
GAGGAGATATATCCAAAAAGAAATTACTGTTAGTAATATCAGAGAGTTTACTGCCTATGTTTTCTTCTAGAAGTTTTATTTAAATCTTACATTTAAGTCTTTATCCATTTTGAGTCTATTCTTATATACGATATAAGAAAATGGTCCAGCTTCTTCTTCTTTTTTTTTTTTTTTGCATATATCTGTCCAATTTTCCCAACACCATTTATTGAAGAGACTGTCTTTACCCCATTGTATATTCTTATCTCCTCTGTCATATATTAAGTGAGCGGATAGTTATGAATTTGTTTCTGGGCTCTTTATTCTGTTCCATTGATCATTGTATCTGTTTTTATGCCAGTACTGTGCTGTTTTGATTACTGTAGCCTTGTAGTATAGTTTGATATTAGGTAGTGTGATATCTCTAACTTTGTTCTTTCTCAAGATTTCTGTGGCTATTCAGGGGCTTTATGGTTTCATATAAATTTTAAGATTATTTGTTCTATCTCTCTGAAAAATACCAGTGATATTTTGATAAGGATTGCATTGAATTTATAGATTGCATTGGGTAGTATGGCCATTTTAATGATGTTGATTCTTCTTACGCATGAGCACAGTATATGCTTCCATTTATTTGTATCTTCTTCAATTTCTCTTTTC
>NW_011888839.1:6345595-6347430 GCF_000151845.1 Pteropus vampyrus | reverse complement strand
AAAAAAAAAAAAAAAAAAAAGAAAGAAAGAAAGAAGGAAATTAGCACAATACCTGATCTATAATTACACATTCCATAAATATTAGCTATTATTATTATGAATCCAACCAAGACAGTATAAGAACTCCACTAGAATGTGGCTCCATGGAGGCAGGAATCTTTGCCTTTTTTTGTAATCTGAGCACTTAGAAGTGTGCCTGATACATAACTGGTACTCAAAAAATATTTGAAGAAAGAAAGGAATAAAGGAACAAAGGAACAAAGGAGATAGTGTGAAAATGGGTAGTAAGCTGTACAGAGCAATGGCTAAGTAGACCAGAGGGTTTCTATTGGGTAGGATGTAAAATCTGGTGGAAATACTGTCTGTGCATGAGGGTGTTAAGGATATTCTGGAAGAGAATCAGCTTAGAGGAAGGTATCTAAATGGAAGTATTTGATGTGTTTGATAACATAAAAAAAAATTCATGTAGGACATCAGGGGTGAAGAAAAGAATAAGAAGTCATTTTCTTAGAGGCAATATTTGGATTCATAGGAAAAAATGAGGAATGGAAAGAAGTGAGACTAGATGACTTAAAAATTTCTTAGACTTTGAAGATGGTTGATGGTTTATCAATTGGACTTGTCCCTATACATGGGGCAGAACATAAAATAAAAACTAATTAATCTTTGTCCTTAGAACAGTGACTTGTACACAGTGAACTCAAATTGTATGTATTGAATGAATATGAATACCTGGAGGAGATTAAGATTCTGTCTAAAGATGTGTAAAGTATAATTACAAACTATTTAAGAGCAGAATGATTATAAGTAATAAAGGCATGTGTTAAAACTAAGATAAAATTCAATGAAATTAAGTTCAAAATAACATTATAAAAAATAACATACAAAAACATAATCCAAATAAACATTCTTTAAAAAGTTTTATTATGTTGTATCTGGATTTCCTTAAAACATGAATGAGTTGGATATAAATTAAATACTATGGTTTGTATGTTTGTATTTCTTTAATGTTTATGGTTTCTACATTAGCAAATTGCAGATCTCTTGAAGGCAGAGATTGTATCTTTTGTTCAACTTGCATTTTCTCAGAGGATCTAGAGTTGGGACCAACTAGAATAATGTATTGGCAGGAAAAAAAAAGAAATATTGCCTAACAACTCTCTTTATGAATATAAGAAGTGTCATTTTTATACATTCAGTTGACTTCACATTTATACATTCCATGAACTGATATGTTTAGTACATTTATACATTCCATGAACTGATATGTTTAGCACAAAATATGTCATTTTAATTGTGCTCGTCTCAAATATTTGTTATAAAAATGCTGATAATTGCCTGTTACACAGAAGGTAAACAATTTTTGTGGCCACCACATTTCTTTGTGATTTAATTCTGCTTCAGTAAGTACCTTCCAAACCTATTTTGAGCTTTATGCATAATTAGTTCAAGAAGATGATATTTACAACTCTACTCACAGGTGGCTAAACTTTTGGGATGTCAATCACCATTAGAGTATGGTTGGAGAAAGGAGTGGTTGATAGGGAACTAAAACCAAGGTTGAAAGACAATTATTTAAAACGTTTAAACTAAGGGCAACCCCATGCTCATTTTACATTAAACGTATTAGGCATACTGATTTATATTGAGATTATAGAATCTCAATATAAGAAAGAGCAGAAGTTTCCCAAGTTTTAACGGATCTGAACCAAAAAGCATGGGTTTTTAAATACTATGATTAGTTATAGCAAATATCTTTGTGTCAGATTTTGAACATAGATTATCCAATATTGTAAAAAGTTTATTTAAAAAAATATATCAATCGTTACTTTGGA
>NW_011888839.1:6344922-6345545 GCF_000151845.1 Pteropus vampyrus | reverse complement strand
TCAATGACTTATGATTTTCTGAGAACAGGTCTTTTACCACCTTGGTTAATTTGATTCCCAGGTATTTTATAGTTTCAATACAATTGTAAATGGGATTATTTTCTTAATGTCTCTTCTGAAAGTTCATCATTGGTATATAAAAATGCTACTGACTTCAGAATATTTATTTTGTAACCTGCTACTTTACTGAATTCATTGATCAGTTCTAACAGTTTTTTGGTGGAATCTTTAGAGTTCTCTATATTTAGTATCATGTCATCGACAAGTAATGAGAGTTTTACTTCTTCCTTTCCAATTCGGATGCCTTTTATTTCTCTTTTTTGTCTTACTACTTTGTGGCTTCCAATACAATGTTGAAGAGGAGTGGTGAAAGTGGGCAACCTTGTCCTGATCCTGATCTTAATGAAAATGCTTTTAGCCTTTTCCCATTGAGTATAATGTTAGCTGTAGATTTGCTGTATATGGCCTTTATTATGAGGTATGTTCCCTTTGTTCTCACTTTGCTGAGTTTTTATCATAAATGGATGCTGGATTTTGTCGAACACTTTTTCCGCATCTCCTGATACAATCATATCGTTTCTATCTTTCGATTGTTAATGTGATGTATCATATTAATTGATTTG
>NW_011888839.1:6344414-6344872 GCF_000151845.1 Pteropus vampyrus | reverse complement strand
TGGATTTTGTCGAACACTTTTTCCGCATCTCCTGATACAATCATATCGTTTCTATCTTTCGATTGTTAATGTGATGTATCATATTAATTGATTTGTGGATATTGCACCAACCTTGGATCCCAGGAATAAATCCAACTTGATTATGGTGTATGATATTTTTAATATATTGCTGAATTCGGTTTGCTAATTTTTTGTTGAAGATTTTTGTATCAACATTCGTAAGAGATATCAGCCTATAGTTTTCTTTTTTTCTAATGTCTTTGGTTTTGGAATCAAGGTAATGGTGACCTCATAAAAGGAGTTAGGGAGCCTTCCCTCTCCTTGAATTTTTTGGAATAGTTTGAGAAGAATAGGTGTTAATTCATCTTTGAATATTTGATAAAATTTGCCTATGAAGCCATCTGGTCCAGGACTTTTGTTTTTTGGGAGGTTTTTGATTACCGATTCTATTTCATTGG
>NW_011888839.1:6341777-6344364 GCF_000151845.1 Pteropus vampyrus | reverse complement strand
TCTCAGATTTCTGATTGTCACTGGAAGGCCACCTTTACTGGAAAGTGAAATAATTGGTCCCAGTACAAGGGCCAGTAGCTTTTCTCTCATCCATTTTACCACTTTTCCTTTGTAACGTAACATAACCTTGAAGAGTGTGGCCAGCTAAAAGGCTGTATTTCCGAAACCCTCTGTCAGCCTCATGTGGCTATTAAATTCCAGGCAATGAGATGTGAGTGAACGCATCTTCAAGGGACTTCAAAGACCTTTCTTTCAAAGGTAGCAGCTGGCCTGGAATATAGACATAAAGGCTGGAGCTCTAGCAACTACAGTATCATGATCCTGGAGGTGTCCTTGAATCTGGAGGCCATGTACCTAATATGGGGTTTACTAGGCTAGGCTTCTGATGACAGGGTGAAACTGCTAAACCAGCCCTGGACTTTCTGTCTCTGAACTTTATTTAGCTGAAAATGAAATAAACCTCTCTTATTCAAGGCACTGTTATGATTTCTTTCTTTTATATGTAGCTGTATCTAATTTTAGCTGATATGTCACATAAGGGCTATGAATTGACTGGATGGAAAGATGGACTAATTCAAAACTTTCTTCTCTAACAACTTGCTTTTATTCCTAAAATTCTTAACATTAAAATTAAGTTTTTCTAGGGGCGAAAACATAATTTCTATAAGCTTTTATTAAGATGCGTATGTTCCATACAGGATGAATGAAGTAACCTTGCTTTATGAAAGCCTAGGAATAGAACTCTGAGCATGATGGAGATGATGAGCAAAAATGATAATGGTACCATAGGCCACTGAGGCTGTGTCTGGAGCAAAAATAGAAAAGAGGCTGGGCCCTGCATATATGTTCATGTACCTCATACTATTGCCAAAGAGGAAACATGACCTCAGGGAAAATTTTTTTAAGTAAGTTTTGCCTTAGAAATTATATGAAACTTAATCAACTTTAAAATTTGTTATTTTTAAGAAACTTTAAAAATACTTCAATGTCTTAATAGTTAATTAAATAACTACATTTAAACACTTAATATTTCTTGATATTTAAAATTAAAAATTCAAATTTAATATTTTATTTTACATCGTTTATGTCTTATGTCACCAGGAGCATCATACTTTTCTTATAATCAAGTTTTTAATTGAAAACCATGTTCTAAGGCTTGCTTCAATGTTCATTTTTGTACATCTTTAAAAAAGTTAACTCGAAGTTAACTCAAAAGTTAGAAATGAGATTCTGTTATTACAAGAAGCATTGCAGAGTGATGGATGAAGAGAAGCAGGCAGGCTCTGGAGCTTGACTGCCTGGGTTTGAAACCTGCCTCTACCACTTACTAGTTATAGGACCTGGGGCAAATTGTTTAACTTAACTGTGCCTCAGATTTCCCATCTATAAAAAGGGAATAATAATAATACTGACCTCGTAGGTTTGTAAGGAGAACTAATTGAGCTGATTTTTATAAAGTATGTAGAACTCTGCCCATATGTATGTTAAATATATAAAATCTAATTTCAGTTAGTACCCAGACAGAATGTAGGATTGACATATGGGCTTTGGATATTAATGAGGATTCTAATATGGATTCTGCTAACTTCCATCTGTGTGATCTTGATTTGCTTAAATTTTCTGAGACTCAACTTTCTTCCTTGAAATTGTAGATAATAAAACTGACCTCATAGGATTGTTGGGATGAATAAATAGGGTTGCCAGATAAAATATGGGATGTCAAGTTAAATTTGATTTTCCGATAAACAATGGATAGTTTTTAGCATAAGTATGGCTCATAAAATGTTTGGAATATACTTATAATAAAAAAAATATGTTGTAATTAAAATTTAACAGGGCATCCTGTTTTCTTTTCCTTTTAACTTCCCTCCACCCCACCCCTGGGCAACTCTATTAGTAAATAAGTTAGTCGTTAGTCTCGATTTTTCATTAGAAGATGTCAATCCTATACACATGTAAAATTTTCTACTGGAATATGACTTTTTGTATAGATTAGGAAAGCATTGACTATAGTTACTTACATAATTCTCCAAATTTTCTAATTTTTTTAAAAAATAAATATAGGTGTATATCATCAGTTGGATTCAGCCTACCAGCATCTTTCATGGCTTTCATTAGCTTTCATTGCTTTCTAGAAAATATTCTGATTTTATGGAAACTCAAGGAACTCTTTGAATCTAGCTCTCTTACTAGATAATCTGGCTCTCTTACTAGATATCTCTTACTAGATACCTCTACCAAAACTTGGCGTTAAAAACAAAAAAGACAATTTAAGCAAGGCTGTTTGTGTTTTGAAAGGATAGTGGGCCCCGTACCTCATATCTAGAGAACATAAAAGAAAAAAAAAATGAAACTTCAAAAAGTGAATCTAGATAATTTTACCATTAACAAACAGTAAACTGTTCTTAAATTTAACTTCTTATATTGATGGATAATAATTTATTCTTCTTAAAACAATAAACTTTTTTTGCTCTTAGTGGTTACTATTCTAAAGCATAAAAATAAACAAGTGAGGATAGAAAAAGTATACAAAGAGCATATTTTTCTTGATTTCTTTTCTCAAAAATTTTGGAAGTTAAAGAAATAC
>NW_011888839.1:6338062-6340592 GCF_000151845.1 Pteropus vampyrus | reverse complement strand
TTTTAAGAAACTTTAAAAATACTTCAATGTCTTAATAGTTAATTAAATAACTACATTTAAACACTTAATATTTCTTGATATTTAAAATTAAAAATTCAAATTTAATATTTTATTTTACATCGTTTATGTCTTATGTCACCAGGAGCATCATACTTTTCTTATAATCAAGTTTTTAATTGAAAACCATGTTCTAAGGCTTGCTTCAATGTTCATTTTTGTACATCTTTAAAAAAGTTAACTCGAAGTTAACTCAAAAGTTAGAAATGAGATTCTGTTATTACAAGAAGCATTGCAGAGTGATGGATGAAGAGAAGCAGGCAGGCTCTGGAGCTTGACTGCCTGGGTTTGAAACCTGCCTCTACCACTTACTAGTTATAGGACCTGGGGCAAATTGTTTAACTTAACTGTGCCTCAGATTTCCCATCTATAAAAAGGGAATAATAATAATACTGACCTCGTAGGTTTGTAAGGAGAACTAATTGAGCTGATTTTTATAAAGTATGTAGAACTCTGCCCATATGTATGTTAAATATATAAAATCTAATTTCAGTTAGTACCCAGACAGAATGTAGGATTGACATATGGGCTTTGGATATTAATGAGGATTCTAATATGGATTCTGCTAACTTCCATCTGTGTGATCTTGATTTGCTTAAATTTTCTGAGACTCAACTTTCTTCCTTGAAATTGTAGATAATAAAACTGACCTCATAGGATTGTTGGGATGAATAAATAGGGTTGCCAGATAAAATATGGGATGTCAAGTTAAATTTGATTTTCCGATAAACAATGGATAGTTTTTAGCATAAGTATGGCTCATAAAATGTTTGGAATATACTTATAATAAAAAAAATATGTTGTAATTAAAATTTAACAGGGCATCCTGTTTTCTTTTCCTTTTAACTTCCCTCCACCCCACCCCTGGGCAACTCTATTAGTAAATAAGTTAGTCGTTAGTCTCGATTTTTCATTAGAAGATGTCAATCCTATACACATGTAAAATTTTCTACTGGAATATGACTTTTTGTATAGATTAGGAAAGCATTGACTATAGTTACTTACATAATTCTCCAAATTTTCTAATTTTTTTAAAAAATAAATATAGGTGTATATCATCAGTTGGATTCAGCCTACCAGCATCTTTCATGGCTTTCATTAGCTTTCATTGCTTTCTAGAAAATATTCTGATTTTATGGAAACTCAAGGAACTCTTTGAATCTAGCTCTCTTACTAGATAATCTGGCTCTCTTACTAGATATCTCTTACTAGATACCTCTACCAAAACTTGGCGTTAAAAACAAAAAAGACAATTTAAGCAAGGCTGTTTGTGTTTTGAAAGGATAGTGGGCCCCGTACCTCATATCTAGAGAACATAAAAGAAAAAAAAAATGAAACTTCAAAAAGTGAATCTAGATAATTTTACCATTAACAAACAGTAAACTGTTCTTAAATTTAACTTCTTATATTGATGGATAATAATTTATTCTTCTTAAAACAATAAACTTTTTTTGCTCTTAGTGGTTACTATTCTAAAGCATAAAAATAAACAAGTGAGGATAGAAAAAGTATACAAAGAGCATATTTTTCTTGATTTCTTTTCTCAAAAATTTTGGAAGTTAAAGAAATACGAGAAAGAAAAATATATAAAAAATATATTAAGCATTGAGAAATATGTTTTTCTTATGGGAATTTTCTAGGTATTTATTTCATGAATACAAGCAGAAACATTAAGATTTAATCATATAGAGAATTTACCTACAAACTTAAAAATGGGAAAGCATACTAAAAATAATGTGTCAATATTTTATCTTCTGCTGATCATCTGAAAACATTTGTTAATGATTAGTGGCTCAGAAAAAAATCTTGGCGAAAATAGTAGTGTGTTTTTAAAAATTTTTTTAAATAAATTTATTTATTTAAATTAGTTTCCAGTATACAGTGCATTGGTTAGACATCTATATTGTTCAACTATCAACTATCAACTACTAATTTGTATTTTAATCTTTCACCCCATTCTCCCAGCCTCCCAACTCCCCTCCCCTCTGTCTGTCACCAAATTGTCCACTATATTTCTGAGTCTGTTTGTGATTAGTTTGTTCTTTTTGTTCCTTAGATTCCACATATAAATGAAATCATATGGTATTTGTCTTTCTCTGACTTATTTCACTCAGCATAATAACCTCTAGGTCCATCTATGTCATTGCAAATGGTAGGATTTCATTTTTTTAATGGCTGAATAATATTCCATTGTATATATGAACCATAATTTCTTTATCCAATAGTCTGTTGATGGGCCTTTAGGTTGCTTCCATATCTTGATTATTGTAAATTGTGCTACCATGAATGTTGGAGTGCATAGATCTTTACGAATTATTGTTTTGGTTTTCTTTGGATAAATACCCAGAAGTGCAATTGCTGGGTCAAAAGATATATTCATTTTTAATTTTCTGAGAAATCTCCACACTGTTTTCCATAGTGGCTGTACCAATTTGCAATCCCACCAACAATGTATGAGAGTTCCCTTTTCTCC
>NW_011888839.1:6329318-6335072 GCF_000151845.1 Pteropus vampyrus | reverse complement strand
ACTTCATAAGGGAGAGCATATATCACCAAGTGTCAATTTAGTATTTACAAAATAGTTTATATACTTCTCAATTTATTTATAACTTATATCTAGTGAGCCCTGATGTTTGGAACAGGAAACAAGCTTGGGGCTTGGTTTGGTGTCTTTTGTCCTCCCGTCTCTGAGAGGGGATGAGGGAGGTACCAAAGCACTCGCCCTTTCTGCCAGAGGAAAAGTCCAGCAGTGTCCCTGAGTGTAGGTACGCCTTGGGGACATGGAATCGGTTTCTTCCCTGGAAAGCAATTTTCCTCTGGTCTCTTTCTAATTCCAATTTGGAAGGTCGGAATATTTATAGAGGTCTGCATAAATTGAAGCAGCAAACAGTCTGATTCCAAAGCAAACTATTTTTCATGAATCACTCCAGACACTGAATGCCAGAAGGATTAGATATTCATTTCCAGAACTCTTCATGAGGGGAATGAGCGAGTCCATGTGATTATTTCAAGATGAAGATTCAGTCTTTGGAGAACTTCTAGTTATAAAATGACCACACAGTAGCTCTTTAGGAGCCAGATTTAGGCTTATAATTCTATGATTGAGGAAGTAAACACATTACTAAATGGTTAACCCTCTCTAGATCTTAAAAAGTATAAACTTCAGAAAAGAATCGCACGTGTTATTTCCATCCTTATTTTTAGAAATGAGTAATAGATTTGAGTGAAGCCAGATTTGTGTTTTTTTGTTTCGTTCTTTACCTTCTCCACCACAAAATCTGCTGGATAAATCGCCTCTTTAGTAGATTTATATTAGGGTTGCAAGATAAAATGTTGTATGAGACATACTAAAAATTATTTGTTGGTTATCTGAAAAAAAGTATTTTTATTTGTCAAATTTAGCAATTGTAATTTATATCTATCCCATAAAGATATTCTTATTTATCACATACATGTCTTTTAGGAAGAATAGCACTTCAGGATTTGTAGACTATTACTAAGTCAACAATTACTAATATTAAATATTGATAATTGTTAGCCAATTTATGAATTTATAAGATTGATTCTTGGTGCTTTGGTACCCAAATATTCTGTAATTATAATTATGGCGTGTCAAAGACAGATCATTTTTTTATTCTCAAAATTTGGAACTGTCTGGGCCTCATTTTCTCTGTAATAAATGAACTAAATGACCTACACAGTTTCTTCCAGAATTATATGTATACACATGATTGCTTATCAAAGTAGTATTTAAAATACCAAAAATTAGAGAGTTTATAAAACTAAAGTTTCATCAAGAGGTTAGAAAATATTTGGTGTGTGATCAGTATATACATATTAAAATCTACTTATGCTACATATTATAGGATGTTACATAACTTAAAAAGAATGAGAATTTATGTATACTCACATGGAATGAAGAAATCAAGTAAAAAAAAGATAGTTGTAGAACTATAATTTCATAGTATTGACAGATACTTATAAAAAAATTAATAGTGGTTATCTCTTTAGGTTAAGCATGTGGAACCTGGGAAGCAGTACAGAGCATACTTTCATTTTTTTACATTGTATATTTTTATATTGCTTAAATTTCTTACGATAAGTATATATTATCTTAAAAATTAAAACAGAAAGCTCTTACAACCACATTTGGTATTACCTTTTAAATATTTTAAATTTAAAAACATTGCTAATATTAATTCTTAAAACATGTAGTTATTATAAATTCTTATAACACTTGTGAAATTGCACCCTCTATTCAGGAACTGAACAGAAAACTAATAGAAATTAATTTTTCCCAGAGCCATAGAATAGTCTGTGTTAAAAGATTTTAGATCAAATATGCTCTCTTTATCTCACTAACTTTTTCTTTTTCAAGGTCTCTGAAGGCTGAATTCTCATTTTTCCTCATTTTTCCTCAGTAAATGCTGTATTACTATACACTGGCTTCGAAAGTGAATTATTAAGTTCCTTATTTTTTCTTTACCTTATTCCTTAAAATAATTCAGGGCATCTCTAACATAAGTTAGTCATCTTTATCTACAGCCTTAGTATTTCCTTTTGTCACCCTATGCCCTATGCTCACATCATCTTTTCCATTTTCCATTATCCTAAATCTATACTTTTTTTGCCTTAGGGAACAATTTAGTTCACAACCTAGGTTGGAGGGACTGGCCATTATTTTATGCAGCCTAACAATGTTGAAATCAGTGTTATTTATGTAGACGTCTCTGCTAACACTATGAAATGTTTATGTTTGATTCTAATCAAACACTTGCATTTATCAAATATTCTTTCTAGAATAAGTGATCTTTTCCTGACAGTCTTGTCTGTCACTTCTACTGTTCACACTTCATGGAATATTAGCTTTAACAGTGAAATCTCATACAACCTGTATTCATTGTCTAAAAAAATCCTCTGAATAGTGGATAAAGTATACAGCCAAATATTTGAATGAGTCATTTTTAGATTGTGATTCAATGTTGTTTTTCTTTGAATATTTGTACTAATCCAATTGCAGATGATCTTTCTCCCAGTATTCGTGTTTGGTGAGATATATTTTCCTCTAATTTGGAGAGGGGTTAGGGATATCTGAGAGTAGAGAGGTATGAAATGCCAGAAAATCCAAGGGGGATTGCACACCTGCTTGGGAGTATTTTACAATGAGTATTAGTCATATCTGAAATTTCATATTTCAAGAGTTGAATTTCTCTGGTCTTATTGAGTCATATAGGCCTGGAATCCAGGCTCTTCCTTTTACTGGCTGTGTAGCAGTCAATGACTTACATAACTGTCTGAGTCTTTGATTCCTCACTTATAAAATAAAGAAAATAATATTCACTTCAATAGTTTGCTAGGAGAATTAAACAGAAAGACTTATGAAAATACCCAGCACAATGCCTAACATATACTAGGCACTCAATATGTTTGTTTCTTCTTTCTTTTTCTTGTCAACAGAAAAAATGAAACAAATAGAACTCTTAACCTTTATATGAAGCATAAGGATGAAAATAGTTAACACAACTGGACCTTCCATAGAGTTAAAGAATCTTTTACAAGAATGAAAGCAGATATTTGGTGTTATCATTCAAAGGAACTTCAGATCATGATGAGATTGTACCAGTTTCACTTGTGAAAATCAGGTGTCATGAGAAAAAATTATTATCATCTATGCCTTAGTGAAACATTTGAGGAGATTTCATGAGAAGGAAATTGAGTTGTTCTGTGTATTTACAATGAACCAGATAAAAAGAAATTAGATTAATGTGTAGGGAAGATTTTGGTTGGAAATAACAATATATCTGTAAATGAACAGCTGAAGAGTTGTGAGATAGATATATATATATATCTAATCTGACCTCTAGAAGTTTAAGAGGGCAGAGAATTCCAAGTATTTCAGGAGTTTATGATAAACTTTTAGATTTCTTAGTTTTTAATTACATTTTTATCACTGCTTAATAGCCATTTATGTCCATGATCACAATATTTAAGGGTTAATGAATTTTGTAATATGTTCAGATCCAGCCTTCCTTATTAAACAACTGTGAAATGTAAATTCAGAGTGTTTCTTATTTGAATTAGGCATTTTAAAGAAAGATTAATGAAAGGAAAAATTCTTATCTGCTCCTTCCACACCACAGGTGCTGAAGTGATAAATGCAGGTTTCATACTACACAATGCCATACACAAATGATGGAGTGTAACATGGTACATACTGATAGAGTGTTCTTTGTGCTTAATTTTTAAATACAAATCGAGGCCAGAAGCTTCCTTCAAACTCACTGGTTTTGATAATTTCAGGAAATCTCCTCTATTCAACAACTTGGAAGCAAGGAAACTGTACCTGATTATTATTTAAAATCAAAATTTGGAGTACAGTTTATAACTATAAATATGTTTCAGATGGGAGAATCAAATTAATTAAAAATGTCATATATACATATACATGTTACATATCTACACACATACACACACATATACACATCACACAAACACAGATATTCTTTAATATCTCTGGGATATTAAAAAGTGTCCTAGCATTGTAACTGAATTCTTTGCCTTTTTATTATACAAGTAATATAGGAATTGATTTTCATTATAAAGTATTAAAAAATACAGAATATTTAGAAAAATAAGAATGTGCCCCTACTCTCACTTTTCTTCCCAGTTTTTATTTTTTCTCAAGAGAAAATTAAATGTTAAATAGTTGACATACCTTTCCCAGTTCCTTTCCTAGGCATTTACACACACATATGCTAACATTTATTTTTAAAGAAATGATATCATACAATACATGTTATCCGTTACCTCATTTATTTTTATCTAACAATGTACCTTGGAGAGCTTTACATATCAGTATATTTTACCCTATCTTTTTTAATGACTCCATAATAATAATAATTTACTTAATTATTCCTTTATCAAAAGAGGTTTAATTTTCCCTTCTACTAGCTTTTCACTATTACAAACAATACTACAATGAATGTACCTGAACATATCTCTGTCTCTGTCTCTCTCTCTCTCTCTCTCTCTCTCTATATATATATATATCATCATCTATATCATCATCTATATCATCATCTATATCTATATCTATATCTATCGATCATCTATCCATTATCTATCATCTATGTATAAGTTTTACTGTCGGATCATTTTCTACAAATAGAATTGGCTGGGTCAAACAATATGCAAAAATTCAAGATCGAAGGTTTTGAGAAACTGGCTTCACTGAAACCTCCTGAGTTCTTGAGTGCAGATTGCTATCAGCATGTATTATTCTCCCTAATGGAGATGGATTATATGTGTTTGTGATGAAACTTTAGCATGCTTACAATCTTTAGAACTCAGGGATTTGTAACCTGAATCCATTACCACTCAACTCTTAGGACAGGTGGACAACCAAATGGAAAAAGCAGTGATGTTACATGACAAATAGTAGTGGATTAGATGACAAATAGAACTGTTCACCGCCTCATATTCTTGTATCTGTCTGAGATTTCTCATCAGTTGTTAGTTTAAATTTTTTAGCCGTTTCTAAATATTTACTTGTCCAGTAACACTCAGGCGGCGGCAGCTGCTGCTGCTTCTTCTTCTTCCTCCTCCTCCTCCTCCTCCTCCTCTTCCTCTTCCTCTTCTTCTTCTTCTTCTTCTTCTTCTTCTTCTTCTTCTTCTTCTTCTTCTATAAAATATGTCTGTAATAAACACATTTATTTATTTGTGATTTTTAGTCATTATTCGGAGCTTTAAACTATAGATAAGGCTGCGTTGGGAAATACACATGTACAAAAATCAGGCTATATATTTGGCAGAAAATGTCATAATCTTGGTTAACTTCAAGAAATTCTTTGCAAAAGGATCTTTGGTTAGGAAGAAATTATTTCTGTTGCTACCTAATTTTCCTCAGTATACATAAAATGTCGATCTTAATATTTGTACAAGATTAACAAACCATTGTATGGACAGCTTAAATGGTTGTGAATGCTTTATATAGTTAAGATATCTGTAGAAACCTGAGTTGACTAGAGTTTATGGTTCCATATCAAATTCGCCCTGCAATTGGGGATTTCTTTGATAAGTTAGTCCATATACTTAGCTCACGATATTAATAAAGTGTAAGATTTTAGAATTTACCCTGAAACCAAATGGTTGGCTTTGCTCTAAATTACTGCCAGGAACTGAACCTGATATTGAACCAATCAGTTCGAAAATGACAACTTTGGCACAATTGAATCCTTATCTGAAATACTTTGTAATGTAGAGAAAAAGAACAGCATTGTAG
>NW_011888839.1:6321729-6329268 GCF_000151845.1 Pteropus vampyrus | reverse complement strand
TTGGGAAATACACATGTACAAAAATCAGGCTATATATTTGGCAGAAAATGTCATAATCTTGGTTAACTTCAAGAAATTCTTTGCAAAAGGATCTTTGGTTAGGAAGAAATTATTTCTGTTGCTACCTAATTTTCCTCAGTATACATAAAATGTCGATCTTAATATTTGTACAAGATTAACAAACCATTGTATGGACAGCTTAAATGGTTGTGAATGCTTTATATAGTTAAGATATCTGTAGAAACCTGAGTTGACTAGAGTTTATGGTTCCATATCAAATTCGCCCTGCAATTGGGGATTTCTTTGATAAGTTAGTCCATATACTTAGCTCACGATATTAATAAAGTGTAAGATTTTAGAATTTACCCTGAAACCAAATGGTTGGCTTTGCTCTAAATTACTGCCAGGAACTGAACCTGATATTGAACCAATCAGTTCGAAAATGACAACTTTGGCACAATTGAATCCTTATCTGAAATACTTTGTAATGTAGAGAAAAAGAACAGCATTGTAGACATGCATCCCTGAATTTAATTCCCAGTTCTGCTGCCTATAAGCTGGGTGATTTTAGTTGAGTTACTTAACCTCTCTGAGATGCAATTTTCGTGTTTGTAAAACTTGAATAATGCTATCTACCACAATAATTTTGTAGGGATTAAATTATACAAAATACAATATGTACAGCATCTGTTATGTGCCTGGCACATAACAGTCTCAATAGATGGTAACCATTATTACTCCTAAGTGTGGCTTCAGATTGAATTCAAAGATCAGAATACTATTATTACCTTGGATTTAGCCAGAGGTCCTCTTTATTGAAAAGAATGAATATTTTGATAGGTTGGCTAATTAGTTTAATTATGTAGGCTTCCCAAATGATGAATTCATATCCCTACATTACAGATATGATTAAATTATGGAATCTCTAAATATAGTGCCAACATATTCACTTTGGTAATTGCCTAGAGTAGTCAGGAAAGATACCATACTTATTTTTTTTTACAGTGTTCCACTGTCTTTTTTATGTGAGAGCTGATAGAAATCCCTAAATACATAATGAGTAATGTGCAAAGTGTAATCGATATTTCTGTATATGATATAATATTCTATAAGTGATTGTGTGTACATGTGTGATGAACAAAGGGAAAAGGCATTAAAATTGAACACAAGTTATGCCAATGAAGCCTATATTATGAATTTTTAGGTTGAGTATTATCAGTGAACACAGTCAAACGGCTAATATAACTTCTCTCAGAAAAGTAAAATTTATTTTCAGAAAAGCTTATTTTTGGAGGCTCATTTGTATTTATAAATAACATTTTGCTCAAGTATGATTTTTCATTACTGAAACCATTAAATTGTGACAGACTGGAAGGGTCCATATGAATAAGCCATGTTTATGAAACTCCCATTGATGCTGGTATCTGATATCACCTTGATGAGAGCAGAGCTTTTTGATGTGTGGGTACAAATTTGTCATCTCATTACTTTAAAAATTAACAAAATCTCATTAAACAGCTGCTTTCCTATTTTTTGTTGGTTCGTGTGAGATGCCAAACAACTCAATTCTTTGCCTAGCAGATTAAAAATTTTCAATCTGGTTTATATTGCAGGTTTAATTTTAATGTATAATCATCCATGCAAATAGATCTAGAGATTGGTGGTGTTAAAAATAATTTAAAATATGCAAAAGGAAATATACTCACACTTAGTAGTACTAATAAAATAGTAAGTCTAGAGCATTTTGTGTTTTTCTGCAACATCTGTTAATTTTACTTTGTCTATAGTCCATTTTTTCATAGACTAATTTTAAATACTTGGCAGTAACAGTCAAATATATTTATACATAGGCAAATATTTCAGGATTAATGTAAAAGTAATAAAAATAGACAAAATTCTCATACTTTCAAGTGTAGTTATACCTAAATCTTCCTAAATCAGAGTAGTCATAACCTTTGTACTGAACCTTCATGAGTAAAATTTTTATTGGGGATTCAAGGGAGTCTAGCAAATGGTACCCCTTTTTTCCTACCTGAATTTGGAACTATCTAAAAGATAGACAAGGAGTAGAGCCTATGGAAGGTCAAAATATCACCTTTGTTACTGATAAAAAGATTGACG
Organism: Pteropus vampyrus; assembly: GCF_000151845.1. NCBI lineage: Eukaryota > Metazoa > Chordata > Mammalia > Chiroptera > Pteropodidae > Pteropus > Pteropus vampyrus. Next base: position 6,327,147 of record NW_011888839.1, on the reverse strand, counting down.
TTGGAGTAGGTTGCATATGTCTGTGGAATACTGACTGGGCTTTCCAAATGAGAATTCCAGAATTTGGCAGATTTGTCCTCTTTATCATTGGCAGCACTAAACCACCAGAGGGCAGGAACTTTATTTGTAATCTTACCGCATGTCTTAGAGCTACCTAGATTACATGGGCTTGCTGGAGAAACGCAAAAGCAAGGAACTGGATTTTGCATACCTAATTTTTTTTCCTACAAACTCACCAATCAGATAAGGCAGTGTTCCCAACCTTTTTGGCACCAGGGATCAGTACTCGTATGAAAATCTAATGCCTGATGATCTGAGGTGGAGCTGAGGCAGTGATGCTAAATGCTGGGGAGCAGCTGCAAATACAGATGAAGCTTCTCTCACTCACTTGCCCACAGCTCACCTCCTGCTGTGTGGCCCGCTTCCTAACAGCCCACAGACCGGTATGGATCTGCAGGCAGGGATTTGGAGACCCCCTGAGATAAGGCATTCCATCCCTCTATGGGAAGAGTGAGTGAGGAAATAGAGAGGAGTCAGGAGAATTATGTCTTTCTTCATGGAAGGAAATGTCAGGAAAGGGGAATATAAATGTCCCCTTCACCAACAATGTTTCTCAGATTTCCTCTTAACACTTTGGACTTAACCATTAAGCTCATGGTTAGCCTAGATTCATTTCCCTGGAGGTGATTGACAATCGATCCAGGTAGTCCAGCTCCCTTTAAGTGAGGCCACTTCACAGATAGTATTTTGGGTATCCTTATAGAACCAACATGACACAGTGCAGATTCTGCTTATAGAAGGCACTGGGGTGAGTTTAATTAACAAACTCTTTCCAGAATTTAAATATACCTTCATAGAAAGATTACAATTCAAAGATTAAAAATGGTCATTTACTTGTGGAAAAGCCATCTTGAACTTCAGCGAGCTCCCATGGTTAAAAAAAAATTCCATATTTTGAGTCTTTCAAAAGCCAAAACCTAAAGCCACCTGGCCCTGATGAACCAGAACCTCAAACACTGTGAGTATTGTGCTCCCCAAGGTCCATTCCTTGTCTTTATTTTGTGATTTCTGACCAACACATCAGTTGTCAGTGTTTGAAGGTGTCATAGATGACACTTTTGAGTTCAGAACAATTGAGGATTATATGGGTAGGAGTACGACACATAGCAGCAGCACATTTATAGTAATAGCAGAGATGGCCAAGTATACGAGCACAGACACACCTCATCTGTGTGTGTAATAGCAGAGATGGCCAAGTATATGAGCACAGACACACACAGATGAGGTGTGTGTGTCTGTGCTCATATACTTGGCCATCTCTGCTATTACAATAAATGTGCTGCTATGTGTCGTACTCCTACCCAAAGACTGTTTCTCCATTGGAGTTCTAGGTTCTATTCTCACTCAACAACACCAGTGGTTCTCCCCTTACTCTTCTGCAACACCAATTTTCTACCTTCTAGTGGACATTCCAATTGTTTTTGTTATCTTAAAAAAAAAATTATTTTTTTTGGCCCTTCCAGCCACTAACTCATTTTTCTACTCCCTTTATAACAAAATGTCTTGAGATAGTTGCCTGCCCTTTCTACCTTCAATTCCTTTTCTCCCATGATCTCATGAACATCTGAAGGGTGTTCCTCTCTACCCCACCAAGTTTATAGTCGTTGAGGTCTTACTGACTGACACACTGCTAGATGTAATTGTCAAATCTCAGTATTCACTTTTTTTGATCTTTTAACAGCATCTGATCTATTTGGTCACTGCTTTTCCTTAAAACACTTTATTTCATTTTCTTCTAAGAACCCTGATGTTTTCATTTTTCTCTTACTGCTTCTTCTCCGCCTCTTTTGCTTGTTTCTTCTCATTTCCGACCTCTTAATGATGGAGTAACTCAAGGCACAGGACTTGGACCTCTCCTCTTCCATATCCTGTGTGGTTGCATCTAGTTTCAAGGCTTAAATTACTATCTTTAAACTGATCATTTTTATTTCCAGCCCAGACCTCTCCTCTAAACTTTAGTTTCATTTCCAATTTTTTTTTATTCAGCATTTTCATCTGGATGTCTAATGAAGCATCTAGAACTTAACTATTGCAGAATGAACTCTGCTACCTCCACAGTCCTTTCTATCTTGGTTGATCACATCTTCATTCTTCTAGTGTCTCAGTTTGAGAATGGTGGAGACATCCTTGAATCTTTCCTTTCTGCCATACTCCATATCCAATTCAATAGAAAATCTTGCAGTTCATATCTTCAAAATATATTGAGGATCCAGCCACCTCTCAAACCTTCACTGCCTTCACCCTAGTTGAAACCCCATCATCCTTCCACTGGATTCCTGTAGGAACTTCCTCATTAGTCTCTCTGCTTTATACCTTGCCCCTTCAGGCTAGTGTCACCACAGCAATCAAAGTGACCCTGTCAAGAATAGAACCAGCCATGAAAAAGTGTAAAGGATGAGTATTCTAGGGAGAGAAAACAGCAGGTGGTAAGGGCCCTGAAAAAGAAACAAAGTATTTGAGAAACAGCAAGAAGACAACATGGCTAGAGTAGAGTAATTGAGTAGTGGTAGAAAATGAGAGGGAGAACTCTATATGAACAAGAATATCCAGGGTCTTGAGCCAAGTTAGGACTCTAGATTTTATTCCAAGCTTAACAAGGAATTCTTGCAGGGCTTTGAGCATGGGAGACACATAATCTGATATATTTTTTCATCACTCTGGCTTCTTTGTGGAGAAAGTGGAAGCTAGAGTGAGGGTAGCTAGAGTGAGGTTTATTATTGTCTTCCAGGCAAGAGATGACAGTGGCTTGGACTAGGGTAGGGGTGGTAAGAGTGGTAAGAAGGGACAGACTAATGACAAATTAAATATAGAATTTAAAGGATGTGCTAAAGGATTGGATATGAACTATAGAAAAAAAAATAAGAGAAATAAAGAATAAAGTGGTTTCACCACTTGGGTGAATGGAGGTACCATTCGCTGACGTGGGGAAGCTTGGGGAAGTAGCACATTTGAGGACATGTTTAACTGAAGAAAACTTTTGTGATGGTTAATTTTATGTTTCAATTTGGCTGGGTTACAGTGCCCAGCTATGTGGTTAAACATTGTTAATTATATTTCTGTCAGAATATTCTTGAATGAGCTTAACATTTAAATTAGTAAACTTTGAGTAAAGTAGGTTGCCCTCCTACTTTATTATGGGGCGGGCCTCATCCAATCAGCTGAAGGCCTTAACAGAACAAAAGACTTCCCCCAAGCAAGGGGGAATTCTGCAGCAGATAGCCTTCGTACTAAAACTACCACATCACCTCCTTCTTGAGTCTCCATCCTGTTGTTCCACCCTTCAGATTTTGGACTCATCAGCCTTCATAAATATATGTGCCAATTCCTTAAAGTAGACACCTTTCTTAGTATATACATATTTTATTGGCTCTGTTTCTGTGGAAAACCTTGAAAAATAAACTTTTGAAGCATTCATGTGAAGTGAATAGGCAGTTGGATATAAGAGTCCAGAACTCAAGGAAGAGGTCAGGATGGATATATAAATTTGAGAGTCATCAGCGTATATGTGATATTTAAAGATATGGAGCTAGATGAGATATTTAGGGAGCAAGACATGGAGAAGAGAAAGGGACCTAGAACTAAGCCAAGAAACTTTCAAAGAAAATTTAGAAGGAGCAATAGTCAATAGAAACACAGAGAGAGTACAGCATCCTTAGAGCCAAGTGAGGAAAGCCAAGGAGGAGGTAGGTAAGCCAAGAGATTAGAGGAATATGAAGACCAAAAACTAACCATTAAATCCAGCAAGATAATCCTTGGTGGCCTTGACATAAATCCTTCCAGTGAAGTGATGTGGATTAAATAGAGAGAATGAGTGTTAAGAAGAAGAAGAAAAAGAAAAAAAGCTAGAGTAGGTGTTTTGTTGAAAAACAGACCAGAAAAATCAAGCTTGGAGGAGGATTTGGAGTCAATAACTTTATTTTTTTTCTTAGTGAAAATTAGTTCATTTTTATACTGCTAGAAAGATCATCAGGTAATTGTAGGAGGAAAAGGAAAGTAATTACAGGAGCAGAGTCCTTGAATAGGCAAAAGACTAGGCATTTAAATACATCAGTGGACGCAGCGGCCATCCCTAGTCATCGGAGGAAGGTGGAGTTTATAACAACATAAACGGACAGGTTAGTAGATTTGCTGAAGTAGTTTGAGGAAGTTGTTTTCTTCTGATTTCTTCAAATTTCTCCATGAAATGAAAAGCAAGGTTACCAGCTGAAATGGAAAAGAGGATATTGAATATTTGAAACAGAAAAAAGTATAAAGTTGTCATCTTGGATCAAGTGTGAATTTTCTAGGATTGCTGAGCAATGCTAAGGCCCACTTTAGCGTTTTAGTCATTCATTTAAAGTATGGCCAGCCAGTTGTGATAGGTCATGGAGTAGGGTAACAATTGGGTGAATCTTGGACCTGCGTTTTGCCAGTTAATTAAGTCTAGAAAGAAAACAAGGAAATGGAGCATGTTTGCAAATGGGCAATTCTAGTGATAGACTATGGACTCTAAGCCAGGAAGGAGAGAATTGAGAACATGAAGGGATGATGGGCAGTGTAAATTAGTGAGATCAACAGATTTCAAATGCTGTCAGGGTCGTAGTATTATATGTGTGCACATGAGTAAGGAGGCTGGATAGAGAGGAGAGGGACATAGCAAGAATCTATGTCTGGGCTTCTTTGTATGAGAAAAAAAACACTTGTTACTCATTTTAATTATTTCAATTTTCAATTTAATAACGTAAATCTGTCAAATATTAAAAATTTAAACATTGCTAATTATAACTAATAAATTATTAGTAAAATAGAATGTATTAACATTATAAATAAATTTCTTTTAAACATTTAGACATTAATTTCAAACCAACACAAATCTCCTAAGTCTTAGAAAAATAACAAAATTTAATATATCAGTTTCTTAAGGGCTTCTTCTACCTTAAACATGTACACAAATTATTACAATCATAAACATTTATTATTTCATTTATGCTGTTTTAAAGTAGCAAAAAATGAAATGTGTTTGCTTCTTTTCTTTATACTTCTTTCTTTACTTCTTCAAGGTGTCATTAATTATGTCAGATTTAAAGCAAAGAGGATAGTGTTTTAGATCAGCTGAGATGTTGCTTCTGAGCTGAATGACTGATTTTGGTTGGGCCAGAAGACTGTTAAGCAGCCAAGTATTTCCAAAGCAGCAGCACTATGACTGACAGGACCACAAGTATTACCACTGTACCTGTTAGCTTGCCTTGCCATATACCTCCATAGCTTCAGCTGGTGAGAAAACAATGAGCCCACATGGATTCAGACAGCAAAAGCAAGCAGCATGGTGTCAGCGTCCTGTGTTCCTAGTACTGCAAGATGGCACTAAATCAGAGTCTA